>NC_079490.1:134334260-134643401 GCF_020520425.1 Spinacia oleracea | reverse complement strand
CTAGGAGAACCATTGTTTTTATGATTGTTAGAACTCTTCTTAGCTTCCAAGTTTAACCTTAAACCTTTTTAATTCTTCACAAGATCAGTAAGATCTTCTTCATTACCCTGAGCCAAACTCACACATGTGTGCATTTCTGACCATAACTCATTTAACATTCTTTTACAATCAACAAAGTTAACACATGCCTCCAAGATATTTCCTTTTAAATCAAAAATTGACGTTTTAGTTGCCAAACTAGTCCACCTATTTAGCACATAAGCATCAGGAATATACTCAATCATCTTTGCCTTCCACACCCAAACCATGTGCCTACAAGGAATCTCTAACCTCTCAAACATCTTGCACATACACTTACTATCTAGGTTAGCCGGGTTAAAACTAACATCGAACTTTCTTATTCTACATCCTTCTCTAATGGTAAAGATTTCAAACCCATTTTCTTTCTTGTACTCCTCAAGTCCACATTGAAAGCAACCAATCTCGAGCTCCTCTTGAAAATCATAAAAGACTGAAACAGTGTAGATTTTAGAAGCATGTTTCTCTAATGCAAAGGAAGTCTTACATTCTGGATGCTTGTGTTTAGAATCATTGTCAAATTGACCTTGAGTATGTCTTTGAGCATCCAATGCACTCTCAAATATCATGTAAAACTCTACTAGAGTGAGATGGGGATTGGTAAACTTTGTATAAAAATTGTTCTCACTCTCTGACCTTGATGTAGTCCTCATGATACCACATAGAAATGAATCTCTAAAGTATGCTGGGACCCACATTTGACGCTTCTCATACAACTGCTTCAACCACTCATGGTCTTGAAGCTTGAACTCGGCAAGAACCTTTCCCCATTTCTCTTCAAATTCTGTTGGCTCAATCTCTTCACTCCAAACACATTTGCAAATTTTATTAAGAAACTCAGTCTCTTGCTTAATCTGACGGCCGACTTTCTCAGGCATTTTTTTCATTATATGCCACATACAAAACCTATGCTCGGCAGTCTGAAACACTTTAGGAATAGCTAATTTCATTGCCGGATCTTCATCCGTAATCAAACAAGCTGGCTCATTACCTCCCATTGCCTTGAGGAAAGTTCTAAAAACCCACTCAAAAGACACGATGTCCTCATGGGCTATTAAAGCAGCACCAAAAATAACACACTTCTTGTGGTGATCAACTCCAGTAAATGGGCCAAATATCATATTATACCTAAAAACAAATTTCAGAACATTCAGTATAATGTTCAGAACATATGAATAGTTATATAGAACATGCTGAATAATATTTAGAACATATGTACAGTTATTAGAACAAGATAACCATGCATTCAGAACTTGATGAGTAATGTTTAAAACATGCAGATTTTAACTTAGAACATCATGAATATTATGTAGAACAAAATTTAGATGAATTCAGAACATGACAAGAAATTACCTATTTGTTTGAAATGTGGTGTCAAAAGAAACCATATCACCAAAGAGTGCATAATTCTTTCTACATATAGGATCTGCCCAAAAAGCTTTACGTTGCTCGTCTTCATCCACCTCATAGTCAAAGAAAAATGCACTCCATAACAACTTCTTGTTCTGAAAGTTATTCACAAACATTTGGGCATCCGATCCTTCAATGTAAGCCTTCAAATCTCTATGAAATTTTTTGAAATCTTGCTTGGATGCACCAACGTTATCATATGATCCAACTAACTCCTTCATCAATCTAAAAGTCTTAACCGGACCAATGTTCACCTTCGAATTATCAATAATCATCTTCTTATGAAGAATATTCATTTTCCTACCCGCTTTCTGAAATTTTAGACAACCCGGGGTGTAAAGAGGATGAACATGTGGCTCTCGGAATTCAGTCACCACATAAAAACCTTCATTTTTATACTTCATAACCATCCGAGCCTTGCAACCAACACGAGTAACTAGCCTTCTTCGAGGTATAGGTACTTTATCTTCATTACCTTCCCCTTTTTTAACATTTGGCATGCCTCCAACCTTAACTATTGCTTTTTCTTTGAAACCAGCCTTGTTGCATAAACAATACTGAAAAGCAATAACGTCTAGTGTCTTCCTTTTTGTAGCAGTAGATTTCCTCATCACAAAACTAGCAGCTTTTGAATATGCTTTATAAAATGAAATACCCTCTTCGACACTCATAAATTTCATCCCTACAACAGGTTTTAACTCATCAGAACAACATGGAATCCATTCTCTCATTCCCCCTGGACTTAATATAGGAATTACTTCAGGAGTAACAGCCACATTTGATTTAGAACAACTTGCATATTGTTCATTATCCACAACAGAATCTAGAAAAAAAATAACAAAAAATAATTCAGAACATGTATAAAGTTTACATAGAACATTGGGTTAAAAGTGGAGAACAATGTAAGAATAATTCAGAACATCAGAAAGAATGTGACAGGAAAATAGAGAACTATACAAAACCCTAGAAGCAAGTATTACTCAAAACATTTTAAACGACTATGCAGAAGATATATTGCAATCATTCACATCATCAAAAACAATTTACAACTTGCAGTTCATTAGAGGTGAACATTATTCACAACATGATCAAAAAAAGAATTAAAAAACAATTCAGAACATGTATAATATGTACATAGAACATTGGATTACAAATGCAGAACATTTATAACGATTATTCAGAACGTTAACAAATCAGACACAATAATAAGAAAACTCACTTGATTCCGTCAATGATGAGGGCGAACTATGATGAAATTCTGATGCCATTGCTCGAAAGAATACTAATCTGTAAATAAAAAACTACATGATTGAATACAAATTTGAACACATAAATTAAAAACACAAATTGAAAGGAACAAATAGATAATCAAAAATCTAAAATATATAACAAATACAAATCAAAAATCAAAATAAAAAACAAATCAGAATATCAAACACAAAACAAAAACAACTCACCAAATATGAGTGCAATTCGCTAATAAAAAACAACTCACAAATTCAAATTATAAAAGCAGCTCACGAAATTCATCAAATAAAGAATTCGATAATCAACAATTAATAATTTCAATTCAATACTAATGGAATTGGAATCAATAATCAAAACTAGGTCAGAAATTGGGAAATTATCAAGCAAAATACACAAATCAAAATTGCGAAAATTGATAAAAAAAATACCTTGAAATAATCAAGTAGATGAATGTATTCGAGAATTGAATCGAATTCTGAAGCGAATTTGGAGATGAATTGGACCGTGATTAAAGTGCTGTAATGGCGGCAACATAAAATAGAGAGGCGAGAAAACAGAGAGAGAAAGCAGAGATTAAAGAGAGAAACTAATTACGTGAAAACTGAATTTTATGGGCTGAATATATCTTAAAAGAATTTACCAAATTGCCATTAATAATCCTTCATTTCAGGCTGTTAGATTAGAGATGATTCAAGGGTCAAGATCTATTCTCACATAGGATTGTGTTCTCACATAAAAGAGGTGTTCAACAATGTTCTAAATTTATTCAAGCATGTTCTAAATTTATGTAACCATGTTCTAAATTTATTCAACCATATTCTAAATTTAGAACATGAAAACCTAGTCAACACATATACATATACAAATGTTCTAAAATTTCAAGCTCATGTTCCAAAATTTATTCAACGATGTTCTAAATTTGTTCAACCATGTTCTAAATTTATTCAAGCATGTTCTAAATTTATTCAAGCATGTTCTAAATTTAGAACATGAGAACCTAGTCAACACATATACATATATACATGTTCTAAAATTTCAAGATCATGTTCTAAATTAATTCAAGTGTGTTCTTAAATTATTAAACATGTTATAAATTTATTCAACCATTTTTTAAATTTATTCAAGCATGTTCTAAATCCATTCAAACATGTTCTAAATTTATGTAACGATGTTCTAACTTTATTCAAGCATGTTCTAAATCCATTCAAGAATGTTCTAAATTTATTCAAGCATTAGTTTGTTTCTAAATTTAATCAACACTTCGAGGATTTGAAGTCATAAGCGCAATCAAGTCCGCTATAGAAAAGGAGTTCCATGGTGTTGTTTCTTTCGCTGATATTTTAGCTTTGGCTTCTCGAGATGCAATTGTAACGGTATATATATTGTTCTATTTAGATAATTTTAAAGAAATAATTAATTAGTCCAAGTATATAACATTGAAAATATAATTGTGAATTTGATTTTGAATTGAAAGTGCTAATTGAGGGGATAATCGGAGTTGCTGCGAAAATATAATCGGAATTGGAGGAGGAAGGAGGAGATGCTATGTGGCCATATTACTGCGAGCGGCGAATTGAGAGCGACAAGCTATGAGCGGCGCCGGCGAGAGTGAAAATTCGATTTCGTATTCGAAGAATCGATTGAAATCGATTTGAATTTCGGAATTGAGAAATCGATGGAAATTGATTTTTGAAATCAAATTCAACGAAGAATCGATTGAGAATTGCTGAATTAAAATTGTGTTTACCTGATTCACGAAACACAACCATCGCCACCACCATTGTTGGTTCGATTTCCGGTTCGGCGACCGACGATTTTGTCTGAACACCGACGAATTTGTTTGAGCAGCAGCGAGCGGTGAGAGGCGAGCAACTAGAAGGAACCACCGCGAGAAGGAGATTTTGTTCGAACACCGGTGAAATTACTGGATTTCTAGTTCGATTTGAGCGATTGAAATTCCGATTGAATTGCTTCGACCGGCAGCGGCCAGAGGCGATCAACGGCGGCGAGAGGCGAGAGGATGTCGCCGGGTGTTGGTGGTGGCTACGAGCAACAACCGTCGGGCACCGAGAGAGAGAAGAGAGAGAAAGTTGTGAGGAGTGGAGAGAGAGAAAATGTCGACAAGGAAGAAGAAGGGTAGTCTGCAGATGAAATTACGAATATGCCCTTATTATCTTATCAACTTTGGGCGGTTAGATATGATTTCATCCTACGGTATAAAGAGTGTTCTTACCGTAAGAAGTGTTCTTACGGGAGCCTTTCACTATATATAAGGCTCACACTATATATATATATATATATAAGATTAGATTAACATATCTACATGACACCTGATTATTTATCTATGTGGCACTCGATTCTTTTAATTCAAAGATAAATTAGAAATCTTATTTTTCATTGGCCGAAACCAATAGATATCCTACGTGACGCTCTAATATTTCAGCAAATATGCGTTCTTTATATATATATATATATATATATATATATATATAGATTAGATTTTAAAACATTTATTTATATATATGATATAATAAGACAAAACAAAGATGTAAGAAAATTGACAACTCCCGTGCACGGGCTTCAATACTACTACTCCGTATTTACTAAAATGTACTCCCTCTGTATTTATTTAAGGGATACACTTGTCTTTTCCGGCCGTATTTATTTAAGAGATACATTTTTCATTTTTAGTAACTTATCAATCTCACCATCTAATTAAATAATCTATCTACACCCCACTCTCACCTCTCACCCCCTAAAATGACATTGTCCCCACTTATTTTATTTGTTAATCCCACTTATTTTATTACTTTATTTCATTTAATTTATTTTCTTAATATCCGTGTCCGACAAAGTGTATTTTTTAAATAAATATGGAGAGAGTACTCCGTATTTGATTGAAAAAATTCCACTGGTATAGTGATATTAACTCCGAACGGCGCAAGCCTCACCAAACCTCCAACTCCCCTCTTTGACTTTTTCCCACACTAATCACCGCCATGATTCCCCAATTTCATCTTCTCCTCTTCACCACTACGACCCTCCTACTCTCGGCCACTCTTTCCACCGCAACCACAGCCGCTTATCCCCCTTCATACGGCGAAGAGTCATGCAGATTCTCCGGTGGCACTGCCGCCCTCACCCCGGAAAGAAGAGACACATACGGTAATGGACGGATAATCGACATCACCCACCGCATAAACCCCAATATGCCAGCGTTCGGTTCTCCCGATGGTGTTGGTCAGTTCATTTGGCTCGTCAACAGCATGAAAAACGGGTCAATTGCTAATAATTCCGAGATGAAACTCCCCTCTCATACTGGGACCCACGTCGATGCTCCTAGCCATTTCTATGATAAGTACTTGGATGCTGGTTTTGATGTGGATTCCCTTGATCTTGATGTCCTTAATGGTAATTCTTAAGCCTTTGTGGGGTTGACCCATTTGTTTGATTTTAGAAACTGTTAGCTTTTGCGGGTTTAATTATTGTTTTAGGTGTCGAGTGACTTTAAATCGTTGTAATTCTCTGTGTTTCTGTTAAACACGCGTTCATTGGCTGTTACGTTGAATTAGATGATGTGATGGTGTGGAGCTACTATTTTAGGTGGAATTTCAATTCAACTTGTGATTGCTTTTGGTAGTGTTTTCGGCTCTACTCACACTGAGGTGTGCAGAATCAATGATATGCCAAAATCAGTTTCTTGTTTTGGTTAATGCTTATTATGATGAATATTGATTGATTATGTGCACTTGATTACAGGTCCAGCACTGTTGGTTGATGTACCGAGAGATAGCAACATAACTGGTACTTCACTACTTCATCTAATTTACTCCCTCCGTCCCTTAATACTCGCACCGGTCAAACCGGTGCGGAGTTTAAGACATTTAAATTGACTTATTAATTTAATGGGTGTAAGTTGATAGTGGAGTATTTTTTAATATAGTTAGTGGAAAATGTGTAAGAGGTGGAGAGTGGTGAGTGGGTGTGTGAATTTTTAAATGATTTTTTGTAGGGAATAGGGGTGTAGGTGGGGTTAGTAAGTAAGTGTGAGAAATAATATAATATAGGTATAAATTTCCATTTATAGAAGTGGTGCAAGTATTAAGGGACGACCCGAAAAGGAAAGCGGTGCAAGTATTAAGGGACGGAGGGAGTACTCTATGTCTGCTACTGTATTTATTACTGAAGTACGTCTAGGAGTGTTTGTCATCTTCATTTTTTTTTTTATGAAAATGGGTTGAAAAAGATAATATTTTTGGTTGAGATTGTAAGTTGGAGTTCTGGACCAAGTATGATAATATACCAACTAAAATCTGAGTAAGAGGTTGATCTGCCAATCAGTTAAAGAGTATTGCTAAAGATCAATTAGTATAGACTGTATAAAGGTAAAGTCATTGGCCTTGTTCCAAGGTATAGCAATTCGCTCTATCTGTTTCATTACATAAAGCTTCCACAGTGTTTGAGATTGGTCGTAACTGTTAATTACCCGTAATACATATTGATAAAACCATGCTCCAAATTACTACTGTGTATTGTGAAAATAATTAGTTTTTAAGACGATTAACGGTGTGTGGAGTGGTTTTTGTGAACTTTTCTATTTTTCATCAACTTATTTTAAAACATGAAGTATTGACTCAAGTAAAAAGTCTCAACAATTGTGTGTGCCTTATATGATGAATAACAGCGAGTAACTAATGCTTTTTGTAACTTCTGCTTTTAACAGCGAGAAATGTGTGTCTTTTAACTCTTTTATCATTTTCTGAGAAGGATAAGAAAATAGTCCTTTTCTTTTTGCCTTTTTGGCGAATAATTAGTGAAGAGAAGCTCAAGTGAGTCTAATTATAGGTGGAAAAGGGTTTGGCTTTGTTAGGATCCTTAAAATTGTCACTTACTGAATGTTGCCTAAAATCAACTGCTATAGAGTAGCGGGTATCTCCATTTTAAGAAACTTGGAAGTAAACTAACATTGATTTCGATGAGTGCATATTGACTACTCCCTCCATCCCTTAAAGATTGCCCCATTGCAATTTTTTGGATCAAACTTTGAAAATGTTAACCATGAATTCTCATTACTCTATGGGAAACAATATTGTCAGGTGGGGTCTTGTTAGATTCGTTTCAATATATATTCTTGGAATATCAACTTTTTATATTTTTTACGAGTGTAGAATTAGAGTTATTTACGTTTTAAGTCGTGTATTGGAGATCGTGAAAAGTCAAATGGAGCAATATTTTAGGATGGAGGGAGTATAACATACATTTTCACAACGATGTCCTATACCATGTTTGTTTCCTTTGTCCATTCCTAAATGCACAGACTTGCTAAAGCATATGGAACATCGTATTACACTCATTCGGAAGCTAGCTTCTTTTTTCAGTTTCCTACCTGGGTTTTCCATTTTTGCTGGTTTCTTCTCCATCACATTTGCAGCCTCCATGCGTAGGATGGAAAGCAAGCAAGGAGGGTCGAGCCATCTAATTAAGAGAAAAATTTAGACGTCCATTAGATTTTGTTGCTGAATGAATAACAGATTGACAACATTGAAACATTATTCTTTTTACAGCTGCTGTGATGAAATCACTACACATTCCTAAAGGAGTACGCCGTGTGCTTTTCAGAACTCTAAACACAGATAGGTAAAAGTGTAAAACTGATACCTGCTGGTATATGTGATCATCCACTAGCTCTTTTCTTTTGAAGATTTATCATCAGTTTGTTGTGCATCTTTTCCATTGAATTTCAGATGTGGTTATGTTGTGAATGGCTGCCTCTCCATTGAATTAAATATTGTAGACAGCTTTGGATCAAACTTTATTCTCCATCGTGCTTGTAAATTGTAATGCCTTGGGCTGTGTAATTGTGTAAGAACTTCCTAAATGTTTGGCCTTTTTAGCATTTTCTACATAGGCTCCTAGAGTCCTAGATGTCATGTGGAGGTCCTTTTAATTGAGATGTTGATTTTGTATCTAACTTGACAGATAGCCCATGGGTTTCCCGAATATTTTTTTGATTTTTGCTGCAATCACTTCAAGCAGTGATTCAACGCAAGAATCTTTCCCTGAAGTAGTTGCTTGTCAATTATGAAGCATCACAATTCTTCTTACCAAGTTGTTTCTTTTCGCATGTGATGTGGCATCTTGGTTGCTTTCATGCATAAGTTTGTTAAAAGGGTGATATCATAGGCTATTACAAGTTTTAAAACTGATATGTGCTGACATATTTATTACCCTCGGTGAAATGCCAAAGAGCTTTGCCTAAGGACTGGTGTCAACTTTGGTGGGAACCACTTTTTGGTGCATATTGTTACAAATTGCTGATCTGAAATTTGCCTTTCTGCATTTCACAAGGGGTATTAGACTGTTACGAAGTATTTTTGCAAAATTTCAGTTAATACTTTTTGTGGGAATGATGTCAAAAGGGTATGGCCCATCTTCTAGCTAGATGGGTTAGAAGTTTTGGGTTGGTGGTGGCCCAGGTGCCTGTCTCAAGTGCTTTTAGGCTCAAGTGTATTTAGGTTACTTCGTTTCTTCCTGATCTGGCAGCAGGGCTACAGCAACTAGACAGGCCAGTAGGTGAACTAACTGGCCAAGTGTTAATGAAAAATCATTGTCTTCTTCTTGACTTATGAATAGTTGAATCTTCATTCATGTTCCACAACAATTATATTGAATACCATCTTTCTGAGTTATCTGGTTATCTGCTACCATTTCAGGTCTTAGTTTGCTTCCATTATGTTAATATTGTACTAATCCCCTCAAAATAATGAAAAAAGAAGTTAATGATGTGGAAATTAATCTCCCAGTCACCCAGACTTAGAACTCGGTTCCTAATATTCATCCTAGAATACCAGGCTAGTAGGCTCGTAGCAATAGAAAAAATGTACCCTGAAAAGTATGAATATAAAACTTGTTGAAAGGTTTAAAATCGCTTGCTGACAGATTCAACTGATTGGTAGTCTTGTAGAAATTGTTTATCACACAGATTCAATAGTCTGTCAAATGATAGTTTGCTGGGTGAAATTTTTTCATACTGTATTCACAATGTTAATGAATGCTTTGTCTGTCACTGACTCTCTAAACGCCTGACTGGAGCTAGGATAGAATGATATTCTTAACAGTTTTTGCAGGAATTTCCCTGTATATTGTGTCTTCTGTTGATGCTTTGTCCCAAAGTTGCTGTACAAAAATAACAATTCTTCTTATTCCAGGCGCCTTATGTTCAAGAAGGAGTTTGATACTAGCTATGTGGGTTTCATGGAGGATGGTGCTCAATGGTTGAAAGATAATACAGACATCAAGCTAGTTGGTAAGTTTTTACAGTAAGAATACCACCCCTTCATTCTGTAGCCTGACTACTTATCAGTTATCACTTATCAGTCAAAACATCATTTTCTCTTGGAGTAATATGTCAAATCATGGCTTAGTTGGAAAACAATCCACCTGACATAGCTAGTCGATTATTTAGCTCATCTTGTGCTTGAGGTAAGCAAAACCATACATATCCTGCAAAGAAAAATAAAACCTACCTATCTAAATACGTGATATTAGATTGTGATTGTTGTTGTTTGACCTTTTAAAGTTGGTGTTTTGAGATGCTAATAAAATAACATTGCTGAAAGTTAAACTGTTTTGGAAACTTAAAAAGACTTGCTGACAATTACCTTGTTGACATTTTAGGTATCGATTATTTATCTGCTGCAGCATTTGATGACTTGGCTCCTTCTCATCTTGTTTTCCTTGAAAGCAGGGTATGAGTTGTACTTTAAATTTATCCATTAGTTACATGCATCCAGTAATGATTTTTATTAGAACTTTGAGGGTTCAACTTAGTACGGAGTAATATTTGTTATAGTTTACAAAGAGGAAAGCAGTGTTGGGCGTCTTCACTTTTTGGCTTAATGTGCTAAAACACAGCAGGAAACACAAGGGATTTATGACTATAGACAAAAAAAGGAGTGTGTGAAGATGTAAATTCCCAAGGGCATTGTCAAGCTTCTTGACCACCACCTTATACTGATAATTCAAAATAAACCTGTTGGTTTGATGATGAAATCACTCAAGCATGAATTGTATTTATATAGGGCTGATAAATCTTCTGCCTAGATGAATCTTCTGTAAATTAGATTCTTGCCATTCACTTGTAAGGTATGATCATGGAGTTGGTAGTCTTTTGTGTTGTTTTCCTTTTAAGTACACTTGCCTTTTTCTTTTTCTTTATTTATTTATTTATTTTATGTCAATAGTTATTAGGAATAACAGTGATCATCTTGTAATGCTGCAGGAAATTATTCTAGTTGAAGCTCTAAAGCTGGATAATGTTCCCGCTGGGATGTATAATGTTCATTGCTTGACACCCCGGCTGAGCGGTGCTGAGGGAGCACCTATAAGATGCATTCTCATAAAGTGATAACCTCCGTTGTAAGTGGAATCCACCCCATTTGTTTTGCTGGAGTTCCTATACTCTACAATCTAATCAATCCTTCACTTTATTGCATGCTTTTATGTAGGTTATTCTCAAGCCTGACAAGGATTCAGGGACGAGTTTCTGGAAGTAGAATGTGGTATCGTATCTGATATTCTAATGGTTTGAAGACATTGAAGAGAATTATCATATACAGTATGTCGTGCCACGTTACTTTGCTGTATAAATTGTCATGCCATTTTATTGTAAATTGGCTATGTATGATGCCTTTTATTGTAACCTGGGAAGTTTCGGCCAACACCCAAAATGACGGTCTTGCTCTGGCAGACGCAGACAGCATCATGTGGAGTATTATTTCAACATAAAGCCATCTTTTGGCCAACTTCTGGGATGCAAATTGGATTAGATATTATCCATTCCAAAATTCTGTGTAATTTAGAATTAAATTGCAGTCCTAATCTCAGTTCAATTCGATCAAAAACATAATATTCAATGGAATCAGAACAAATTAATATCATCAGAAATCTTAAAATCTACTCCCTCTGTATTTATTTAAGGAATACATTTGCTTTTTCCGACCGTATTTATTTAAGAGATACACTTGCAACCACTTATTTACTTATTAAAAATCTACCCAACACCACTTGCTTTATTATTTCGTTTCATTTAATTCTTCTTCTTAATACCTGTGTCCGGCCAAGTGTATCTCTTAAATAAATACAGATGGAGTACCCTTCTTTCTCTCCTAAGTGTATCCTTGTGTTACGAATATACATCAATCGACGCCTTGAAATGGCTGAACGATGAACTTGTCAAGTACTCCGTGTATCCAAGAGTACCGTCTCTTTTTGTTCTTTACGTTTTCCTTTTTGGTATTTTAAAATATTCTTTACATTTTCTTTTATATTATCACATAAATGACTTTAGCTGATAAGTGTATTGCCACACATGTCTAATATCCGAAAAAACAACCTTATCAACCTTGCCATATTATATTGAAAACTCTCATGGATTCTTCTTCCTTATCGATGGAATCTCTTAGTTGTTAAAGTCAAACTTTCACTCATCACCTACTACTTTGCTAAACTCTGCCATGACTTCCCAACTCCATCATCTCCTCTTCCTCTTCCTCTTCCTCTTCCTCACAACCACCACCCTCCTACTCTCTGCCACCACTTCCAGCGCGGGCCATGGTGGAGAATCATGTGACTTTATCAAACAGAGCACAGAGACTTTCGGGGAAGCTGGCCGGATTATCGACATCAGCCACCGTATCACCCCTAATATGCCAGACTTCATCCGTACTGCAGATGGTTTAGGTCAGTTTATTTGGCTTGTTATGACCATGAGGAACGGCTCCCTCGCCAACTTCTCCGAGATGAAACTTCCCACTCATACTGGGACCCACGTTGATGCTCCTGGCCATTTCTTTGATCACTACTTGGACGCTGGTTTTGATGTTGATACCCTTGATCTTGATGTCCTCAATGGTAATAGTAGAAAAATATCTTATAGTTTGGAAATTATATGGGGAGTCAATAATTTTAGTTAATTCTGTTTGGTTATATAATTAAGTTTATAGCTATTTGTGGATGTGGATGCGGATTAGATCAGTTGTTAAAGTCTTGGATGTGATGATACTGAGATTGAGTCGGACTAACATATATGATATATATTGCCTTTTGTGGCTCATTATACAAAAATAATTCAATGGTACAAAGTATTTGCTGTTATGTTTAACTAGATAATAGTGATAATTGCTCTCTTTTATTTTCTGAAAATAAAATTTGTAATATTGAGCTATTCTTTGATTTTGGGTAGATGGTTTGGCTAATGATTAGATATTGTAGATGATTATTGCTATTTTTTGCTGTTGATTACAGGTCCTGCACTTTTGGTTGATGTACCAAGAGATAGCAACATAACTGGTGTTTCTCCTAAACTTTAGTTCCGTTCACTTACTTGCTGTGCCTTTAGAAGTGTATTCATGTTGTTTGTGTTTGTATTTACCATATTATGCAAAAGCTTTTCATGAGTGTGTGTTGACTTATGATTATGTAGTACTGCTTGCTTGTGTAGCGAGAGTCGTATTTCCAAAGTATCTTTGTTTCATATAGTGCATTTCTGTTTTCTAAATGCATGGACTTGCTACAGTGGTTAATTGGATTACATGTTTATATAAGTTGGTGTCACTGGAATGAATTATTTGGCTGAAAATATCTTATGTACGTTTTCACAGCGGATATAATGAAGTCACTACACATTCCAAAAGGAGTGCGTCGTGTGCTTTTCAGAACACTAAACAGTAAACACAGACAGGTAAAATTGA
Organism: Spinacia oleracea; assembly: GCF_020520425.1. Classification (NCBI taxonomy): domain Eukaryota; kingdom Viridiplantae; phylum Streptophyta; class Magnoliopsida; order Caryophyllales; family Amaranthaceae; genus Spinacia; species Spinacia oleracea. The sequence goes on along the minus strand of NC_079490.1, from coordinate 134,629,914 downwards.
TATCTTGCAAGCATACTTTCCGCATTCAGTAGCAACAAATGGCATTTCTTTTACTTTGTCTAATGTTGCAACAAATCTAAAAACTTGATCTTGTCATACTAGGCGTCTCATGTTCAAGAAAGAGTTTGACACTAGCTATGTGGGTTTCATGAAAGATGGGGCGAAATGGTTGGTGGATAATACAGACATCAAGCTTGTTGGTAAGTTTTCAACATCAGTCCGTATTTGAATTTATTTTTTGAATATCTGTATTACCAACATTGATTTCATCCGTTCCGTTCCGCCTATATTTGTGCCTTTAAAGACCTCAATACTTGGTAGTATCTCACTATCTTGATGATATTAGGTTGTTGTTGTCTTGTTGGTTGTTGCTGGCTTTTGAAGAGGCTTATAAATGAAGAATACTGGAAATTAAACTGTGTTGCGGATTACATAAGACTGTTTACCTATCATGGAACTAATAATCACCATCGATGTTGTAGGTGTTGACTACTTATCTGCTGCTGCATATGATCACCTGGCTCCTTCTCATCTTGTTTTCCTTGAAAGCAGGGTAAGATCTTTACTACAAATTAATTGATCTCAATTGGTGGTTAATGGTTATATAACAACTCCCAGTCACTATGTTGTTTAGACATTTCAGGTGTAGCTCAGTAGCAGTCTTAACTTATGTGATTAGGAGGTTAATTAGCCTTTATAGATTGGAAAAATTAAATTCATAAAATGGAAATGTTGCTTGAATTAATAAAGGAGATAGTGAAGATAAAAATCCTTGAGGGCGTTACTGGCCGTCTGAAAATACAACTAAAAAGTAAAAACTGATAACATATATACCAAAAGTCTTGTCTCCCTAGCTTATACTGGGGATGAGTGGATGAGTCTGTATGCCTTTGTATTCTTTTCCTTTAAAATAATTGCACTGTTTTGTGTGTTAACAATTCTAATAATGCAGCAACAGCATTAATCTTATCGTCATGCTGCAGGAAATTATACTCGTGGAAGGTCTAAAACTGGACGGTGTTCCTGCAGGAACGTATAATGTTCATTGCTTGCCCTTGAGAATGCTTGGTGCTGACTGCTGAGGGATCACCTATAAGATGCATTCTCATACACTGAAATGAAACTCCTATTATATTGTAAGTTGATTTTTCGATGTGTTACGTTGTTCCTTCTTTTAGCAAATAATTCTAATACTTCTATAATTAATGATTCCAAATTCATTTGAAGTTTGTCTCAAACACCTTAGACTCAGAGTAACAGTTGTAAAAATACAGGAAAATGACAATTGGTGATGCCCAAGTAGTTGGCCTCGTTATAGAATGCAGATAATCAGCATTTTGAATGTATTATGATTTCAGTTTTGTTAGAGTTGCCAAATAATCACAACCTGAAAAACACAATATATGTTTCAGATTATTTGCAGGAAATACGAGTTTCTGGCAGTGGAGTGTGGTATCAAAACGTCATACTTCAATTCATTACTTGATATGCCAGGTCCCGTAAAGTTCACACGGACTGTTTATGGTTGTATGACTTGTATGGTGATTTTATTGTAATGGCAATCTGTAGCAAATTGAAGTGTGATCTTGCATTTGGTCTGTACAGCAGCTAATACAACTAGCATCTCGTCCGTCTGAATTTCTCTATGCATGTCCCGTACGTTTCTTGTACCTGTAGGAAATAATACTGTAAAATTCGAAAATGACAAGGAATGTCGGCCGAATATTTGATTTATGTGTGAAGCTGTGACGTGTTAGACAACACTGTCTTAGAAGCAAAATTCGCTCCGACAATGGTGCAATCGGAATAAGCGTTAATGTGCACTCAAATAAGACGAATTTAGGAACTCATAATATGCTCAGAATAATATGGTTTAGAAAACAGAGGAGAAGGAGAGTTAGAATATTTTCGTTTGTACAAAAGCAACTAGCTGCAGAATAAGAACTTACGAGTAGACATGGAAGAGCAAAATTCTCTCCACAAAGACCCCTCGACTGAGGAACGAGATCAACTCAATCGATCAACCAAAAAATCCAAGCGCAAGATCACTCATCTTATATTCAATCATGAGCAGGAACAGCAACAATCACAAGAACGACAGACTGCAAAAATAATCCCTAACACAACCAAAACCAATGGCAACCCATGGACCTCCAGGGGGGTTTCATTTAGGGATATGGTGGCCTTTGAGTCTATGCAGACGTCCACAGGAGGACAAGAAGACGAGGAAGAGCAATCTGATGATGATGAACCGCCAGAAAACCTTGTTGATGACCCTAGATGTCCCATCATCCTGCTGTCAAAAGAAGAGAAGCAGCGGCTGCGAAGACCATGGAAACATGCCCTCATTATCAAGATGTTTGATAGCAAAATCGGCTACATGTCGCTCATGAAACGGCTCAAAAAGAAATGGGAACTCACTGGTGGGCTCATCCTTACAGACATTGGCCATGACTATTTCATAGCCAGATTTTCCAACATTGGAGATTACAATCATGTGCTCACTCAAGGACCATGGATGCTGGACGACAACTACCTTACGATCCGTAAATGGGTGCCCAACTTCATTCCGGATAATCAACCTATGAGGTTCCTCACAGCATGGGTCCGAATACCTCACTTATCTGTTGAATATTTTGATAAAGAATTTCTGCGAAAAATTGGTGGCAAGATAGGCAAGGTAGCTCGCATTGATAATAACACAGCCATGGCACAACGAGGAAAATTCACCAGGTTGAGTGTAGAACTCGACCTCACCAAACCCCTGCTGTCCAAGTTCTGGCTGAAAGGCAAGATTTGGAAGGTGCAATATGAAGGGCTGATGATGATATGTTTCCACTGTGGTAGAATCGGCCACCTGGGTGAGACCTGCTCATCAAAATTATCCATGCTAGTTGAAGATCCCCAAGATAACACCCTGTTGGAAGATAAAACTGAAGAACCCATCCAATCTCCTGTGGAACAACAAGATTTTGGTTCTTGGATGATGGTAAAGAAACCACCACCTAGGCGGCGCACCGCCCGACCGGAGAAACAACAGCCAGAAGCCAGCAAGGGGGGTCAAGGAAGGGAGCAAATTGCGGGCCAGAAGAACACGAATCAAGGAGAGAAAATAGGGGGATCTAGATTTTCCATATTGTGCGCACAGAATCAGGAAACTGAAGATACTGTCAACAGAAATCCGGTTAATTTGGGAAGTAGTGAGGGTGATATCCTTACACCAAATTTGGCAACAATTCACCTAGGTCAAACTTCCCAAGTAACCACGATTCCCACCGCAAATAAAATATTCAATATTGGTACGTCACACCAGAATACCAATATACGCGCTCAATTTTTGGGAAATTCGAAACAATGGCAGGAGATAAGGAAACAAAATAAAACTCCCCCTAATTCTATCCTTAATGATAGGACCAATGAGTTGGAACCAATAAGCCATAAGAGTCCATCCCCAAGTGTACTACCAGGCAAAGAAAACACTCCTATTATATTCCAAGCCCGCTCAGAAGCCAGACCTATTCCATCACTTGCTATCCTAGACACCCCAATCTCCTCTCCACACATTGAATCTTCGATCTCACATGTCTCACCCACCCCCTCACCCGATCATCATCCGTATCCCCTCGGAAAAGATCATATGTGTGGGATACTCAATGGAGGACCCGTACATGGGAATAACCGACCCCCTGATCCATATACTGGAGATGGAGATTCACTCATGGACACCACCAATGCAAACGACGCCAGAACTGATGCTAACCTTGAAGCTTCCCAATCAGCTTAAGGAAGCTCTTCGGTATCTTTCTAATGCCTATATGCTCGAGTTTCCAAACTCAAATGGTCTTATGAATTTTGATCACAATATCCCAGTAGACTCCTACCCCATAACGTGTATGGTATGGAATGTTCAAGGTGCCGGTAGCAAAGAATTTCTTTCAGTCCTTAAAGAAGTTGTCAGACTCCACAAGCCTACTGTTCTTACTTTGGTTGAAACCCACATGGGAGGTGATCATGCTTTACGTATTGCATCCCTCCTTGGCTACCAAGGCCACACTCGAGTTGATGCTCAAGGATTCAGTGGAGGTATTTGGGTGTATTGGAAAACTGATCTTGTAACCATTGACCCAATTCATAAAAACAACCAGTACATCACCATGACAGTTCAAAAGGTAGGTGAAGAACCATGGTACTTCTCCGCTGTGTATGCAAGCCCAGACCCCTCCAAAAGACAAGAACTATGGCATGATCTCAGTGACTTTGCTAGGAGAAACAACAAACCGTGGCTTTTGGCGGGAGACTTTAATGAAACTAGATATGGTTGGGAGAGAAATAGTAGTTGTCCTGAAACTACTCGAAGAAGCGAACGCTTTAATGCTTGGGTGGAAGATAATCAGCTGATTGAGGTTGAGTTTTCTGGCTCACCACATACTTGGGCTCGTGGTAATTCAATTGAGACGCGCCGTAGTGCTCGCCTTGATAGAACCTTGTGTACTTCAGAATGGGGGCTTCGATTTGACCAAGCAAGAGTGAAACACCTCCCTGCACTACAGTCAGACCACTGCCCCCTATTAATTTCCTCGAATGGGTTTGCTCCTCTCAACTCTCTAAACCGCCCTTTTCGCTTCCAGGCAGCATGGTTGTCGCATGAAAAGTTTAGTGAGTTTCTGAAGGAAAAATGGCAACTGAATGCTCCTTTAATCCCATTGCTAAACTCTTTCTCGGAGGACTTACAACAATGGAATAAGGAAGTTTTCTACAATATATTTCGAGAGAAAAGATCAATCATGGCTCGCATTCAAGGTATCCAATCTTCACTCTCTACAGCCCGCAACTCCAGTCTAATTAAAATGGAGGCGAAACTCCGAAGGGAACTTGATCTTGTCCTGTCCCAAGAAGAGACGCTTTGGTACCAAAAGGCACGAGTGGATTGGCTTGCAAATGGGGATCGAAATACAACCTTCTTCCAACTTAGCACAGTCATTCGAAGATGGAAAAACAGGATAATAGCTCTCAAAGACAATGCGGATCAATGGGTCCATAACCAGACACAAGTTTGTAACTTGGTGGTCGAATACTTCTCCAACCTCTTCACTGATGATGCTGACAATATAAGGGATTATGATATTCCTACAGGGGTGTGTACTGAATTTTCACCTACAGACTGGGAGAAATTAAATAGACCATACACCAACAGTGACATAGATCTTGTAGTGAAGCACATGGGCTCCCTCAAAGCTCCCGGGCCTGACGGCTTTCAAGCCTTATTCTATCATAAGAATTGGGATGTCGTAGCACCTAATGTCTACAAAATGGTTAAATCAGTTCTAGAAGGCAAAGGCCTCCCTGACTCTTTGAACGAGACATTTCTGGTATTGATACCAAAAGTTGACAATCCGACCTCTCCCTCCCAATTTCGCCCCATCGGGCTATGCAATGTCTCTTATAAAATCATCACGAAGGCAATTGTCAACCGCATCAAGCCCCTCATGCCTATTCTTACGTCAAGTACACAAACAAGCTTCGTCCCGGGCCGCCAAATAACTGACAATATTGTTATTGTACAAGAGGTCTTACATACAATGAAACGTAAGCAAGGAGGTAAAGGCTACATGACCATCAAAATTGATTTTGAGAAATCCTATGACCGTCTCAAATGGGCCTTCATCAAAGACACACTGACTGAAATGAACTTACCTCTTTTAATGATCAATGTGATTATGGAGTGTGTCTCATCACCGTCAATGAGAGTTCTATGGAACGGGGAGAAAACAGATGCTTTCTTTCCCTCTCGTGGCATTCGACAAGGAGACCCCTTATCTCCTTACTTGTTTGTCCTTTGCATGGAAAGACTCAATCAAGTAATAGAGGAGGCAGTGCTTGGAGGGAGATGGAAACCCATCTATGCCAGTAGAGGAGGACCACTCCTTTCCAACCTTTTTTTTGCTGATGATATCATCCTGTTTGCAGAAGCATCGATCGATCAAGCCGTGACAATAAAGGATTGCCTAAGACGATTCTGTAATGCCTCGGGACAGAGGGTAAGCTTACAAAAATCGCAAGTCTATTTATCGAAGAATGTCTCCATTGAAGACCAGACATCCATTAGTGAAGCACTGGGAATGGATTACACTAACGACTTGGGGCGTTACTTGGGTATGCCAACTCTAACCAGCCGCGTAACTCGAGAGACATACGCCCACCTATGCGAGAAAATAGACAGAAGACTCACTGGATGGAAGTCTAAATATTTATCCATGGCTGGGCGTATTACCTTAGCCCAATCCACCATCACTGCCATGTCCACATACTCTATGCAAACTGCCAAAATCCCACGCTCGATATGTGACAACATTGACAGAAAAACGAGGCGATTCATATGGGGTGGTGATGATGAAAAGAACAAGATCCACCTTTTGTCATGGGATACACTCCAACGCCCTAGAGACATGGGAGGGATAGGAATCCGGTCTGCCAGACAAGCCAACTCCGCATTCCTTACAAAATTGGGTTGGAGGGTACTTACTAAACCAAATGCTCTATGGTCCCGGGTGTTAAGGCACAAATATTGTAGTGGAAGGTGTGACATTGATATGTTCATGCCAAAATCAAGCATGTCTAATGTATGGCGAGGCATCACTGAAAATGTAAACTGGCTAAAGAAAGGTTCGGCGGTTGCAATTGGTAATGGGCGAACGACTCTATTCTGGGACCATGTGTGGGCTACAGATCGGCCTCTTCGCGAAGAAGCAGTGGGAATTATACCCAATGAACTTGAGGGAGCAATTGCAGAAGAATTATGGGACATGAATTCGGGGGTGGAAATGGGAAAACTTTGCCCATCTCTTACCCAACGAAGCCTTACAGAGAATAGCATCCCACAAAATAATTGCTGACCCAAATGCAGGTGACCTCAGATATTGGAAAGGCGCAAAGACTGGAGGATTCTCAATCAAGTATGCATTCAGCATAATGAGAGAGGATGACAGTCAACTCAATGACCCACAATGGTGAAGGAAATAATGCCCTTGGTCCAAGTATGCATTCTATGATAAGTCTAATAAATGCGGTTCAGTATTAATTAACAAGTTAATAATTCAGTGAGATCAAGTGAGCTGAATGCCTAGCTAGAGGCCGCTTCAGTTCAAGTGGAATTAATGATATTAATCCATAGCTTACTCTTGACTGAACCCGTAGGGTCACACAAATAGTACGTAAACGGATCAAGTAATTAATGGCATTAAATACTCCATCTATGAATATTCGGAATCGACGGATCTTGGTTTCAGTGGGAGCTGAGATCGTCACAGGCAAGAAATGAATACTCCGGAAACGATGATATTGCCGGAAACGGAAATATGGATCGTATCGGAAATATAAATATTATCCAAGTCGTAGATGTTGCCGGAAACGGAAACATGGTACGTATCGGAAAATATTATCGGAAATGGAAATATTGCCAGAATCGGAAATATTGCCGGAAACGGAAATATTGTCAGAATCGGAAATATTATCGGAATCGGAAAATAATTCCGGAAACGGAAATATTAAATATTTGTTCGAAACGGAAATTAATTCCGGAATCGGAAATGTTAAATATTGTTCGTATCGGAAATGAATTCCGGAATCGGAAATTTAATCGGAAGCGTATCGTACGAATAAGCATCGGACGAGGCCTGCCGGACGAGGGCCCAGCTCGAAGCCAGGCCATCGCCCAGCAAGCCAAACGCGCGCCACAAGCCCAGCCAAGGCAGCGCCCAGGCCTACCGCAAGGCAGGCCCAGCGCGCGCCAAGGCCTCGGCTGCGTGGGCCTCGCTGCGTGGGCTGCTGCTCGCACGCACGCACATGGGCGGCCCATCGTGGCTGCCGTGTGTGTGTGTGTGAGTTTGTGTTCATGCACGATTCCTAAAACGTGCAGAGTTCGGTTAATGATTAAATTCCTAATTCTATTTGATAAATTAATTAATTAGAGTTCTTGTAGGATTCTAAGTTTAATTAATTCATATCCTAATAGGATTCCAATTCTCTTTCCATACCCCTATAAATATGTGGCCTGGGTTCACAATTTATAACGAGTTTTAAAAGTATTCAAAGTGAGTTTTGAGAGAAAAATTCAGCCACATTCCTTGCTCAAAAGTGCCGAAAATTCTAGTACCTTAAGGGCGATTCTAGTTGGTCAATCTTAAGGCGGATCCGGACGTGCTGTGGACTATCTACGGAGGGACGACACTTGGAGTCCTAAAGACTTGTTCTTGCTCGGTTCGGGCGCAGCTAGGGAGGGCACGCAACAAAGAGTATGCATCTAAATTATGCTATATGATTATGTGTAAATAATATGTATTCCTGGGTTAATGGTTGTTTCCGCATGATTTATGTAATATCATATGAATCATAACCTAACAGTGGTATCACGAGCCCCTTATTATTTTCATAATCTAATTTGCATGAACATGGTTAAATATTATAAATTTGCAAGAATTAAAAGGGGTGATTAATTTTCGTAATTGTTAATTAATTGCAAATTGCGTTTATTTAATTATACGTACGCAGTTTTTCGGCAGTTTCTTCGTTACTCATCCAAATCGAGTGATTTTTGTGTCAATTCCGCATGTAAAAGGCATTCTAAAATTTTGACAGAAATAGTATTTTTCTGCCGAACCCAGAATTCTCAAATTCGAAGCCTAACTATGACTTTTCGAAGGTTTTAGTTTTTCGAATGCAAAATTTCGTAAATTTAAGATGTTAAATTAAATATTTGCGATTCTTGTTGATAAATCTTGAATTTTTTATTGACCTACTGTATATGTTTAACAAGTTTGAATGCCTAGCCTTGTTAATTATGTAATCTAATTTGTAATTATGATTAATTTGTTGAAAATTAGAATAATTTAGAATTAATTTGATCTTCATAATTAATTATAATTTAAATAGAAACCTATGATTAAAAACCACCATAAAAATTGTAAATTTATGATAAATTTTAAATTTTTATGACCTAGACTTGAATCCATAACAATCGGAAATCAATTGAATAATAAATTTTCGATTTTTCGCCCTAAAATTATGAAATTAATATTATTTATTAATTTGTCATTAATTTTAAATATAAATTTTAAATTTTTATGCGATTCGTTCATATAACTTGCACGCACAAAGCAATGGACGCTTCGTGTTACCCTTAAGGGGTGTTGTATAGTGCGGGCATGCGACGACGAGCAAGGGAGCTCGTCGCCCGTGCGGCACCAATGCAATGAGCAAGGCATGGTGCACGAGCACAAGGCAGCAACCCTGCCTTGTGTCGTGGGCCACGAGCTATGAACAAATGGGCATGGGCGAAAGGCAAGCCAAGGCAGTCGCGTGTGGGAAGCAAGCGAGCTGCGCCACAACGCGCACTGCCTCGCGCAAGAGTGCGCAGCCTCGCGCGCAGCGAGCGCAGGCTCGCGTGCCACGAGCGCTGCGCCCAGCGTTGCTCGCACGCACAGCGAGCGATGTCGCGCGCCCAGCGAGCGATGTCGCGCGCACAGCGAGCGATGGCTCGCGCGCACAACGAGCGATGGCTCGCGCGCACAGCGAGCGATGGCTCGCGCGCACAGCGAGCGCTGGCGAGCGCGCACTGCGAGCGATGGCTCGCGTGCGACGAGCGCTGGCGCGCGCGCAGCGAGCACCACAGCGTACGATGGCTTGCGATGGGAGATGCAGCAGCTATGCGACGAGCGCATGGGCTGCGCGCACATGGCCAGCAATGGCTGTGTGCGTGCGGCCCATGGGCGTGCAATGCGTAGGGTGTTTTGCGTTACGATTAGATCGTTTTGAATGTTTAATTTGAAAATTTCAGTTCACGTAATTTTAATTAATTTTTAAATTAATAATTTAAATTATTTTCTTGGATTTTAATTTTGAATATTGTAATTATAATTTATTTATTCTAATTATTTTACTAAAATTAAAATCATGAATTAATTTAAATACGACTGAAATTAAATTAAACTTTGTGGATTCAATTATAAATTTATATGAGCTTTAAATTTTAATTAAATTTGTATGTTTCCGGTTAGACTAGAAATACATTTTTATGTTTAAAATTAGTAAAGCATATGAATTTATTGGTTTAAGTGGGAGCGCTTTTAGTCATAAACTCTTGATTAGGTCTACAAAACCTTAAGGTTAAAACAACTTGATTAGAATTAATAAGGACTGAATAATTGGTAGATTATTGGTGCCCTTGATTAATTGCTGCAAATGTTTACGTGATGCATAATGTGTTTTACTAACCAGCTATGTGGTCCATTCATGATAATGAATGGGTGAATGGTATATATTATATATGTACTGTTTTGCAGGTTATGAAGTGACTAGTATGGCCCAAATAGGATAGAAAATATGGTCTGCGTACCATTAATTTGAATGTAATTGGTCTAAAGTACCAAAGTTATTTTTCAATTCAAATATGGTCTGCGAACCATCAAATAGTTGTAATTAGTTATAGCTTATCCTATTTGAAGAAAATGGTGCCTCCCACGGAGATTTTCAAGACGGACTTTGAAGTCAAATCTTCAAGATGAAGTCGGGCCATACTAGATCACATTTAATCTTATGCATGTTTTAAGTTATTTATTGCTTTTAAATATGTCTTAAAATGCATGAGATCAAAAGCTTGATTATGTTGCATGATTAAGGATTTTAGTTCACTTAAAATCTAACCAACATAGTAAGAGCCTTAAGTTCCAAACTTAAAAATTGAGTTAAAAGGTGCCATGCCAAAATATACACTTGCTTGGATATCCTTTACATCAATCTAGTAATAGTTTTCTCTCAGCGAGGTGTTACTTATTGGTCCTAAAGGGGCAAGGTACACAAACAATTGTGAGTACATGTTAGTTTTGGTGAAACTCAACGATATAAGTAAGGAGTCCTTTTATGTCGTGGCAAAATCGATAGGTTTACCTAATAAGTTCTTAGACGTACCTATCAACCAAGAATAGTTTCTAGACTATTAGCAAAAGGCTTTTGCTTACCTAAGATGTTCTAGGATTAAGTCGACAAACTGTGCTTAGTTCTTCAATGATTTTAGGATCTTGGAATCATTTTATTCACACCTGCCGGAACACATAACTTGAATAAAATGCTTAATAAACATTGAATTATGCATGTATGCTAGAATTTAAGTTTATTAAGAGAAACTGTGAATGGTTATTTATTTGTTTATTCTTTTCAATTGTAGTTTTTAATATGGCAAACAACAATTCATTCAACATTCGATCAATTCTCGAAAAGGAGAAGTTGAACGGGAAAAACTTCCTTGACTGGCAAAGGAACTTGCAAATAGTTCTTATGCAGGAAGAAAAGGAGTATGTCCTAGATGAGGCGATGCCCGAAGCTGCAGGCGACGGGGTCACTCAGGCAGCCCTCAATCGTTGGATTGATGCCAACAAGGATGTGAAATGTCTAATGCTCGCCACCATGAGTGCGGATCTGCAGAAAACGTTCATCAACTCAGATGCTTTCACAATCATCAGTGAGTTGAAGAACATGTTCCAAGATCTGGCTCGAGTCGAAAGATTCGAGACTCATAGGCAAATTCTTGAGACCAAGCTTAAGAAAGGCGAGCCCGTAAGTCCACATGTTCTCAAAATGATTGGACTCATTGAGAATATGAGTCGGCTGGATCAGCAATTTTCTCAGGAAATGGCTATAGACACCATCCTCCATTCTCTTCATAGCGGGTATGATCAGTTCAAACTGAACTACAGTATGAATAGTCTGGACAAAACGCTCACTGAGCTTCACGGTATGCTGAAGACCGCTGAAAAGACGCTCAAAAGTGATAAGCAGGATGTGCTTATGGTGCATGGGGGCAAGTTCAAGAAATCTGGAAAGAAGAGGAATGCTAAGAAAGGTGGCGACAAGGCCAGCCCAACTAAGCAAACTGGCGCCAAATCTGTAAAGAGGAAGGTCAGTCAACCCACTTCTGAATCCGAATGCTTCTACTGCAAGAAGAAGGGGCATTGGAAGAGAGATTGCTTGAAGCTAAAGGAAGATCAGAAGAACGGAACAGTCGTTCCATCTTCAGGTATTTTCGTAATAGACTGTATACTTGCTAATTAAACTTCTTGGGTATTAGATACAGGTTGTGGCTCACACTTATGTTCCAATCCACAGGGACTAAGAAGAAGTAGAAAGTTAAGCAAGGGTGAAGTCGACCTACGAGTGGGAAATGGAGCACGGATTGCTGCATTAGCTGTAGGAACTTACTATTTGTCGTTGCCCTCCGGGCTAGTTTTGGAACTGGAAGAATGTTTCCATGTTCCAAGTCTTACTAAAAACATCATTTCAGTTTCTTGCTTAGATGCTAAGGGATTTTCCTTTTTAATAAAAGACAATAGTTGTTCGTTTTATTTTAAAGAGATGTTTTATGGATCTGCTAGATTAGTCAATGGACTTTATTTATTAGATCACGACAAACAAGTATATAACATAAATACCAAAAAGGCCAAAAAGGATGATTCAGATCTCACCTATCTGTGGCATTGTCGATTAGGCCATATAAACTTGAAACGCTTAGAAAGACTTCAAAAGGAAGGAATTCTAGAACCATTTGACTTAGAGGATTATGGTAAATGCGAATCATGTTTACTTGGCAAAATGACAAAGCAACCTTTCTCTAAAGTTGGAGAAAGAGCAAATGAACTATTGGGTTTAATCCATACAGATGTATGTGGACCAATGAGTACAAATGCTAGAGGTGGTTTCAGCTACTTTATCACTTTCACTGATGACTTCAGTAGGTATGGTTATGTCTACCTAATGAAGCATAAGTCTGAATCCTTTGACAAATTCAAGGAATTTCAGAGTGAAGTAGAGAATCAATTAGGCAAGAAGATTAAGGCACTGCGGTCTGATAGAGGCGGTGAATATCTGAGCTATGAATTTGATGACCATCTGGAAGAATGTGGAATTCTATCAGAATTGACTCCTCCTGGAACACCACAATGGAACGGTGTGTCGGAACGGAGGAACAGAACCTTGCTAGACATGGTCAGGTCAATGATGGGTCAGGCCGAACTTCCATTAGAATTTTGGGGACATGCACTAAATACAGCTGCACTCACTATAAATAGAGCTCCGTCTAAAGCTGTCGAAAAGACTCCATACGAATTATGGTTTGGAAAGCCTCCAAATGTGTCTTTTCTTAAGATTTGGGGATGTGAAGTATACGTCAAACGATTAATTTCAGACAAACTTCATCCAAAATCTGACAAATGTATCCTTGTGGGCTATCCAAAGGAAACAAAGGGGTATTACTTCTACAATACATCTGAGAACAAAGTGTTTGTTGCTCGAGATGGTGTCTTTTTGGAGAAAGATCACATTTCCAAAATGACAAGTGGGAGAAAAGTAGACCTCGAAGAAATTCGAGTCGACCAACAAACTCTAGAGAATGCTCAAAATGACATTCAGGATGAAACTCAGAGATCTTTAGAAGAATCTGGTGAGAATCATGGTCAATCTAGAAATGTTACCCCGCGTAGATCGCAAAGATATAGATCTCAACCGGAAAGGTACTTAGGTATTTTGACGAACGAGAGCTATGACGTTCTATTACTTGAAAGTGATGAACCTGCGACTTACAAACAAGCTATGACGAGCCCTAGCTCCAAGCAATGGCAAGAAGCCATGCAATCAATCTGAATTAGACTCCATGTCTGAAAACCAAGTATGGGATTTGGTCGATTTGCCAGATGGCTACCAAGCCATTGGAAGCAAATGGGTTTTCAAACTGAAAAAGGACAAGGATGGGAAACTTGAAGTTTTCAAAGCTAGATTGGTTGCAAAAGGTTACAGGCAAGTCCACGGTGTGGATTACGATGAAACCTTTTCACCAGTTGCAATGCTAAAGTCTATTCGGATAATGTTAGCAATCGCTGCATATTACGACTACGAAATATGGCAGATGGATGTCAAAACTGCTTTCTTAAACGGCGTTTTAACAGAAACTGTGTTTATGACACAGCCTGAAGGTTTTGAGGATCCAAAGAATGCTAAAAAGGTATGCAAGCTAAAGAAATCAATCTACGGATTGAAGCAGGCATCCAGGAGCTGGAATATACGTTTTGATGAAGCAGTCAGTGACTTTGGTTTTATCAAGAACGCGGACGAATCTTGTGTATACAAGAAGGTCAGTGGGAGCAAAATTGCTTTCCTAGTATTATATGTCGACGACATATTACTTATCGGAAATGACATTCCTATGTTGAACTCTGTCAAGATTTGGCTTGGGAAATGTTTTTCGATGAAGGATCTAGGAGAAGCACAGTACATATTGGGCATCAAGATTTACAGAGATAGATCTAAAAGGATGATTGGACTTAGTCAAAGCACTTATATCAATAAAGTGCTTGATAGGTTCAAGATGGCGGACTCCAAGCGAGGCTACCTACCCATGTCTCATGGAATGACTCTAAGCAAGACTCAGTGCCCAAAAACACTTGATGAGCGTAGACGAATGAATGGGATTCCATATGCATCATTGATTGGTTCAATAATGTATGCTATGATATGTACACGACCGGATGTTGCGTACGCACTCAGTGCTACGAGCAGATACCAGTCAGACCCAGGAGAGGCGCATTGGACTGCTGCCAAGAACATTCTGAAGTACCTAAAAAGGCACAAAGATGACTTCCTGGTCTATGGTGGAGATGATGAATTAATTGTTAAAGGCTATACGGACGCAAGTTTCCAAACCGACAAAGATGATTTCAGATCACAGTCTGGGTTTGTCTTCTGCCTCAACGGAGGAGCAGTAAGCTAGAAAAGTGCTAAGCAAAGCACCATTGCGGATTCTACAACTGAAGCGGAGTACATTGCTGCACATGAAGCAGCAAAGGAAGCTATATGGCTAAGGAAGTTCATAGGTGAACTTGGTGTAGTCCCCTCCATTAAAGGACCAATAACCCTGTATTGTGACAATAACGGAGCTATTGCACAGGCAAAAGAGCCTAGACACCACCAGAGAGTCAAGCATGTACTTCGTAGATTTCACCTTCTACGAGAGTTCGTTGAAAGAAAAGAAGTCTAGATAAGCAAAATTGGAACTGATGACAACATATCAGATCCATTAACTAAACCTCTGCCGCAGGCGAAGCACAACTCGCACACTGCAGCTATGGGAATCAAGCATATTGGAGAATGGCTTTGATGTCTCTGTTTAATGTTTTAAAGTTTTAGAGTTTAAATCTTTGTAAAACATTATTGGTTAATCATTCACAATAAATGAAAAGAATTCATTTTTCCATTTAATTTGTGGTTTATTAAATGATGAGTCCCTTCAATTTGACGATATATTCAAGATAGACTGTCAGGACCAGTCCTGTGACTAAGAAATGTCTATCAAGTGAACTTGAATGTCAAAAGGTTGAAAATGGTCCCTAATCGGAGTTTTCTATAAAATTGGACGCATAGAAAACGTTAGACGATTAGAATGCAAGATGACTAGTAGTTCTGTTTCTTGAACTATGTAGACATGGCAATGTCATAATCATTTGCATAGATACTTACTTTGGGAAGATTAGTATCGGACAAGACCTATGAAACTTTACTGTAAGAGATGAAAATCTGTCATAAGTAAATTTCATTAAATTATTAGACACTAAATCCTCAATACCTGAGTGATTTGAGATTACTTGTTTGAGAACTGGTTGCTTTGACGTTGACCAACCGTCGCACCGTAAAAGGAGGCTATAAAGGCAACGCTCAGGTAATCACCTATCAAACGAAGTCTAATCTCAAGATCGCAAGATTGGGATTGTCCTCCCATAAATCGGGATGAGATGCTTAAAAGTTGTACAAGGCCACTCGGAGAGCTAGAAACTGTGAAATGCATGGCCGTGCTCGGATGAATCATAGGCTATGATTATCTGTTTATTTGATCAATTGAACTCTGAAACCGAGGAACACCTCTGGACATAATAAGGATGACAACTCTTACCTTATGTTCAAGAGCAAGCATCGAGCGACAAAGGAATTAGGAAATGCACACTTGTCCCTAAGGACAAGTGGGAGACTGAAGGAAATAATGCCCTTGGTCCAAGTATGCATTCTATGATAAGTCTAATAAATGCGGTTCAGTATTAATTAACAAGTTAATAATTCAGTGAGATCAAGTGAGCTGAATGCCTAGCTAGAGGCCGCTTCAGTTCAAGTGGAATTAATGATATTAATCCACAGCTTACTCTTGACTGAACCCGTAGGGTCACACAAATAGTACGTAAACGGATCAAGTATTTAATGGCATTAAATACTCCATCTATGAATATTCGGAATCGACGGATCTTGGTTTCAGTGGGAGCTGAGATCGTCACAGGCAAGAAATGAATACTCCGGAAACGATGATATTGCCGGAAACGGAAATATGGATCGTATCGGAAATATAAATATTATCCAAGTCGTAGATGTTGCCGGAAACGGAAACATGGTACGTATCGGAAAATATTATCGGAAATGGAAATATTGCCAGAATCGGAAATATTGCCGGAAACGGAAATATTGTCAGAATCGGAAATATTATCGGAATCGGAAAATAATTCCGGAAACGGAAATATTAAATATTTGTTCGAAACGGAAATTAATTCCGGAATCGGAAATGTTAAATATTGTTCGTATCGGAAATGAATTCCGGAATCGGAAATTTAATCGGAAGCGTATCGTACGAATAAGCATCGGACGAGGCCTGCCGGACGAGGGCCCAGCTCGAAGCCAGGCCATCGCCCAGCAAGCCAAACGCGCGCCACAAGCCCAGCCAAGGCAGCGCCCAGGCCTACCGCAAGGTAGGCCCAGCGCGCGCCAAGGCCTCGGCTGCGTGGGCCTCGCTGCGTGGGCTGCTGCGGAATCGGAAATGTTAAATATTGTTCGTATCGGAAATGAATTCCGGAATCGGAAAATTAATCGGAAGCGCGTCGTACGAATTAGCATCGGACGAGCTTGCTAGACGAAGGCCCAGCACGAAGCCAGGCCCACGTCCAGCAAGGGAAACGCGCGCCACAACACGCCAGCCCAAGGCTGCGCCAGGCCCACCGCAAGGCAGGCCCAGCGCGCGCCCAAGGCTGCGGCAGTCGTGGGCTGCGATGCTCGGGCTGTGCGCGCGCGCGCATGGCGCCCCTCGTAGGCTGCTGTGCGTGCGTGGGTGTTTGTGTTCAAATACGAAACCTAAAACGTACAAGATTCGTTTAATGATTAAATTCCTAATTCTATTTGATAAATTAATTAAATAAGAGTTTCATTAGGATTCTAATTTAATTAATTCGTATCCTAATAGGATTCCAATTCTCTTTCCATACCCCTATAAATATGTGGCCTGGGTTCACAATTTATAACAAGTTTTTCAAGTATTCAAAGTGAGTTTTTGAGAGAAAAATTCAGTCACATTCCTTGCTCAAAAGTGCCGAAATTTTTAGTACCTTAATGGCGATTCTAGTTGGTCAATCTTAAGGCGGTTCCGGACGTGCTGTGGACTATCTACGGAGGGACGACACTTGGAGTCCTAAAGACTTGTTCTTGTTCGGTTCGGGCGCAGCTAGGGAAGGCACGCAACAAAGAGTATGCATCTAAACTATGCTATATGATTATGTGTAAATAATATGTATTCCTGGCTAAATGGTTTTTCCGCATGATTTATGAATTGTCATATGTATCATAACCTAACATATTATACATAAATAACATACTCTTTGATACTCCCTCCGTCCCGAAATACTCGACCCAGTTTGACCGGCACAGAGTTTAAGGGACTTGAATTGACTTATTTAATTTAATAGGTAGTAGTTGATAGTGGGGTATTATTTTAATGTAGTTAGTGGGAGGTGGGTTAAGAGGTGGGGTTGGGGGAGAGTAAGGGTTGAATTTTTAATTATTTTTTGTATGGAGTAGGGGGTAGGTGGGTTAATAGGGGTGGAGTGAGAAATAATATAATATTGTTAGAATATTTCCATTTTTAGAAACAGGTCAAGTATTAAGGGACGACCCGATAAGGAAAACAGGTCAAGTATTTCGGGACGGAGGGAGTATTTTTTAATTTTCCTATTATATAAACTGTATATCTTTCAAAGAACGGATAACATCACGTGACAATGTACGGAGTATAATATACGGTTGGGTACTATGAAACAAATGTGGACATACTTAGTTAGTTGATCCATATTAGTTATAGAGTATCAAAACTATATATAAGGCCTTAAACTCAGAGAGTTATGGCTTGTGTGTAATAGGTCCCATGTATTTCTTTGTACCAATTAGCCATAAGAGCAATAGGTCACATGTTTATATCCTCGAATTTAAATCTAGGGTTATAGAATTATGGCTTATACGTGCGCAGATAAAATACTATTTATGAATTAAGTTATTTTAATTTAGGGAAATGATAATGTCAAAATAGGAAAAAAAAACCATCAATCCTAAATTAACGTCTATGTTTACGATTCATTAATATGACCAATCGTAATTAGTTAGTTGGTTCAATTCACGTTTTAATTTTTTTTTTTTTTTTGTTAAGGAAGTTTGGTGAAATTATAAAACAAATATTTTCTAAAGAGAGTGAGACATTTTGGACTATTCAGTCCTTATTCTATAATGGCTATTCTATACGATGATCCTAGGGTTTGATAGGGTAACCTTTCAAGTTGTTCACATGATCCGTCTTACATTTGGGCATGTTCAATGGAATTTTAGGCACCACAAACTGTTGCATATAGAATCATACATTTGGGCATGTTCATTGGTATTTTAGGCACCACAATCCGTTGCACATGGAAGTAATAATAATTAATTACAAATTATTTTTAAATCTTCACAATTTTTTGAAATATAATATTTTCCCTACAAAAACAAATGATTTTGATGCTGTTAGGATATTTAGGAATAGAATCCATACGTCGTATAAAATCGTATATAATCTTGTTTCCTTATTCAATTTTCATTAAACATGGAATTCTTATTTGAGCAAATTCTTAGCAAATAATAGTATTATTTTATATGCCCAATAAATTCTCCACCTTTGTTTTCTACCGATGTGGGAGTTCAAGTCACAAAATATCCAACCAGAGATGAATCTCACCAAGGCATTTTTTGGAATTATTTCGTCATTTGTAATGTTTATACGCTCCTTTGTTTACACCTTATTTTACATCATTGATGTGGGACTTTGAGTTACATAGTATCTAAAGTCAAGCTCGATGATGCCCAATTAGAGGCAAAGATCAATAAGGCTCAATGAAAGAAAAAGCTCGGTGAGACCCAATCAAAGGCAAAAGTCACCTATTATATGGAAATAATATATTGATGTAGTTTGTGTTTGTTTTTATATGTTCCTTTCGTTTTCATCTTATTTTACACCGTCGATGTGAGACTTTGAGGAATCTTATAATACAAAAGTTCTTGCACGCATTAGGTCGGTGTACAATAATTTTTTTGTACATCGGAGTAACTTTTACGAAATTTCTTGATAACCTTTAACATGATTTGATTAACTTATATTATAATTTTTGTTTGATGGATAAACATTTTAAAGGTTTTATAGTTTGCTTTTACTCCCACCGTCCCAAAATGTTCTTTACGTATTATATTCAATTATTTGCATTCGATTAAGCATAATTATTTAACAATGGTCTTTTATGTTCTTATATTGCTTGAAGTTGCTTATTTTTACATACTAATACGTTATTTCATGAATAAAAAATTATTTAAATTAATTTTTTCCCCTTAATTATGAACAAAGGAAAATACTACTTTAGCTAATCATAACCCATTTTATATATGTTTGATGCCAAATAATAGATGGGAATTTCGATCGTGTTAGGGTATGGTACGTGAACATGCATGTGGTTGATCATTGACTATATTTTTATCATTTGACCAAGAATAAAATACCCGTAGCTAATAGTTACTAGTATTTTAGTTATTCAGCGCGTCTCCTGTGAGACCAGTCACACCATCAACTTGATGGTGTGACGAGCGCGAAACCAATAGAGTACCTCCCCTAAAACTATATAAAAAAAAGTAACAGATCTAAACTATAGAAGTAACATACCTAAACTAAAAAAGTACCTCCTCTAAAATTATATAAAAAAAAAGTAACATGTCTAAACTATAGGAGTAACATACCTAAACTAAAAATGTACCTCCCTAAAACTATTCCGTATAAAAAAAAGTAACATGTCTAAACTATAGAAGTGACATACCTAAACTAAAAAAGTACCTCATCTAAAATTAAAAAAAAAGTAACATGTCTAAACTATAGAAGTAACATACATAAACTAAAACAAATACCTCCTCTAAAATTATTAAAAAAAAAGTAACATGTCTAAACTATAGAAGTAACATACCTAAACTAAGAAGGTATCTCCCCTAAAACTACTCCGTATAAAAAATATAACATGTATAAACTATAGAAGTAACACACCTAAACTAAAAAAAGTACTTCCTCTAAAATTATATATAAAAAAAAAAGTAACATGTCTAAACTATAGAAGTAACATAACTAAACTAAGAAGGTATCTCCCCTAAAACTACTCCGTATTGAAAAAGTAACATGTATAAACTATAGAAGTAACATACCTAAACTAAACAAATTACATCCTCTAAAATTATAAAAAAAAAAGTAACATGTCTAAACTATCACTACAAGAAATAGAAGTAAATAGGGCGATTGGTCCTAAAAAAGGAAGGCGACAATAAATTTGCCCTAATAGAACAGATCAAACACAACAACAATGAATCGCCTTCCTTAGTATTGACAACGAGGGCGACAATATATGGCGCCTTCTTTGACAGTAACAACGAGGGCGAAAAAATTGAAAACGCCCTCTTATTCAAAGTACGGAATAACAACCAGGGCGACATTTGGAAACTGCCTTATTTGAGTATAACAAAGAGGGCGCCTTTTAATCGTCCTCACATTTATAGAGAAGAAAATGAGCCAGTCGCATTTGCAGAGAAGAAAATAAGAAAGAAATCAGCAGGTATTTCTCACTTTCTCCTTATTCTTCTCCTGATTTTTATCCAAATTTATTTGAGTTCTCCGATTAATTGCCAAGAAAGAACATCGATCAGATTCAATCGATTTCATTTTTTCTCTGTAAATTTCTTGGAACCCGAAATCAATGTGTTTTAAATTCCTCTCCGACGGTACGAATCTCTTTCTTTCGCCCTAAAAATTAATTATGAAGCAAGTATTATCAATCGGTTGTGTTTAGCGATTTTCTCGCTAAAATTTCATGTATTTTACTCTGAATCTTAATTTTGTCGTCGTTTTGTTGCTTAATTTGGCCTTAATTTTGTATATTCAGAAATATGTACAAATATATGAATCAATTTGTGGTATTAGGTTAATTATTCTCGAAATTCGATTTAGTTTGAATTGGTTGCATATTTGATCGAATCGCTTGAAAATTAGTTCAAATTTCTTGCAGATTTGATAGTATTGCTTGACGATTAGTTTAAATTGGTTGGAGATTTGATCGAATTTTTCAAAATTTCGGCAATAGGATTGAATACGATTGGACGAGCTCTTCATCTTGGCCTCCAGTTTGTTAGAATCGGTATTTTTTCCCTCTCTCTACTCCCAATTTTGCAATTATGCTTGTGTTTGAATCAATTCGATTGAAGTTTTTGTAAATCATTTTTGAGTTTCATGTTTGAGTAGTTTTCTTGTATTTGGTTGCTTTTCTGTGAAGTATAGTTATTCCTCCATTAATTAAAGTTAGAAATGTTTCTGGTGAAAAACTTTTGAAGCTAGAAATGGAAATATATGATTAGGTTGTGATGATTGATCATGATTTAGCAGGATTTCCCAGTGGTTGATCTGAACTAGGAAATTTTGTTGCGTATAAGCATAGCTGCATAGATCCCATTGTAGAGAAACATATTATGCCATCCTCTAATTCTTATTTGTTTGTTAGTATGGTGTCTAGAAAGTTCATATATGAGTTGTTTTTCTGATGTTTAGGCCCTTTTTGTTGAGTGCAACCAGACTTTAAGAAGGTAAACTTTACTTTTCCATTTTTTTTGTACTGGGCTATCTGGCTAGATTTTCAGGTCAGGCAAGAGCTTAAATGCATAGCTCCGTTGAGCACTTTTGGTTTTGGCATTCATTTTGTATTAAATGAATCCATTTCAGTAATTACAGTACTCATACGTGTTTAGGTTATTTTTAAAAAATTATTGGATTTAAATGTGTTGTTGTATGTAGGAATCATTCAATTGATGTCACTCAATGTAAATACCTCTTACAAACTTGCAATTTTCTTCAAATAGAATCAATTATCTCTGTTGTGCATATAGTTAAGGACAACATTTAACATGTACCATTTTATCAGTGATCTCTCAAGGAATGTCCTTATTGGGACAATACCACGGGGATGGGCTGATGCGAAATTGGAGTTCGTAAGAAAACATATACTCCGTTCTTTCTTTGTCAATGTGTTTCTTTGAGCTTAATTTCTTATCCTAGCAAGGTATATTTTTTACAGGTCTCTGTTTGCCAATCGACTGTCATGACCAATTTCAAAATATTTGGGGAATATCACAACTCTCATAAACCTGTATCTTCCTTTCTCTCCTTTTTCACAATTTCTATAAGATAAATGCACAAGCATATAGCATATATTTCTTACTCTATACTCAAATTATTTATGGAACATCAGAAGCATTGAGAGCAATCAGTTCAATGGAACTATTTCTCCTGAGCTTGGGAACTTGGTCAACTTAAGCGAACGGTACACCCTTTTCCCCCCTTTCTTGTAATAGGCTCAATATATATTTATCCTATCATTTTTTTTGTTACATAAACATTAATGTTAAACCTTGTTTGTGTCTTTCCTTGCACTTGATCAAGAACTTTAAATGACAACAAACTTACATGAAAGGTGCCTTTGGAGTTGAAAAATCTGGCTAATCTAAGGGTACTGTAAGTAGTTTATTTGATTGAAGAATTGAGATTTAAGTATAGAGCTTTTTGTTCATCTCTTTCTCTCTCAATCATTTGTTTTTTTGTGTACTTGTTAGTCGATTAAGTAGCAACAACTTCAATGGGAGCTTGCCTGATCATTTTGAGAATTATTCAAAACTCCAAAAGCTGTAAGTCGTTATCCTTAAAATCTTAACATTGTAAATATTTCAATGATAGTTTTGATTTATCTTAGTGGTATCATTGACACTTGACAGAGAAATGATTAGTAGTGGCTTTGAGGGTTCAATTGCTGTTCTCGAGGCTGAGTTCGATCAAGTATCTCTACCTGAGCTTCTGAAGCAGTTTGAAGAGGCCATGATGTTAAGCGCCCTAAGGTACATAGATTGTCACAAATCACAAGTTTAATGTTAAGAATGCTCTTAAATTTCTAAGTGTTGTATGTGTGTGATGAAATTAAGACTCAAAATTACTTCTTACAATGAAGAATAATGCTTGCTTTACTTACTATCACCCTGCTTTAGTGGAGGCCGTTTTGAAAAATTGTCCAAACTCTATGAAACATTTCCATGGAGAGTGGAGAACGAGTAGCTGCACACGAGGAAGAGAACTCCATCTGGTTGTTGTTGACTAATTATTAATCCTAGTTTTGTGTACTATAAACATTGCTTCAATGGGATAAGTAGCACTAACCTATTAGCTCAAATGGGAGAGCATTGTGCAAATGCGCAAAGATGTGGGTTCGAATCCCATGTAGGTTAATTTATTTGATGTAAATTGGCTAATATTTTTTAACAAAATAAAAATAAAATAGCAAAATAGAAAATGGTGGGCGATTTATCAACTGGGGCACCAAAAAAATATAGTCTTCCTTGATTTAATCAAAGAGGGCGAAATAGGCTGCCTTTCTTGATTCCAATCAAGAAGGGCGGGAAAAGAAAGTGCCTTCTCTGAAATAATCAAAGAGGGCGAAAGAAGTCGCCCTATCTGATTTCAATCAAGGAGGGCGAAAAATATTGCCCTTTTTTATTGCAATCAAAGAGGGCGACAATTATTGCTTGCCCTGCTAAGCTAATACAACGAGCCTAACAGGGCGATGGGAGGGCGATTTAAAAGTCGCCCTGGTAGCCTAAAAGGGCGAGAATTACATCAAATAGGGCGATATTTTTCGCCCTCTTTGATCTTATATGTTGTAGTGTATAGAAGTAAAATACCTAAATGCAAGTGTGAACTGGTCTCACCATCAGTTGATGCTGAGGACAGTCTCATATAAGAATTTGAGAAATCATATATAGTTGGGGATGCCCAAAGTATTAGGGTAAAATAAATAAGAAGTTGTTTAAGGGATAAGAGTTACGAAATTAAAAGTACATAATAAAACCCTATTAGACCTTCCTATTTTTCAAAATAAAAAGTATTCAAATATTGGTAGTATTCCGTACACTACAAGAATCAGTATCAACGAGGGCGATTATTTTGTAAATGGAAAGGCGCGAAAAAAGTCGTCCTTGTATAAAAGGGCAAACACGGCAAAATAATGTCGTCGTCTTTGATAAAAACAAAGAGGGCGAAATGTTATTTTGCCTTCTTTGAGAAGTAATAGAAGGGCGACTTTTCTGTTTCGCCCTCTTTGATCAATTATTTTTTAAAAAATAAACAAAACAAAAGAATTAACTCCAGGAACGCACCAGTGCTCCACCCTAACTTCAAACACTCTGCCAAAACTTCTCCTAGTTTCTATTCGCAAGAATCCCAAAATGAAATTTGATTTCCCTATCTTCAGCTTTCTCTCTCCCTAAATCTGCAATTTAGAAGCTCTTTCTCTCCCCCAAAATCTCTAATTTAGCTTTCTCAATCCTTCTCAATCTTCAATTCGCTGGTCATAAACCCTAATATTATGCATTTTGGTTCGCCTGAAATTTGGTAGAGTTTGCCTGAAATTTTGTTGAGGTCGCCTATCTGAAGTTCCCCTGAAGTTCGTCTGGTATCGTATTTGTTCAACCTCTTCTCTGTTTGCGTTTTTTTTTTGTGAGCTGGTATTTGAATTTTGAACCTAAGTGACGAATTAGGATTTGTACAGTAACTGGTGTCATATTGTTTATGATTTGTTGTTGTATGTAGTAGAGAAAAAACGAAGAAGAAGAAGGAATAGGGCGTCGGAAACTATTTTTGAGTGCTCTCCTTCTGGTCCTTGCGTTCCCTGTCAGTACTCTGAGAAGGTTTTTACTCTCTCCAAAATCATCAATTTCATGTTTTAATTTTGTTTATATTTCTGTTACTTCAGTTTGATTCAATTGAATTTGATTAAATTGAATCCATGGGAAATTTAATTTGTTCGGAATTAGGCTTTGATCTTGCTTTTGAATTTGAGAAAGGTAATGCTATTTAAATGGATATCCCTCCTTTCATTTTACCTGTAATTATGTTAAACTAATGGAAGAGTTATAACATTTGTTTGTTAAATAATCAAATAGTTAATCAGCTAAGTGGGAGAATTAATCTTTCTTCTGTAATGTTATAAGATCCTGACAGATTATGACGTTATGTACTTATAAATGTAATTGAAGTTTTAGTTGTTTATGATAACATTTTGTCTATGACTGCATTATTAGGTTATGTGTTATGTTTGAGTTCTTCACGGTCCCAGATGATGTGAATACCTCAAAAGAGTTAGAAGTTTGAGGGGTTTCTCTTCTTTAATTATGACTGTCATTATGATTTGAGGTATTTGCTTCGCCAACAACCAAACAGATCAGAGTTATCGCTACTTTCAGAATGCTAGGAACCCATGACTTTAAGAATTAAAGGTTAGCTCCCTTGTGGACAGGAACTTGTGAATAGGAATTTGAATTAACGGTGGCGTAAATTATCTGTTAGAGTACTTCTGTAGCTGTCAGTATTCAATATGATTAGTGACAACGTCCAACAGAAGAAATGTCCCATAAAAACAATATGAGATTCAATACAGTGTTCATATCTTTTAATTTTCAGTATGCCTGATGTATATCAGTTTTTTTTATAGTAGTTGACCTGATAAATAGTAGTTTTTGTCAATTGCTAATAAGTGCAGTTTAGTTTTTTAATTTATTATTTTCATGGTTTTAGGATTTAGAGTGTAGTATAATGATCAAATATGGTTTTACTCTGCTCTATAGTATGTCCAACTTTGCTAATGTAGGTAATATGCAGACTTTGCTAACTCCAGAAGTTCAAGCTAAAATTAGGTTCTATTGTCGGTCCCCCGCTTTTTTTTTTTGTGGTTGGTGTTTGGGTCTGACACTCTGATCTGCATCCCAATTATAACATTTAAAACTTTGTGTTCCTTTATTAAGGGAAAGACTAGCTGTCTGTATTTTCCTGTATTGTAGTGCAAACATTTTTTCCTTATAGCTTTGCCAGTGAATCATGGCATTCTGGCATTCCTGATGAACATGTGTTTGGATTTGGTTGATTTTGTTTTCTGGTAACGTTAATACTTGGATCAAATCATATGTCTTGACTCTTGAGACCCTATTTCTCAAAATTTAGCAAACAATTCAGATCAGCTAAAGTTTCTGAATCTAGTGATAAAAAATTTAGCAAACAATTCAGATTTTTTTATAATATGCGATCTTATTATACACATGCTTCCAGTTTTTTTCATTAACTAGTGATAAAAAATATTTTATCACTAGTTAATGAAAATTGAAGTGGATAGGTGAAAATGATTGTGCCTCCCCACCCCTATAATTATTTCCAATCTTTTGCTAGATAGCATGGATAATGATAGGAGTTGGATGCATATTCAAGGGTTGAGCAATCGGCTACAACCAACTTACCGAAATGGTGTTAAAAGTTTTCTCGAATTTGCTTTCAAGGACACAATCCCTAATACTGGGGCTAAGAAAAGGTGTCCTTGTTTGAAGTGTCGAAATTATATCGACCATGTCTTACTCCATATTCTTGGTTATCAGCCGAATATGGAGTAAGACATGGCTTTCAAGCTTCTTCTACAAACCGTGAAACAAACCCTTAACATGGAAATGGCTATTGTCATGGTTAACAGGAATCGTGTTCATCACTCTGATTTTTTTGATGGTGCTGACTGTTGACAGCTGATCGAGTTGCAGCAGTTTTTGTAACTTTTTGTTGTCAAATTAAGTACACAAGAAAATGTTGTGAACTTTACTTGTGCATATGATAAATGGAGAAGAAATGGAACTGCTAACGGCTAACTTCTGTGCTGCTGCTAACTACTAACTGTTGTTGTATTAATTGCTAAGGCATATTCTAAGAAATGTCTTCTGATTTTGTAGGAGAAAGAACAATGAATCCGGAGACTCAATCATCGTTATCGCAATTAGAATCTAACAACAGTAATCACCTCGTAGAGTCTACCACTCAACAACCAAAGAAAAAAAGACAAGGTAGAAATACTTCAGCAAAATCAAGCAATTTTCTATATCTGTTATAACAACTTGCAATATTCTACTCTAGAATTCCCAATTGTTAGTACAAATACTAAACTAGAAATTTTCTATATAGCATCACTTTCTATATCTGTTTTGTTTATATTCTTTTGTTTTCAGGTCCCTTTCGAGGTCCAAGCAGAGCACTTAAATATAAAAAGTTGAGAAGTGTGCAACCAGGAAAGGTCAAAGTTCGTATTCCAGCAGCTTTGGGAGCTATTGTGGGCGATCGTGCAAATCAATTTGTGGCCGAATGTGCTGATTGGGTGAAAGAAATATGCCCTCTTAATGTTACAAGTTGGAATGACATGCCTGAAGAAGCAACAGATCGATTGTATAGTAGGATTAAGGTATGGCTTACTAATTCAAGGCTGCTACCAGTAATTTATTATTCACAGACTCTACATCATAACAAGCCTGGATAAGAATACTTCACTTCCTTCCTAAATAACCAAATGGCTGCTCAAAACTCCAAAATCATCTTCTTTTCGATAGGCACCAAATGCTTCTGTATATGATCCTAAAGTCCCTGCTCGCCTCCTTCGTATGTTCTTCCATGACTGTTATTGGGGAATTCGTAAAAAAATTCAAGTTCCTTTGATTTCAGGTTACATTTGACAGTTAGTCAGATCTTTTGCTACGAATCAGTTGCATTCCTTGGCCAAATCAGTGAAAACACAAACAAAAAACAAACAATGAATATAGGGGTTGCTAATTAACTATTATTAGAAATTAGAGTAATCAACTAACTGTTATCCACCATTAGAGTTGTGGAATCCTATCTTTGCTGTGACCAGCAGCAGCAAGCTGAACTTCTCTTTTATAACAAGCTGTCGTCTTCAACTTTTTGTAGGCTAAGTATGACTTCAGTGAAGCTGACGGTACACACATTGATAAAGCATTAAGGATTCAATGTTCTACCCTTTACAGACATCGGAGAGAAAGGCTGAAGGCGGCCTATTTTTCAAAGAGCAGAAATTTGAAAGAGGTGGAGCGTGCCTGCCCAGCAACAATTGATCTTGCTCAATGGAGGTGGCTTATATATAGCTATTGGAACCTTCCTAAACAGAGGGCAAGTATTAATTACGATATATATATTTATTTGCATTGTCATCGTTTTAGTAATCTAATATACAGTTTTGTAAATAATAGGAAAGAAGTGAAAAGAATAGGGCGAATGCTCTTTCAAAGAAGATCCGGTCAGCTTGTGGTGCCAAATCAATAGCTAGGACAATTTATGAATTGGTGAGCTTCTTGTCAAACTTCTTGTCAAACTTTACTGTTTATAATTAATGAAAACAACTTTACTGTATATATTATCAGCTTGCTCTAGGTTAGTTATCTACCCTACACCGACCGAGTCTACTGACTACTGATGTTCCAAATCTCCGTATAAACTTTACTGTATATATTTCCTAGGAACTTGAGGCAGAGGCAGGTAGTAATGAGCGTGAAGAGGAGAACGAGGCCACAAATGCATCTAGTTCAAATGCAACTACATCAACAACACAAGCTAATGGCGACCCTATGTATTTGAAGCTATGGGAGAAGACAAAGAGGTATTAATTTGTCAATGCAAGGATAGTCTGGTTGCATATAGTTTAACTCCTCACTCATCACTTTCTCTCTTCTTACTTTTATATTATCGATAGGCACAAAAATGGAAAGTTTGATGACGAGGCTGAAATTAAGTACAACGAGTTTAAAAAGTTGCATGAGAAAGAAGTTGGAGAGACAGGTGCAGACAATGTTTCCGTAGATGTGGCCTATGAAAAAGTTCTTGGATATCGTTCAGGTTATGCACGGGGGTTAGGTAAAGGTCACCCGGTGTTGTCCAAGGACGAGAAGAAAGGAAGGGCTGAGTTGGAAGTAACTGTAGTGCAACTCCAGAATGAGAACAACACGATGCGAGCTGAATTTGAGCATCATAAAGCTGAAACTTTGAGAAAGGAAAATGAAGCTAAGAAGAAACAAGAAGAACTGGAACAGAAGCTTAAGTTAATCATGGAGAAAATTGGCCTTGAATCCTTGACATAAAGAGGTAATATTTGATACTTGAAATGAAATCGAAATTATTGTGAATATATACTTGTGGGGGTTGGGGTAAATACAAGTATTTTATGGGGAGATGCTGCCAAAATTAATTTACAGATCGTTAGCTGAAAAGTGATATCATATTTACATGAGTAGATATAAATTTATTGAGAGATCTGAGCTTTTATAAACTGTTCTAGACATAGGAAAAACAATGAGGGACCGGCCATGATGCGGTAGGAGCTTCATCTAAGAACAGGTTCTGGTGACTAGAAACTGTTGTCGAAACTGCTATTTGGCTTGTTGGTGCTTGGTATATATGGTAATAGTATACTTAATTTCATGCCAAAGCTTAGCTAGCTTCAGAATAATACTCCTATTTAAATTAATTGTTTTGAAATTTCACACATGGTAGGTGGGGGGGGGGGGGGGACTGGGGAGGATGGAGCAGTATTGCCAAGTAGAACCTAGGTAGTAGGCAGTTAGACACTCGACAATCTAGACTAAACAGGCAAGGGGAAGGAGGATATTGGAGAGTGGTAAACCTCCTTAACATCTACACTAAGAACAAACAAGGGAAGGAGGATATGGAGAGTAGTAAACCTCCTTACAATCTAGTCTAAGATTATTCTAGTGAACTTAATAGCACTTATCAGTTATCATTGTTGGCCTTGAGTTTTGAACTGAGCTTGTTATTCTTGAACATAACTTATCTTAACTTTTAACCCCTAATTAGATCCTATATGAACTTATTAGACTTGAACTATTCTGAACTAATTAGCCCTTAATTAACTCAACTTATCTAATGTTATTAGTTTTAAATCTAAACGTATCCAATATTGGCCCCAAAGTCCAAGAAGGAAAAATTGCATTGCGTGCAAACAAGTGCTGTATGCACAGCATAACTGATAGTAAGATTAACATAGACAGCAATAAATTATCAAACAATGGTCACCCCAACAAATGAGTATGACACTAGTGGTGTGCAGCCAACAAAGAGGTTTTTTCTTTTCTTTCTCTTTTTTTTTGGTCTTTTGGGGAAAGGGCATTAGCAGAAGTGCTAATAAGAAGTTCAAGAAAAGGCATGAAATTAAAGAAGCAATGAGGAAAATTAATGATTATTACTTAATGGGTTGCTCCTAACTGTAGGCTATCTAATTCTCCTATACGGCTATACCCCGGCATACCACATGTTAGGTTCTCTGTACCGAACACAGAGAACACAGCATGAAGTTTGAGATTACTCACACCAAAAACACTTTAAGCTACAGATTCAGTTATTTAACTTGGTGCAATATGACTAAGATCATAGACAAAGTTTGAAGGAGATGTTGCAATATAAAAGTACAATTCAAGATAAATTCTGATATAGCTTTCAATCCTTCGGTTTCAGTCAACCTATAATACATACCTGTGAATCAACCAAGGAATGAAGGGTGAACTCCCATTAACAAAACAAAGCTTAAGTTGAAAAATAAACAACCAGAATGAAAGCAGAAAAATATACATACAAAAAGAACACAAGTGTTAACAAAATAAGAGACAAAGTGAATCATTCTTATCAAACCTCACCTTGACTCTCTGAGAAAATACTCATGGGAACAAAGTTTCTTGTAGGCTTTCTAATACTGAATAGTAGGAGTCTGGACGTATGAAGTGATATCATGATTAATTGGTTTGCATTTTCTGAGCAGGATTTGGTTGTAATTTCTAAACATAGATTGGTGCTTGTTTCTCTAAAGATCTTCCATGTATTGTATCACCCTCCTGCTGTACATGCGTAGTTTCGAGACCATGTGTAATGGTCACACAGGAAGAAATCTCACTGCAATGAACGTTGTGGGCTGGTTTTGTCAGTGAGAAATGCAGTGATTAAGTTTGCTACTTCTATTTCAGAAATCAGAAATTAAACTAGAGAATATATATAGGATCGGAGTAGGGTGTTCGATTTTCAATCATTCTAATTATCACTAGGTCGGCTATGGGAATCAACCACTGGTTATTGCATTTACTCAATCCCATTCAATTCAATTCTACCATCTTCTTGAGTATTGGAGTAGTTATATTACCAGTACATATAATATGCCTCTTTTTCATCATTTCTTCAACTGATCACTGTGTATAAGACTGACATTGTTATGCTAACGGATAACTACTTGCTTGTGCAGGTTCAAATTCTTTATGCCTGTAAGCTGACATTGTTATGCTGCCTGTAAGATGTTAACAAGATAGCCAAGGATCAGAGAAAGAAGGGAGTCTAGCCTAAGACACCAAGTCTTGTCTTGTGAAACTATATACTCCATTACTCCGTACTTTACTTCTCATGCAAAATGCTTGTGACAGTAGTATATTATAAACTTTACAGTTCACAGTGTCGTTTTCTTGATCAAATATTTTATATTTTGTTTGGACAAGTTGATTTGAATCCTTCATCCATCAAATTTGTAATATACGCCTGAGCTTAGGAAGGTAATCCATCTTCCTCGTCACCAGTGTGTTACTGAGTGTACTGAGCGTATCAGCTTTCTCGTTCACTTTTAAGTAGCTGATTTATTTTTTTTAAAAATAAAAAATAGAACAAAAAGGGCGACTTTATCAAGTTGCCCTCTTTGATTTTGAACAAAAAAGACGCAGGAAATTGCCCTATTTAAACTGTTTTAGAGGGCGAAATAAAAGCAAAGAGGGCGAGATTTAAGTTGCCCTACTTGTTTTCAAACAAAGAAGGCGGAAATTATTTGCCCTCTTTGATTTTGATCAAAAAGGGCGAATATATAATGTTGCCCTGGAAAGCTAATAGGACGAACCTAACAGGGCGAGTTGAGGGCGATTTTTATTTCGCCCTTAAAAGATAAAAGGGCGATATTTTGATCAAAGAGGGCGACATTTTTCGCCCTCTTTGATCCTGTTTGTTGTAGTGGTACTAGGGCCTTCAAAATGAAAAAAAACCATAAAACAATTGTATTTAAAAATAATTTCATATTATTAAAACATCTTTTATATTAAAAATAATTCCATATTTAAAAACATATGTATTAAAATTAATTTCTTATATTAAAAAATGTATTTTAATTATATAATAATACAGAGTACATGTATGATGTGTGTATTATACATAGTATATTTCTAAAATAAAAATTATTTGAAGAAAAAAAATAAAAAAATATCCTTTTTTTTATAAACAAAGGAACTTGCACTGACATATGGGAGAGAATCCCGCACACAACGCCAATAATTGGCTTTTATTATTAATATTTCTGGTTAATTGACCATTGTTATAGCTTGAAATGTTCATCAATGAAACTCTATGCTAGTATATCTCCAAACATTCATCAATGGCAACATTTATCTTTAATAAACGATCCTCCACAGAACATGAAATTAAATTTATTGATAAATTATACGAGTCTTTTAACGGAAATGTTAAAATCATAATCAAATTAATCTCAAAACGTAAAAGTCCCAAATATAAATTAAGGAAATAACAACGGCATACACTTGCAATCGAACATTGATTTATCCTATTGGTATATATATTGGTGAATTTGAAGGTTGTAGAAGGATGATGTTGAAGATGAAGGTTAACAATGGAGCCATGGAGGTTAACAATGGAGGTTTAAACTAGAGGTTGAAAAATAACTTTAACAATGGAGGTTGGGAGTTACATTGTCATGCCGCATGCGTGAATGATCTTGTTTGAAGGAGTTACGTGTTGTTTAATATAAATTAATGGGTTTTGTAAAAAAAAAAAAAAAAATATTTATTAAAAGTTTAACCTTTAAGTGATTTTTATCATTTACCTTAAAAAAAAAAGTGATTTTTATCATTTAAATTAAATCTAATTAATTTAAGTGGTTCAGATTAACCATTTAAAAATGAACGGCTAAGATCTTTTATATTTAGTGTAGTCGCCGGTAGCCGTCGACTACTGTAGAATAATTAATATTCAATTCATTTAAGTTAGCTGAAATTTCACCTAGCTTATCATTTAAGCTAACTTTCAGGAGATTTAAGCTTATCATTTAATGAATAATACTTGTATTACTCCTTAACTTTCAGGAGATTTAAAGACTACTTAGGCTCTGTTTGGTAACTCATTTCAGTTAGCTTAAATGATAAGCTAGGTGAAATTTCAGCTAACTTAAATGAGTTACCAAACAGAGCCTAAGTAGTCTTTAAATCTCCTGAAAGTTAAGGAGTAATACAAGTATTATTCATTATATTGATTTATCCCAAATTAATAAGCTTATTCTTGATAATAAACCCAATATGAAACAACAGTAGTGTGAGCCAAAACTGACTCGATTGAATCATGATCCGAAGATGACCTAAATTGAATTGTTGAATTTGACTGAACCAATACTTTTACTACATTATCGTATAAAGTTTTAGTATCAACTACTAGGTGAAAATTTTATAGAATGGGTGACCTAGAGAAAATCATACTTCATACTTGATAAGACTAATAAAAGAAAACGGAGCAAGTAGTTGAAAACTTGAAACAACTTTGATCGGTTAATGGACCGTTAGTCTTTCTGCAACATCCACAAAATTCAACTAATATATAAAGAATTGAAACTACGGAGTAATATTGAACATGAAGGTGGTGAAAACCATCATGTGCACAGTGCACTACAATGCATACATACGGAGTATTTCTTTAATATAGCTTCCATTAAACTCCACCATACCACAAGGCAAAAACCCATTGACTAAATATTAAGTATTACTTTACTTTCTTAATTTTGGTCATTACTCTCTCCAATGTGTTTCTATTGCACCATAAGATAAGCTAGCTCCTATTCAATTATGCCCATCAAACTAAGCTATTGTACATGTGAAATTTACCCCTTCTTTTCTTTAGATTAAAGTAATCCCAATTTGTAATTAAATTGGAAAAAAACATGCATGGCATAATTAGCAATCAAAGGTCCTTTTTTGTTTTTACTTCCAACCCTATCATATCATGGCTCTATAACTTGCTTATGCTAGTACTACTATGATACTCCGTATAATAGTGCACCTACGTGAGGTGGATTTCATCGTTATACTACTAATTTTAGCATTTTATGATTCTTGTATTGCATTTTAGGTAGTACGGAGTATGTAGTCAGTCCCTACCAACCTTAAATTTGAAATGTAACAAATCTCTATTTATACTTGATAAATAGGTGTTCCATTTGCGAAATTATGGTTGACGTGTTAGATATGTTTAAATGAAAAATAATATTGCAATAATTCATCTATCTTCCGAAAATAAATAATCATATAGCCCCCTCAAGCCTCTACATGTACACAAGCATATGACATTTAATTTAGGTTTGGACCGCCTTGCATGTGGAAGATAACTAACTTAAAGGTACACTCATTTAATTTGTGTTTAACGCATTGACCCGATTTCTAAGGGAATAAATCCTTAACATGCATGCTTGTATTGCCTACACATCTATATAAGGAGTTGTTTTGCTTTGGTACTAGATATATCACTTCTTAAATCTTCTTAATTTATACACAATAATAGTTGAGATTTTAATTAATTAGTTTCTGCTCCAAATAACTTGAGAATGGCTATGCCCAAGATATTTTATCTTGGGTGTTTACTTTTGTTGTTGGCCATTGTGGTAGAGGCCGCAACTCCTCCGGGGATCGCCATAAATCCTTCTAGAGCATCATGTAAGATCAAAAAGTATAAAATGTGCTATAACTTGGAGTATGTTTGCCCTAAATTTTGCCCTGATAGTTGTACCGTTGAGTGTGCTTCATGTAAGCCTATTTGCGGTCCAGGATCATCGCCTCCTGAAGATTCTCCGCCTTCAGATGATGGTGAAGGTGGTAAGAAAGGAGGTGATGATGATGATGATGATAAGGGTGGTAAGAAAGGAGGTGAAGACGATGGTAAAGGTGGCAAGAAGGACGGTGATGATGATGATAAAGGTGGCAATAAGGGAGGTGGAGATGATAAAGGTGGTAAAAAAGACGGAGATGACGATGATGATAAAAAAGACGGCGATGATGATAAAGGTGGTAAAAAGGGAGGTGATGGTGATAATTCAACCCCTTCAACTCCACCAACCTATTACCCTCCTACACCTACAACACCATCTCCTCCTACTCAAACCCCACCCCCACCATCTTCACCCTCTCCATCACCTCCCACATCTCCAACCCCATCACCACCTTCGCAAACGCCTCCAAGCGCTACACCGTCATCCCCATCACCACCCACCACACCGACACCCTCAACGCCATCATCTCCTCCTTCTATCCCCTCAACGCCATCTACTCCTCCAAGTTCTTCTGGTGTTGCCGCTAGGAAGAGAGTTCGATGCAAGGATAAGTACTATATATGGACAATGTTATAATCAGGAGCATATTTGCCCTGCCAGCTGCCCTACTTCATGCCAAGTTGATTGTGTCACTTGCAAGCCTGTCTGCAGTAAGACTCTATTATCTTTACTTTAATTTCCTAAATTTTTTTAATCTATTAGAGTTGAATTTTACAAAAAGTAAAAACAATTTGTTCTATTAGACCTGATCAAAAGGCGGGCCGGGCGGAGGGCATAAAAAATCTTCCCATTATGTCGGGTCGGATCGGGCCGGGCCAAATTCCGGGCCGTTTTTTAATGCCCAAACACACTATTTCGGGCCAAAAGTAGCTGGCTTTTTGGGCCATTTCGGGCCGGGCCAAATTTATAACTAAAATTGTTGTTTTACGTTGCGCAAAGCCCGTAAAAAAAATTAAAGTTCGGGCCAGGCCGAAAAATTCTGCCCAAAACCCGGAAATTTTGGGGTCGGGCCAACGTTGATGAGCTCTAGTTTCTATGCGTAGTAAATATTGCAACTAATAGCCTAGCTACTTTGAGTATATACACCAAACTAGATATATTATTGTATATGCAGCTATATAGCTAGCTCTCTTATTTAATCATACATGTTGGATTCAATTTGTTATAGGTTGTGATTATCCAGGAGCAGTATGTCAAGACCCTCGCTTCATGGGAGGAGATGGAATTACCTTCTACTTCCATGGCAAGAAGGAACAAGACTTTTGCCTTGTGACAGACCCTAACCTCCACATCAACGCACACTTCATAGGAAAAAGAAACGAAAACATGGGTCGTGACTTCACATGGGTTCAATCCACCGGAATCCTCTTTGACAACCACCGTCTCTTCTTAGGAGCCAAGAAGACCTCCAAATGGGATGATGCCAATGACCGCCTTTCATTAGCTTTTGATGGAGAACCGATATTCCTCGAGGAAACCCTAGGCTACAAATGGCAATCATCCACATCTACTCCACAAGTCACCATTACAAGAATCAACAGTGAAACCAACAATGTTGTTATTGAAGTTGAAGGGAAGTTCAAGATCACAACTAAAGTTGTACCTATTACAGAGCAAGAGTCTAGGGTACACAACTACGGGATAACCAAAGAGGATTGCTTCGCGCATCTTGATCTAGGGTTTAAGTTTTACTCATTAACTGGTAAGGTTGATGGTGTGTTAGGGAAAACTTATAGGGGTGAGTATGTTAGCAAAGTGAATGTAGGAGCAGCCATGGCAGTTGTGGGAGGCGAAAGGGAGTACGCAACAAGTAGCATTTTCGCTACTGATTGTTTGGCTTCGAGGTTTAATAATGGTGGCCATGATGACGCTTCATTAGAGGCCTTGGAGGTTGTCAACATCAACTGTGCTAATGGGAGAGGGGCTGGGGTAGTTTGCAAAAGGTAATTAACTCAATTAATATTCCCAGGTTATGCACTAAGATTTACCATTTGTATATGACTACTTAATTATAACTACTTATTTAGCCATCTTATGTTAATATGTTATGACAAGATACCTAAGTAAGATGTTTGTAATAAAATTATATAGGAAGCTGTACGTAAGATGACTTACACGTAGTCATTTATACAATACACTAATTTGAATTTGTTCAATGTTAAAACTTTTCTGTACTTGGTGAGTACTCCCTATGTCCCTTAATACTCGCACCGTTTTGACTTGACACGTTTATCAATGCACAACTTTGACCACCAATATCTTTTACTACATATTATAAAAACTTATCAAAATATTAATATTTGAAAATATATATTAAGATGAAGCCAACAATATATTATATACTAACATTTGTTTTCATATACTAGAAATAAAATAGGGTCAAAGTAAATTATGTGAATAGTGAAAAAGTTAAAACGGTGCGAGTATTAAGGGACGGGGGAGTATATAATTACAACGCAGATTCCATCTACCTAAGGACTTGTTCAGTATCATTATCAATTTTCAGTTTTTGGTGTTTTTTTTTTATTTTGAAAGCCACATGATTTAAATTGAATTATGAACTAAAAAGTAGTTATATTCTTTATATCTAGGTGATGTTTGGTTGCACTTGGGAAGTTATATTTCCCTTGTATTTGCTTCTCATATGTTTTAACTTCCTAGCTAGGAATTGAGTATTCTTGTTTGGCTGATTGTAAGAAGTTAAAATTCTCATGGAAAGTTCTTTTTATCTAGAGGTGACTATGTAAGCAACTTCTCCCATTTTTGGGAAGTAAAACTTCCTAGGAAGTTCCAGTGTTTAACTTTCTATGCTCATGTCAACCAAACAACCTTTTTGCTCTTTACTTCCTAGGAAATTAAAGTTCTCATACAGTATATCGAATATCAACCAAACTAACCCTTATACCGGTAATCAGGTTGCTTTTAAAAACTGACAAAAAAAATTGGAAACTACTTTTTGTGATTTTCAACTTTTGATTTTTAGTTTTATAAAAGAAAACCTACAACAAAAAACGATAGTGAACATACCGTTTTCGATTCTTTTTTCTTTCACACAAACTATACAATTACAATAATCTCAGTTTTTGTACTAGCCTAAGAACTCATCAGTTCATAATACATGTTGCAACGTATGGTTAGGGGTCGTCTCCTTGGTCACCGCAAGTCTGCAACAGGGGGATATTATTGGTTAATAGGGTTTAGCTCAGCTTATGATTGATGAAATAAAAATGAGGTTCTGATTAATGATCGATAAACTAAAAACTTTATTCTTAACTGCGGCTTAGACTCTGAAGCATACAAAGTACGCAGTATGACCTTTCCAAAAAAAAAAAAAAAAAAAGTACGCAGTACGAAGTATATACCTTTCATCCAAATCTTTGAAAGTTAGTATAATTTCTCCAGAAGTTAGATTATTTCCGGGCTGAAATGATCGAATAAGAATATGGAACCCTTGGAGAGGATCGAAGAAGAGCTCTATGGAGAAGACTTCGTTACCAAAAAAAACCAACTCAAAGTACATTTAATTAAAATTACATATGACAAAAATTAATTGAATCAAATAACGGATTAGAATTAACTAAGTTTCTGGTAGACTATTTCCGATTTAAAGAACCTGAAATATTGAGTCTTGAGATACTAGCGAAATAAACTAATTAAAATTAAGTATTTGGAAAATGATAAGATTGACTAAAATAATGTAAAAGTTACACATGATCATTATCCTTAATTATATGAAAACGAAATAATGTGACATCTAATTCCGAGCAGTAAAAAGAAATTATATATATGCAACAATTAACATAGGTACGTACCTCGAACTTCCCAAGAATTAGGTCTCTTGAGGGCTATAAAGTAACGGAAATGATAAAGGTCGCAACATGCGACCTTTAAGCCGTGTCACAGTAGTGACGTGGCACGCCTATGTGTCATAGATGTATTAGGAAACTAAAATATTTAGATTATATAACCTATTATACATGCCATAAAAAAGGTAGGAAAATCTTAATATTCTAATTTACAAATTTAATAATATAATTTTTTATTTCAGAAAAACAATTCTAATTTATATAGGAAATTAGAAAAAAATACTTTTAATTATTTATATGATATTTGAAATTAAAATTAAAATTACATTTACTAATTTATATTTAGAAAATAAAAAATACAATACATTAGAAAATAAAAATTAGGTAAAGGATTTCGGTGGGGTTTTAGTCTTTTGGGTTTGTTTCAACCTTCAACTTCCTGTATACCACAGAGCTCTCCTCAGTCCTCCCCCAAACGGGGAAAAAAAAAATAAAAAATAAAAAATTCTTCTTCAATGGGCGACCATGGTCTGCAATTAAGCCAGATATTTGTTTCTCAATCTCTCTTTTTAGTTTCATCAATCAATCATCAGTGATATAATTATCATCAAGCTAATCAAAAAAATTGGGCATTAGAAATTTGTGGATGAATTTGCTTGTGGATCGAATTGGCTTGAAATCCACGATCGGTAATGTTTATAATCGAAGATAGATATTATGCAATTTAAAGATTATACATATGTAGAAGATAGATTTTTCTGGGTTTTAGCTCATCTTGTGAACCGTTATTGGAACTTTAATTGATAAATTTTCCCCTATGACAAATTTTGTCCAATCTATATACTCTGCAATTCCCCCCTAGGTAACATTAACGGTTCCAAATTTTGTCCAATCTATATACTCTACTAACTCATCTTGTGAACCGTTATTGGAATTTTTTAATTTGTGAATTTTTTTTTGGAATTATAATTGAAATTGTGAACCGTTAATGTTAGGATTTTGCTGTCAATAATAAAGATATTTAGTTTTCATAGTTTTCATTGAGATAATTTGAAACACCACCCTTCAAAGTGTAGAGGTTCGTGAAACCCTTTTGTCTGTTAAAAACAGTGTAGAAGATGAAATAAATAAAGCTTCTTGATATTCAAATGAAATTAGATACTTTATGTAAACAGAAAAAACAGATGGAACAACCTGAGGATGGTAGAATATGCTCCAAAATTATTAATTACAGTAGAAAGTGGAATTTCTTCAATCTTTTTTTTTAATCTTGATAAGTCAATATGATAAATGTGAAGCTCGGAGTACCACCACCTTATGCCGTTTCTGCTACACCCTAACTTTATCAGGATCACAATGCCATCAGTGATTTTTTGGTTGGTTATGACTTAACTTGTCAAAGACATTGAGGCCAGATGAGGATTACCAATTGAACTTGGAAGGGAACCTATTTTTTGCTACTCATTAGCTGTAGGGTTTCTATGCGACAGGAGATGTGAGATATTTTGCTCTTGCCAAACGCCCTCTTTAAGGTAATTGGTAAAAAGCTGGGGAGGGATTTGGATTCAAGGGTCTTTTTAGTGTTATACGGAGTAATAGCTAAGGCAGGCTCTTTTTTGAAGGTTAAAATTTTGTACGTTTTCTCAGTGACAATACATTAAAATATACTTCCTCCGTCTTTTAATACTCGCAACGTTTGTTAATTTCACGCATGCCAATGCACAACTTTGATCATTTATATCTTAAATTCTCTTTATGCAAAAATTATAAAAAGTTGATATTTTGAAAATACACATTGAGACGAATCTAACAAGATCCCACATGACTATGTTTTATCTTACATAAAAAACACTACGAATAGTCAAAGTAGATTATATGAATAGTGACAAAAGTCCAAACGTTGCGAGTATTAAAAGACGGAGGAAGTATGTTTTATCTTTATTGACATTCACTAAAGGGTCTGAATCAGTCACCTGAAACAGAATACACAAAACATAATACAAATTATTAATACTCAAAACTGAAAAAATCTTAGACTGAACAAACTGAATCTAAAAAACAAACTGGACTGATTACAATGCACTTAACCAATCTCTATCATTATCACTAATTGTACTACCACTGATTTTCAAAATTCAATGCTTGATGTCAACCTTGAGAGCCTGGACCAAAGCTTAAGCTGTAGGAACTGCAGAGTTCCTAGCTTTCCATATTATGTAGGAACTGCTGGTTACATGATATAATAAAACAGTGGATGGCCAGGGTTTGCAGGTTAGAAAGGAGAAAAAATAATTAGTTTGTAATAAGATCCATATAATATGATTCTGCTTGTTAAATAATATGTTCATCTTCTTTAGTTAAATATGATTCTGATTGTTCAAGATTGAGTACTTGATTTTTTTTGTAGATGGCTTCTCAAGAACCTGAAGATCTTGAGCTTGTCGAAGTACCTAAGGTGGGCATGTCGTACCTAAGCTTGAGTTTATCTTTCACTTAACTTATTGTTATTTATTTATTTTTACAGAACCCCCGGGCAAACTTGGTGATAATTTAACACATCGAAGAGATATAGTTCAAATGAGACTATTTATGAAAAATCTGATAGAAACATTCGGGTGCAAAGAAGTGGAAGCAATGTTGATCGAAACCAATAGACCCGCACGTTTGATGGAAATATTCGAGCTTCAAAAGAACGAATATCTACTAAAGACTAAACAATTTGCAGAAATGCCAATCAATGAAAATGGAAAGCGTGTAATTTATTTGCCTATCATAGATATGGGCCTCGTTAGATCGGAGATCAATGGGAAGCCTAGTATAGATATTTCAGAAACACTTCCTAAAAAAATGAAGATCATAGAATTTATTGATCTTTCCGATGAAGATTAAAAGATTATAAGTTATTTTAGTTATTTTATCGTATTATTTAGAATGTTTTTATTTATTTTGAGGAAGGTGTTTACAATATTTGTTTAGAAGAGCAATAAAATATTTTATTTGAATAGTCAAGCTTTCGCCAATTATAAGTTATTTTAGTTATTTTTATCGTAGTATTTACAATAGGGAGCGGCAAAAAAAAGATATATCCAAGGTAATACCGTTGTCAGATGCTCGTAATCTTTCTCTTGCCTAATATGTCAATTACAAAACTGAATAAAATCTGTATTGTTACCAAATTATGAAACCATAATATAATCAATTACCTAATGTTAATTGGCTTCCTATTTGGATAAAAAAGTCTTCAACGCATTTTTTTTTGTTTTGTTAAGAAAGTGCAACCTGATTAGAAAGTACAGACCCGGCCATATCCTTCGTTACACCTATGCAGTTATTTTTGTATAATTACGAAATATATAGTGAAATAAAATAAACATTCACATTAATTCCAATTGTCAATGAGTACTGAGTTGGACGCCTAGCCATCAATCATCATTAAAAAAAAGAGTCCCGTTCATCATTCAATTAAGAACTAAATTATGATGATCCAATTTCAACTATGGTTTGAAAGAAAATTACTAAATATTTAAAAGATAATTTAAAATTAATTTCAAGAAAAGCATGTACTGATGTACTATTGACATCATTTTTACATAATTCATTCCCTTCTAAGTAAAACTTAGCTCTTTGAACAAAAAATTAAAATTTTAAAACTATATAGTCTCTTTTATGGTGTTCAGCACTTTCCAAGATATCTTCCTTTCGTAAATTATAATCACTCTTCACAATCGTCAACGATAGTTGCTCACGTACACACTTAGTATCTTCCTGCATAATAGATGTAGTTTCATGAGTTTATGTATGAGATAAGCTCAATTTTTATGAACTAGTAGGTTGTAAGTTGCTTACCAAAAAGTAATTCAACTCTGTTTCATAATGTGGCCATAAATCAATTGCAACCAACATATATATGCCACAATCATGACTGCAAAAGAATCAAATTCATTTTTTCTGGACAACACCTCACATTAGGTACCTGACATAAAAAAGAGTTTAGCTATTATGATCAATCTCAAGTATAAATGTCAATGAGCTATAAATTAGGTGCATATATTTGATGTAATTCATACCGCCGTATGACCTTCTTTTGCTTCTTTTCTTTCAAACTTCTGCTCAAAACTTCCTCCTTCGCTATCAATAGTTCTCATTCTATTTTGACAAAAAAAAAAAATTCAAGTATTACATCAAACTGAATATTGCCTAGCCCCCAAACCTAAAAAATATGGCAAAGTGCAAATATATAAAATTCTTTAAAAACTTTCTAAGATTCCAATATTTGCACTTCTCCAAAATCCAAAATCTACTAGTATGTTTAAAGGAATAAGAACTTTACCTTTTCTCACCATTCTCTTTTAAATCTTTTGCATCTAGATTTCTTTTGGCCATCTAACACTAGTGTTCTCTTGGTGTTCTGTAAATTCAAACAAATTATAAAGGATAAGTCAAGAAAAACGTAGGGCAATTCACAGGGCAATAAAAATCTTCATGGCACATGAACATTTACATCAATACAAGCTGGTGGTGGAGTCCGACTCAGATAATGCAGTAAAATGGTGCTCAAATCTAAAACCTGGGCCTTGGAACCTCACTTTTATTCTCAACTACATAGAAATGGCCAAGGAAAAAGGGGATAGGCATAGACATTACATACAAAGGCCGTGAGTCCAACACGGTAGCAGGTGCGCTAGCAAGGCAAGGCTTACGCAGACAAGATGATTTTGTCGCATGGTTATAACTGTTGTAAACCATAAAATAGCATAGAGTGCTTCCCCTCAACTTTTCAATTACTTTTTTGGGCATATGTAATTATTTGGTGCATATATGACAATGACTATGCAAGAGAAACGAGACCTTTAAACTGCAAATTAGTTATGAAAATCATATCTGCTAGATTCAATCAAAATCTAATAACTATCAAATTCATTTGTACATAAACACTGAAGCAAAAACCCTTTCAATAGCCAATTGCGAACAGATACAAACTTTTCAATTGCTTGTAATCGGACCAAAATGCAAATGGGCTGGACCGATTTGGAACCCATGCCAAAGTCAATAAAATAACAACAAATTATCCAAAAAAAATAAACGTAAACATAAACATCAGAAAACAGAGGATCCTCCTTTAAGAAAAACAGAGACTGCTCTGTGAGATCATAACCCACCCAATTGAATCAACCTAAATTTAAACACTAATTATCTGAAACATTAAGGATAGATGTGTAATCAACAAT
The DNA here is from genome assembly GCF_020520425.1 of Spinacia oleracea. NCBI lineage: Eukaryota > Viridiplantae > Streptophyta > Magnoliopsida > Caryophyllales > Amaranthaceae > Spinacia > Spinacia oleracea. The sequence continues at coordinate 134,585,661 of NC_079490.1, read as the reverse complement.
TGTCCAACCTATGGCTCCTCCCTCCATCTTAATAAAAGAACAAACCTCAATTATCAAAAAAAAAAAATGCAGTAAAATATAATTCTTGCATAATGTCCGTAGCTTGTACAGTGTAGCGAGTCAAAACAAATTAGTATGAGGTAATTAATCATCCACACAATCTCCTAAGCAATGAACTAAATTATCAAAAGAAAGAAGAAAAAAAATGCAGAGTACATCACAAATTTTTACGAGATAATTTAGACCAATGAGTTTTTATACATTCATAGTTTCATTCACAATTGAAAATTGGTTTGATAATTGAAACTGATTTTTGGGGATGGTAAAAACGGTAAAACGCTTGCTGGGAATTTACGTTTAAATGCTTGATTGAATTGAAAATTGGGAATACGAATTACTGCAATTTGAAGTAGTAAAACGGAAGGGAAAACGATTAATTGAATCAAGCGAACAATTAACATCGTTTTTCTTTTCAAACTTAATGCTTTATTCATTTACTAACCTTAACGCGTGTGATGTCGAAGGAAAAGATGGGTGTAATGGTGAAGTGCCGACGTGCCGTTCTTCCTCTCTATGGTGCTTGACTGCGGAGGAGATGAACTGCTTGGGTTAGGAAGATGAACTTGACGTGGTGTTTCAAATAAAACTTGCTAGACCTAATTAAAAACTAACCTATTCATTAAAATTTAAAATAATATTTTAAAGTAATGTATAATTGTGAATATTTATTTACATAAAATATATTATTAGATTATAATTAGTGTATTTTTTAAATTAAATTGATGTATTTTTTTAATTGCACAAAAAATATTATTAGATTATAATTTTTATTTTTTTAATTTGTAATTTATAAGATAAAAGGAAATATATATTTACTATGAATATAATAAAATTTTATTTCCACCTTTGTATCGACTGCCTAATTTATATATTTTCATAGTAAAAATATTGAATTGATAGTAAAAATAAATCGGTGACATGTTGCCTACGTGGAGCTTAGTTGTACCAATCAAATATGGACACGTAAGATTGCGACACTATTTTTTTGTCGCAAGTTGCGACCTATATCATCGTCCATAAAGTAAATGCCAATATCGTGGGGAAGTATATTTAACTAAACTAGTTTAGCACTTAATTATTTGGATCAAATGACAATGTATTCTCCTCCATCTCTAATCTCTATACGTATAATCCAGTAGCTGTAAAGTTGCTTGAAATGGCTTCCGGGTGACTATTGATTAGGGACTACGCATTTCTTTTTGCAACATAAACTATCATTTTCTTAATGTTATCATCGCAATTTACTCCATACATTTTTCATTTTGCTTCTTTTTTAAGTGATTCCAATTTCTAATTAAATTAGATTAAATTAACTCAGCATTTTTTTTTTGACATTGGGTGAAGATACATAACGAAAAGCAGGAAAAAAAGCATACCTCAACAATAAAGTGATATAATAAATATCTAATTCAGCATTGTTGGAGGTTTAATTAACAATCAAAGGTCTTTAGTTTTGAAAAAAATGTGATAGATAATATTATTTATCAATTTTTTTGTCTGTTCTTGTATTATCGTGGCTCCATATATTTTGGGGTAAATATTATTATGTTAATTATTCAATGCGAAAAAAATAACTATTTTGAATATAAAGTCGAGATAATTGGAGATCGATTAAATACAGTGTAATATGCAGTATACATTTATATACGGAGTATATGTTTCTCTGTACAATCCGCTTACATATTCGATGATGATGGTGAGACCTCATATCGAAATAAAGTGATTCTATTATACAATTAGAATTGTTTAATGTCGTGTTTTCAATTAAAAACTAGCTAAACATTGTAATAAATAACCAACATATGGAGAACTTACTACTCCATATGTGATTTTGAGGTCACAGGATCGAACCCTTAACTTCAAAATGCTTAAGACTTAGGAGTAGTTCAAGCATAAACATGCATACTTGGGCTAGCTTAACCTGTATTGGGTGATGGTTCATTAGCTTCTTAGGGGTAGTTTGGTTGACATATGAATTAAATTTCCACAGGAAGTTAATTTTCATGAAAAGTTACTTCCTTTGTGAACTTCCATTTAAATTCCGAGGAAATTCTACTTTCCCATTTTATTAATTTCACGCCAATCAAACAACATGACAAATACGCACTTCATAGGAAATCACACTTTCCCCTCTAATTACTTGCAACCAAACATCACCTTACCTCTTTTTTTTTTTTTTTTCTTGCGTGGCCCTTTAGATTAAGAAGACGGAAAGAATATTTAAAAAGTTAGAGCCTTAATTTGTGGGATGGCCATGCATGCATGTGGAAGATGACTTACACACTCGATCATTTCAGCTTACTTAACTCCTTGACCCTATTTCAACGGAAATTACCAATAAAGCATGCACATTTGACCGCCTACACATCTATATAAGGACTTATACTGCTCTGTTGTTAGATATCTATCCTCACACATATCTTCTTATACTATAATACGTAGTATAATATACCACGTACTACATATAATTCTGGTTGCATAAGAGATAGAGTTGCAAAATGGCTAGGCCCAAGATATTTTATCTTGGATGTTTATCTGTTTTATTGTTGGCGTTCGTGATAGAGGCAGCAACTCCTCCAGGAATCGCCAAAAATCCCGCTCGAGCGTCATGTAAGATCAAAAAGTACAAGATGTGCTATAACTTAGAGCATGTTTGTCCTAAGTTTTGTCCTGATAGTTGCACAGTTGAGTGTGCTTCATGCAAGCCGATTTGCGGCCCGGGATCATCACCGCCTGAGTATGATACTACCCCTTCTGATTCGGGAGCACCACCTACATATGATTCACCTCCATCTAGTTCTGATGAAAGTGGTGGTGATGATGATAAAAGTGGTAAAAAAAAAGACAATGATGATAAGGATGTTAAAAAGGGAGGTAATAATGATAACAATGAAGGTAAAAAAGAAGATGATGGGGACAAAGGTAGTAAAAAGGGAGAGGAAGGTGACAAAGGTGGTAAAAAAGAAGATGATGACAACAAAGGCGATAAAAAAGGAAATGGTAAGAATGAAGATGATAAAAAGGGAGGTAAAAAAGGAGATGATAAGAATGAAGATGATAAAAAGGGAGGTAAAAAAGGAGATGGTGGTGATGACGATGATGATGACCATTCACCATCCCCTTCTGGTCCATCAACATCCACACCTTATTACCCTCCAACACCACCTTCACCGCCACCTCCAACTCCATCTCCCCCCACGAACCCACCATCACCATCTCCAAAGCCTCCAACACCTTCACCAGAATCACCATTGCCATCTCCAAAACCTCCAACGCCTTCTTCTCCACCGAAATCACCACCACCATCTCCAAAACCTCCAACGCCTTCTTCTCCACCAAAATCACCACCACCATCTCCGAAACCTCAAACGCCTTCTTCTCCACCAAAATCACCACCACCATCTCCGAAACCTCAAACGCCTTCTTCTCCACCAAAATCACCATCTCCATCTCCAAAACCTCCAACACCTTCTTCTCCACCAAAATCACCATCGCCATCTCCAAAACCTCCAACATCTTCTTCCCCACCAAAATCACCATCGCCGTCTCCAACACCTTCTTCCCCACCAAAATCGCCATCTCCGTCTCCTAAACCTCCTACACCTTCTCCTCCATCAAAACCAACACCTACTCCTCCTACTCAATCAACCCCACCTCCACCATCATCTCCATATCCATCACCTCCCACCCCTTCAACACCACCAAGTAATCCGATTCCATCATCACCACCCTCAATCCCAACTCCTTCTCCAAAACCCCCCACCCCGTCACCTTCTACCCCCTCAACACCATCCTCTCCTCCTAGTCCTTCAGTGGTTGCCTCTAGAAAAAGAGTTAGATGCAAGAACAAGTACTATGGACAATGTTATAATCAAGAGCATGTTTGTCCTGCTAGTTGCCCTACCTCGTGCCAAGTTGATTGTGTCACTTGCAAGCCAGTATGCAGTAAGTTTATAATTCAACAAAAACATTATCCTTAATAGCTAGAGTAGTATAATTTTTAACATACAACTATGGTTAAATTGGTAACTAATTTTTTTGTACATGTGATATATTGTAGACTGTGATTATCCCGGAGCAGTATGTCAAGACCCTCGTTTCATCGGAGGAGATGGCATCACCTTCTACTTCCATGGCAAAAAAGACAAAGACTTTTGTCTTGTGAGCGACCCCAACCTACACATCAACGCACACTTCATAGGAAAAAGAAATGAAAACATGACTCGTGACTTTACATGGGTCGAATCCATTGGAATTCTCTTCGACAAACACCGTCTTTTCTTAGGAGCACGAAAGACCTCCACATGGGACGATACTAATGACCGTCTGGCTTTGGCCTTCGACGGAGAGCCGGTATACCTAAAAGAAAGTATTGGTTCAAAATGGTCATCCACTTCGAGGCCAAAGGTCACAATAACAAGGACTAGTGAAACCAACAATGTTATTATTGAAGTCCAAGGAAAACTCAAGATTACAACCAAAGTTGTACCCATTTCAGAGGAAGAATCAAGGGTGCACAACTATGATATAAGTAAGGAGGATTGCTTTGCGCATCTCGATCTCGGGTTTAAGTTTAACTCATTAACTGAAAGAGTTGACGGTGTGTTAGGAAAGACTTATAGGGATGATTACGTTAGCCGAGTGAAAATGGGAGTAGCAATGCCAATCATGGGAGGAAATAGAGAGTATTCTAGTAGTAGCATTTTCGCGACGGATTGTTTGGCTTCAAAGTTTGATGGTATCCAAGAGGAAACTTCATTGGAGACCTTAGACCTAGCTAGCATGAATTGTGCTAGTGGGATGAATGGAGAGGGTGTAGTTTGCAAGAGGTAATTTCATATCTCAACGGTCGACCAATCGGGAAGCTTTAATATTTTTTTTTTACTTATATAAACTATGTATATCTTACAACTCATACAAGATGTGGGTTAGAAGATGAAGAATAAAATATTTATGTATGTATCATAATTATACTTAAATTCACATAATAAAATGCAAATATACAATGGTTTTTTTTTCAAAATCATACTCTAAATTCTTATTATCTTTAGTTATATAAATATATTTTTATAAATTCCTATATACTTCCTCTGTTTCAAACAAAATGCAAAATTTTGACTAGCACGTTTGCCAAGGTACAACTTTGACCATAATTATCTCTTTTTATAAAAAAATCATAAAATTTAATATTATGAAAGTATATAATGAGATCAATTCAACGATATTTTACTTGATAGCATTTGATTTTAATAGATTAGTAAAATATAGGAAAATTTGTCAATTACTACCTAAGTGTTTAGTGACTTTGCGAATTACTATATGGCTTGTTAAAAATTGTCAATTACTACCTAGGTGTTTAGTTATCGTTGCTAATTTCTACCTTATCCCACATTCCGGCCAACTAGTCACTAATCATATCATAATCAACCGTTAATCAATCTTTAATTATTTAATAAAAAGTAAAATTTAAAATAAAAATCCAAAACTAATTAAATAAGAAAACCCAAAAATATCCAAAAAAAAACCCCAAAAAACCGAAAAAGATTAAACTCCCAAAACAAAAGTTTCTGAAATTACCAAAAATATTTGGGATTTATTTATGTGAACTATCTTTTTCGGGATTTATCATTTTGAAATTTTTCCAAACTTATCAAAAAAAAATTATTTTTTTTTAAAGATCCAAAACATCAATCCCGATTAAAAAAAAGTTTCGATTTTTTAGATACTTTTAATTTTTGGTAATTTTTGGGATTTATTTTTGAGAATTTATTTTTTGAATTTTAATTTTACTAATTAATTAAAATGATGAAATTATAGTTAAGTGTTAATTATAATATCATCAATAGACTAATTGGACTAAGGTAACAATTGAAAACAATCGTTAAACACCTAGGTAGTAATTGATGATTTCTAACAAGTTAGGTAGTAATTCGCAAAGTCGCCAAAGACCTAGGGAGTAATTGGCTAATTTTCCTAAAATGTATGGTCAAATTTGATGTATGAATGGTCGCAAAACTAAAAGTGTTGCAAAAAATTTAAAACGGATGAAGTATATATTTAACGACATGATGAGTCCCAGCGTTAGTAGTTGACTAGTTGGGTTTGGTATTTAATTAGCAAACTGAAAAAATACACGATGATTCAGCAATAACTTCTCTCTCTAAAAACCTCTCCCTTCTCTCTAAACCAAAAAAAATCCCCATACCCTAGTTCATTTGTTCGTAGGCGACCTGAGTTTGCCGCTCAACTCGGGTCGTCGGCGAGCATCATCGTGTTTTCTCTCGGTGGAGAAGTGAAAGAGGATCCAAGTTATAGCTTCACCTCCTCTTAGATCGGAGCACTTCTCGCCGATCTATGGTATTTTTTGGGTTTTTAGTTCGGGAATCCTGAATAACCAAGCAAAGCTCGTGAATTTTGGGTTCGGAGGTTAAAAAGCCAGGTCAAGCTCACAACCTAGGCGCCTCTTCCAACCCTACTTTAATCGCCGCCACCGCCATTGGTGAAGGTAACCTATTAGGGTTAGGGTTTCTGTTTGGAAATCGCTGGTTTGTTGTGGGTTGTGTTATCTTGAGTAGGTTTTCGGAAGTCCCTTGTTTTGTGGATTTCGTGGCCTGTTTTACCCAAGCCCTTATAATCGATGTTGTCTTGTGTGTGTCGGACCACCCCGATCTGGATGGTAAAGGTATTCGTTGTAGTGTCGAACCACCCAGATCTTTACTGTAAAGGTAGTTGTCGCCGTTTTGTAGTGTCGAACCACCCCGACCTTGACGATAAAGTTAAAGGTTAGTTTAGGGTTTCAATCTTTGGGTTAAATTTTGCCTCTTGTGCTTATGTCTGTACCTTCCCTGCTTTGCCTTGTGTTAGTTTATAGGTTTGTTTTTAATATGTTTTGGATTAACACTTTGTTTTGGGCAGTTTTGTGTTGGTTTCTTCTTGGTTTTGATAAGTGTTATCTGTATAAGATTGTTGGTTGTAGTGTTCGCCCGAGGTTTTTGGTGTTGAATGGATGTATCTTGAAGATGTATTTAGTCTGTAGGTGGGTTAACCCCTTTAAGGTTGTTCAAATGGTGGTTTTGGTTGTTAGGTGGGGGGAGTTAATGTGTAGCCTTGTGTGCCCTACCTCCACCTTAGTTGATGTTGGAATAATGGAGTTGTTGTCCTTTGGAGTTAGGTGTAGGATTGGGGGTTGTAGTTTTAGTTGTTTGATTAAGGAAGGAGTAATAGATTATGGGAAGGTCCCGTGTTATTGGGTTTGGATTGTCCTTTGGTATTGGAGGGTAGATTTTGTTATCCCTTCTTTTAGGTTAGTGTTGAAGGTTGTTTTTAGGGCTTTCATAAACTAATATCTGAACGTTGCTCCCCATTTTATGGGGTTTCACAGCATGCCAAACCATTTTTGTTCCGACGCTTGTGAGAAAAACACAAGGTCTATGAGCCTAGCCCGTAGCATTGTCTCTCTGTCGCTCCTTACTTTGCTTTCCAAGTTCTACAGGTTCTTCCACGAGACTCCTAGTCAAAATTGGCGTAACATCAACACCATATGCTATAAAGAAAACTCAGTCGCAAATTTTCTTGGCAAGACATCGCATCATAGATGGTGTAAGCAAGGCATTTTCAACAATCATGGGCTCAAGCGAGAAGAGCACTCTGCCCTTTCTTTGTTAATTCATTACTATTTTGTTGGTTTAGTATGTGTAATGGTCTAGAAGGACCTTAGTATTGTTGTAGAATCTAGAAGTTTAGTTGTGTAAAAAATTTTATTTATGTAAAATTTAGCCTATGTCAAAAAATAAATAAAATAAAAAATACGCGATCAAACCTCTAACACCCAAAAAAAAATCTAGCCAAGGGACAAGGGGGTTTAACTTTGATCTATGGGGTATTAGAAACCCGATCTAATTCAAAACATAGTGTGGTTCTTAGTTGTAATTGAAAAGTGAGTGTAGGTTGTACAAAAAATTTAACCGCTCTAACAAATTCTCTGACCTATGGCATCATTTATGTCACTCATTACACCTTTGTGCATACTTGGCGATGCAGAGAACACAACATTATGTTGTGATCATGTTATTCGGATAATTCATAACCTCAAATACTCGTGTCGGCTTCTCGACACTTAGGCATGGATATGGACATTTTGACATTTTTTATAAAAGAGTTGTGACGGACACTTAAACACATAGCCGTGTCTAATATAGATATTCGGGTACAAGTAATATAGACCATAGTTAATATTGTTGCAAGATTTACACGTTACAATTCTGATTTGAGTTCAGACATCTAAAACTGAACCCGATTTTGAAACCCGATAGCGAATCATTTTGCTCATCTTACTCCATAGGCGGTACCCAAATAATTAACCAAATTGACAAGAGAACAAAAAATATAACCCTTAACGACAATTTGGTAAAAACTTGAAATCAAAAATCAAACTCGGTAGGCCAGTTGAAATCTAGTCTCCCAAACCTAAACAAGTTCGATTTGTCATAAATCCTTGTGGAGTTATCATTACCTCCAAAACTCATCCCTGGCAATCTGGCATTCAACATTTCATGCAAAGGGTTTTACAAGTAGCTCATTTCTCTCTTTCATTCTTTCAACTCACACAAAAACCCTGTAATCGAAACTCAGAAACCCTAACAATGGAGGGAGCATCCTACCAACGCTTTCACGAAATCAAAATTAGAGAAATCGTCAATGCGTGACGATTTCATGAAATTCGATTTCCGCAAAACCGACGCAAGCATGGCTAACGCTCTCTGCTGTCTAAATGCGTAATGATAGCCAAGGTGCCAACGGTCGCCGCCAATCTCGTCGAAATCGAAGTTAACTCTTCTTTCTCAATGACGAGTTCATCGCTCATAATTAAGGACGTCTGTCGATGATCATATGCTTCCTTTGGCATGGTCGTACTAACATCTTCTCGTGGTCACTACGGGAAAACACGGCGCTTTTCGACGCTTTTTTGGTCATATATCGACGGCTTGAAGCGTCGAAAAATAGCATATCGACGCTTCTTTGAACAGTCGAAATATTCACGGTCGATATTTTTCGACGCTCTATGTCGTCGATATTTACTCCATTAAGACGCTTTTTTCAGTCACTATTTTCCATATTTCGACGCTTTCTTTGGTCGACATATTTCGACACCCTGTTGCGTCGCTATTTGCTCCACTTTCGCGCAATACGAATGCATTTTTCGACTCTTTGCTCCGTCATTTCTCGTGTTTACATTTTCGTTCCCCCAAATCAAGACCCTTTTGAGGGTCACAATTTGATAATATATTTTTACCGCCAAACAAATTTAGACTCTTCTAAGCGTCACAATTTACTCTAAAAATATATATTGAGCACAAATAAAAGCACAATCAAATATAAATATTAATATACTATGTTATCATAAAGCTGCTTTAATTTATACTTAACAATAATGTAGCATACAAATAGTGATAATACCATCCATACGATAATTTGCACCGTACGTCTAATGAAGCTGAAATAAAAACAATTCCTCGCATGATTTTTATACATTAATCAAGATAGTCCAAAACTAGAATAAAAATAATTTCCTAATTAACTAGGACTAATTAACCGAGTAAATCTTATCCCCGTGCTAGCTTGTTTCAAGATAACTTGTTGATCTCTTGATCACGTTTTACCATTTACACTTGAATCAACAATATCTGCAAAGAAATTTTAATGTGTCAAACATATGTTTCTTTGGTAAATAAGCAATCTAATAACCAATGTAAAAACCAAAACATCGTTTTTCCTGCCTCAAAACAACCTTAGGCAAACAACAAAAAACATTCATCGAAAAAGAAAACTACCCGACTTTGTCCATCATAAAATCCAGCTCTTCTTTTCAGATGGTCTATTTCTTAATGGAAGAATCAGTAGTGTCGGCTACAGAGAAGAGCACACACATAGTTACTAATCTAGCTAGGACGGAGATGTTACTGACTTATAAGAGTCCGGCTTTCTCGCGGACAGTAGTTTTAGATCCAGCTGTAGAAACCAGTAGTTTTAGTCCCAACGCAACAACAATAACTCTCAAGACATAGCTGTTGAACATAAACTAGTAGAGCTGAAAAGAAGGGCATCAAGTCAAAGGCAACCTCTAACTCACACACACCAGAAACTAAACAGCACAAACCCGCAACAGAAAAAAGACAACAAATCCCAGACACCTGTAGTCAACAAAGTCACAACAAATGCAGCAGTAACAGTTCAGAGAAAGGAACTAGACTGCACTAATCTACTCAGCAATAGTAATCACTCAAAATTTTAACTTAATGTGCTAATATTGGTGTACCAAACTGTCATTATGCAGTAAATAAAAAAAAAACAAATAGTAAGTATATAAAAAGTGTAAAAGAAAAAGATAATACCCAGTGTAACAACAACAAGGAAGGAGAAATTCACCAATTGCTCCAATTATTGTCCCAACAATAGACTGCCGACTATTGAAAACAAAAATTAAATAAAATAGAAAATAAGTAGTACACCATTTTATCCTATTGCAAAACAGAGAACTAAGGATCACGACTACAATTCATCTTTGTCCTTGAATTAAGAATGCAGTTATACCATTGGAAAAACGTGAAATAACAATATTATGAACAATTAGACCATTGAGAAGTCCTATTTTAAAATCTTACTTTGATCCGCTACCTGTATGATATCCGACATAAATTAAATTTGTGTAGTATAATGCATACCTGCAGCCTACAGAAATAGCAAATAGTTCTTTATGCAGTAATTCAATCAATTAGAGAAGCTTTTGGGATGAGCGACTATTTGTATTTACGTATTACGTGTATCACTGTTTCTAGGTCTGTGCAAGATTGTCCAAGACCCTTTTTATACCTAGGACAATACTCTGAGAAATTACCTTACTTTTGGCAACAGTGTCCATGTCTCATGTCTCGACCTACTTTTCACCATTGCCACCAGAATCATCATTAATCTAAAAAAAGCATTTTAATATGCCACATTTCAGGTACGATACGCTACTGTGTAGCTGATGTAACTCTTATCAGATCAATTCTGATCATTTCTGTTCTGATCAATTCAGTGTGAGGATGTTCTTAAGAGAGTAATTCTCATTGCGAGGCATTCTATTGTGTGTCTCAAGGAGGAAGAGTTTGTTTTATTGTTTATCATCCTTTAATCTTCTTTCCTTGGTTCTTTACCTTCGGCACTTATCACCAGCCTTGGCCTTATTCCATGAAAGATCTTTTAACTTGGAAAGAAAAGAAAGGTTGGCTTGCTTAAGTGGAAGATGATTCTAGTAGCAATCTGGAATTGCACATGGAAAGAAAAAAACGAAAGGAATTTCAGGACATGACTTCCCCTTGTCAAGGTCTCAAGTTCTTTTCCCGACATTTAATTTTGTAGTTAAACTAAATCATGATAGTTTGAAGGCACTAGTTCTTTTTCAAGTTTTTGCTTACCCCCTCCTTTTCTATATGGGTGGCACTCCATCCATGACCTCCAAATATATCTCTTTATGACTTGCAAAAACAAGTATTCAAAAGCAGTTGCTTGTATTTTGGTCACGAAATAAAGGAAGAACACATAGGTAAACCCCAAGTATAGTAAACAGATTCTTAACCGGGATTGCAGATTGAAAAGTACGCATGAACCAGACATTAATAATAGTTTTGACTATTAACTATTTCCACCGGTAATTGAATCTCGAATATGTACACTTTTAAGTTTACAGACACCACAGACATACATATGAATAAAAAAGGTAACTAGAAATTCAACCTTATAGGAGCTTAAATGTGAGTTACAGACTAAAAGGCTCCCAAAGACACGAAATTGCACCCTTAGAGCTCAGGTTTCAACCGGCTAAAGGGTTTACATCATCACAGAAAGCATGCTTACAAGAGCCAAGGGCCACTATCACAAACATAATTCCAGCAAATTTATTTCTGCTTCTAAGTTCAGACCCCAGCCAAGAAAAAAAAGATGCAGCAAATATATGAAGTATAAAGAAAGAGAAAAGTAAGAGTAAACCGTAATTGTGCTTCTTGAATCAGCCATTAGAGTGTACTAATCCGACATCGTGCTTTCGTCTCTTTCGGACGACCATTGAAGTTCCCAGCTTGACTTGCTCTCAGGTTGTCTTAACCTTTCAATTGTAAGGACATTCATTTTTAAACAAGAACTGATCTACCTATTTGATACCAATTATCAAACTACACTAGCAGTAAAACAGGGGGGGGCCAGGAAGGCAGGAGCACAATGATCAGTCATCAAACAACCATTCTTAAAGAATAAAATCATTTTATAATCTCAGGAATTGCAGACGTACTAATAAAATTGTCGTCTTCCCATGTTTAATACGTATGAAATATCCAAATTCGTTCTCACTATGATACCCAAATGCTTACAATATCTAGCAAGAAATTCTATCCAAGTAACATAATTCGTTGTATAACACACCTACCAAATATACTGCCACAAAAATCTTAGATTAGTAACACCATAACACTGAAGTATTAGAACATCCAAGGTTGGCCAAACACCCAACTGATTTTAACAAAGAATCAAAGTGCACTCGACTTTATATCTACTACATAGTATATTTTAGCATCTAAACCAATAACAATGAGTTATACATCATAAAACTATAGGCAAGGTAATAAAATCAAAATTGATTAAACTAAAATATTAAACAAATACTCATATTCTGTTATAACAAAACATTTTCACACAAATTAAAGCAAGAATATACTTTGACAAATTCAAAAAATCACAAATGAATTAAATATAACTGAATAAAGAAAAATTTAAACCAATTTTAACCCTTCTCATGTCATACTAGAGAAAACCAAAGCTTGTCCGAAAAATAGCGAAAAAACCAAATCGTAAGTTAACAATTAAATACCAAAATTTTGAGATTATAACCCTAACTATTTCGAATAAACCCTGAATTGTGAAAAAGACGAAAAAATGGGAGAAAAGGAAGATCTATGCAAACAAAATTGATTCCTACTTCTAAGTTTAGACCTCTAGCCAAGAAAAAGTTTTAGCAAACATATAAAGTGCAAAAAAAAGATAAAAATAAGAACAAACCTAGCTTAATTGTGCTTCTTGAATCCGCCATTAGAGTGTACAACTCGAACATCGTGCTTTCGAATCTTTCGGCAGTCCATTGAAGTTGGAATTTTGAGATCCTTGAGAAAACCCTAGAAAATCTGAAGAAAAAGGTGAGAGAAATGCAGGAACAGAAATTATGAAATCAAATCTGCAAAATTATAATCACTTTTGAAACGCATACGAGAGTATTTGGTGGAGCAGATAGATTTACAAAATATTAAATTACAACAGTTATCTACTTGCATTAGTATAGAAATAAATCATGGCATGTGCATGTGATTATGTGATTGCATGAGTGGTGTATTAGAATGATGTGCAGGTTAACTTGAAGTTATAGGAGAGACTATAATTGTTAATCTTTTAGGAAAACTTAAGTCAGGGATTTTACACAAACTATGGATTGAGCAGCCTGAGAATTCTCCAACATGATTAGCCACTAAGACATAATCTAAATCCGTCATATCTCCTTTTTTAGAAAGCTTAAACTTTGCAAGTGATTCTTGTTAAACTTCTGCTAAATTTTCCTTTTGGTTAATCATCTGGCATATGGCTATTGTTTTATTTCCAAATATTTTATTGATGTTTAGTCAACGTGCGTAGTGATATGGAATGGTAAATTTCAAGTGTTATCTGACAAACAATTGCTTGTAAAATTACATAGTCACATTTCTCAGCTTTTCACAAATCGTAGTGATGAAAGTAAGGTGAAATAACAATAAGTGAATGTGTCTTCTGAATTTACTTGAAAACAATTGCTTGGCATATCCCCATATACAGAACAACGATGGTGGGATGGTATAGTTGCATAAACAATAACTAAATAAATGAAGGAAATTACCTAGTCAGTTTATCTGGTTATCAAAGTTGTTTATCTAAATTTTACTTCAGAAGAAAATCAGGTTACCTTATCAAAATTCGAGCCTTGAGCATTTTTTTCTTTTTGGTAAATAAGATATATTTATTACCAAAAGGTAGAAACCACACAACATTCAACCAACGAAACAAGAAGCAAAAGGCGCACAAACCCGCAACCCAAGCTAAAACGCAAAGCAACAGAAGAAAAAAAACAACAGTCAAAACTACAAACAAGCCATCCGCAGCTACAACAAAGACGAAGCAGCAGCAGCAAAGAGTAGCAGCAGAGCCTAGCAAAGAAAGCAGCAGTGCAACCAGAAAAGAAGCAAAGCACCAGAACCACGCTTCAGCAAACAGAACAGCAACAACAACAGAGAAGCACATACCAGAACTTGCAACAGAGTGAGGCTGCAGAAAGCCTGCAAAACAGGCACAAAGCCAGGCAGCCTGTAGGTCTGAACCACAGGCTAGCAGCTTAGAGCACACGGGGAAGAGCTACCTGCAAGTCTAACAGAACAAGAAAAGAAAAAAACAAGCCAGAAACTCTAAGGCAAACACCTAAGACACAAGTTGAAATGAGAAGAAAATAACGCGTATAAAATGCAAGTTGGAAGTTGCAAGGTTGGTAGATTATCTTCCCCAATTCAACTTGGATGATATTATCATATGAGAATATAAAATAATAAACTTTCGAATTTTAACTTAAAATTAAAATTAGAATTTAGTGGGATGACCAATTAACCTGAACATGCCAAGAACAGTGAAAATAAAAAGAGGGTTAACATCCATGGTACCAAACGCAGGAGGCATGATCTACTAAAAATGGCTCAAGTATCGGGGAAGGTACCTAATTGCACAATAAGGCTGCACTTCCTAGATCAATATACGACATAAAATATCTAAAATTAAAATCCAGATCAATCAAAATACAACAACGCAAACTAACAATTAAGTGGATTAACCATATATCAAAAAAATTAAAAAAAAATTGAATTTGACATATAAAAATAATAATGCATAGACATTCAGGAAACAATAGGGAATAAAAAAACAAACCTACAAAATATTTTGAGCGAGTTTATTCAACGAACCATAGGAGTGGTGAATCTGATGCCCAAAACGCATGGAGGAAGCGAAGATGAAGCGTAAGCAACGATTTCTCGGACTCTCGAGAGCAGCTGGGTTTTCGAGGAGAAAATGAGAGAGATAGAAGTTAAGGATCTTGATAACTCAAAACAATCCCTGGCGTCGACCACCACGTTCTCCATCAGCGATTGAGTGTGCCCCGATACATCAAGCCTCATGGAAAATTGTAGCATTAATACATATGAATATTTGCAAGAATGTAATTTGAAATTTGGAGAGGAAATAAGTGAATTGAAAACAGAAAGGATGAATTGGTACCTAGGGTTCGTGAAATAGAGGCGGTGAGAATTACAGACGAATTTGGGAGCAACAACGAAGAAGGGCGGTGGAAGGTCGGACAGATTAAAATCTGACAGCGTTCATGAAGTGAGATCCAGTTTGCCACGCCGCCGTTGTTGTTTCTACTCTCTCTCTCTCCTCCTTTGAAGCCATAGATTGTCAACCGTTTAGGGATAGTGGGAGTAGAGGTGGGAGTAATGTAAACCGCGATTTTAGAATATGTTAATTAGGCTGAAAATTTTAGATTAGCGGGATAATGGACCTATAAGCGGGCAACACGTGTTTATTTTTAAGAATATTGACGCTGTGTTTGGTCCATATATGTTTCGACTTTTAGGAGCGTCGAAATATGTAAATAAAAAATCCGCACCCTTTAATTTTATTGCGACCCTTTTTGAAACAGTCGAAACCACTCCGTCTATATTTGTATGCTTTTTTTGTAGTGGGTATGTGCTAATCTTGTTACCTCTCCTTCTTGCTTTGGTGTCAAGAAGGGGAATCATTAACCGGAGATTCTTATCAATTGTATCATTGCTTGTGTTGAGATTGTATGATAAGTTATGTCTCATGTAAAATTTTAAGGCAAATTCCACTGGTACATTATTTCAGAAGGTCATAAAATAGATTATTTGTGTAGTGGAAAAGCTTAATTTAAGTAACTTATTGGGGTTGGATAGGTTATCATTAAGAGAAAGTTAGGTCATCTGTTAAAAACAAGAAATTAACACCTCCTCACCCCTTGTAGAATAGGCATTACTAATAGGTTGGTTTGATATAAATATTGTGGTTTGATAGAAATATGTTGCTAGCATTTCTATGATCCTGTTGATTTCCCGCTAGTACCAAAAGAAATTCATTTTGCATATATAGTCATATTTTTCTCATCTTGTTCCCTGTTGTAAGGTCTACGTCTTATTATATCATGTGATAGAAATTTGATAATGCACGCGAAAGTTTTGATGGACCCGATAATGTAACAAAATTGCAATTTTATCATTGATTACATTAATAAGAATTGTACAACAATATTTACGAGAGCTCATGTCTCTCACTTATCTCTTTGGTAGAACCCTTGTTTTTACCCCTCATATTTTGTGGGAACTTACTTGATTGGCTCACCTCTAAACTTATGCAAATACAACATATTTATAGTGGTTGTATTCTAGTTTCTAGATTCTTCTACTCCCCTCATTTATCTAGATTTTTTTTATATAATTTATAGACATTTTAGTTACTAGATTTTTCTAAGGTAGCTCCTAAATATTTTCTAAGACTATTCTAAATTATAATTTACAATCATATTTCTAGATTTTTCTACATAATTCATTTCACTATTAGATTTATACAAGTGTATTATCTGGATTTTTCTAGATTAATATTTTAACATCATGTGCTTCTCAAATACGTAGTAAGTAAATGACTTGTATCATAATCAAAGAAAAAAAACGCGGATGCGGTCGCATTTGCGGTAACGGTCGCGTTGTCGCGGAAACCGCTTGTAACGGAAGAATAGAACGGATCGCGGCAGACTTGGCGTGAATTTTATTAAAAAAAAAAACCACATTAGCATGTCTAAGCCTTATTATTACATTTAAAGTCTAACAAGTATTATATCAACCCAATATAACCAAATCTATCCTAATATGAGTGAGTATTATATTATGTGAACAAATAAGCACTTGAAATATCATGTTTTATAAACTACATAACTGCTTACAAAATATTTTTGGTCAATTTGTGTAAAAGAACGGTGTAACGGGTAAAAAAACGTCTAACGCGGCAAGTCACCATTACGTAACGGCCGACGCGGGGAGAAAGAGGATCTTTTACCAAACTAGCTACTTTTACAATTTTATTTACCAAAATGGCTACTTTTAAAATCTATTTCTCAAACTAGCTACTACGTATAATTTATTTACCAAAATGACTATTTTTATTTTGTGGTAAAAATAATTAAACTGGTTTGGTTTGGTGCATTTTTTAATATAGTTAACCGGCTTTTTGGGGGTTTAGTTATCTTTTATTTTTGTCTACTTTATACTCCGAATTAATTTTTCTTTTGAATTTGCCCATAAATAATATAAAATGTTGCTTGTGATGGTTTAATTTTGATACATACACGATACATCGTAGTACTTTAAGTTCATTTTTTACCCATTTAATATTTTAATTACGTTTACTTTTTGACAACATAAACTTCAATGGTCGGAATTTTTTTTATTATGCATGATTGTTATGACGCATTATCTAAGAGATCGGATTAACAAAATCCGCAACAACGGTTCAACTAATCTAATATATATATATAAAGGGGAGTTTTTTGGAGAGCATTCGGAGCGCCACGTAGGAATGTCCAGTCACAAAATCATTATTAATATATTTTAATTAATTAAAAAAAAGATAAATTAAAACAAAATCATTATTAATATATTTTAATTAATTAAAAAAAGGATAAATTAAAATTTCCATTGGATCAAAGTTTCCGTTGGAATGTTAGGTATCAAAATCTTACTTTATGTTAAGAATCCTAACACCATAAGAGTGCTAACACCTAAAAATTTCGTTAGAATGTTATTTACATTTACATTAGAATTTTATTTACATTATAATTCTACTTGGAATAAAATATAATCATTATTAATATATTTTAATTAATTAAAAAAAAAAGATAGATACATAATATGATAAAGATAGATTCCAACAAAAAATTATCTTACTTTTCTTTTACCTTTTTGTATATATATACATATAAGCTCATGGCTACCAAAAATCTTACTTCAACAATCCACAAAAACTCACGGTTGATGGTATAATTTTAGTTAATTAGGTCCGTGTAGCCGTAATTAATATACGAGCACACAATTATATACTGAGTATTTTCGTTATTATATAATGGTATACGAAGTAGTTTGCATGGTTCAAAGGAACCTTCATGTGTTTGAAGCTTTCATCTTAATAGCCTTCACAATTTTAGTTGAAGTTGCGTTATAAATGCCGTGACTTGAATTAGATTTTATATGAAGTATAATCCTAAAACTGTGCTGATGATTAATAAAAGTAAATTGGTTCTCTCCTTAATTGCTTGCATTTCCTTTTCCTTTAAAATACTATAGAATTCCCTTAGCTTCAATTAAGGAGGAAGACTTTGGCCAAACTCCTCAATTGTTTCATTTTTTCAATTCTCCTCCTACCTTCTCAGATCCCTCTTATTCTTTAGATGTTTAGATATCTCGATATTTCCTTTTTTAAGCAAGTCCATTATGTTGGAGATAAACAATTTGTATTTGTTTAAGCACTGTAAAGAGAGAACAAAAACAGATTCAAGATCATGTGCTGCATATATAAACTAATGCTGCAACAATAGATTTTCCGTATATAAGATGTACACTACAAAAGCAAGGTGAACTCTACCCTAATATCACACATAAAACCGTTAATCACAACCGTGAGAGGTGATGGATGAAAAGAGGTAAACAAGTAAACCAATACGTAAACACAATTTAATTTTAGCCTAAACGGTAACAACTTTAATTGATATAGTTTAGGCTACACTTTAAGCTATTAACAACGTTGTTTTTAATAGTTGGCTCCAACATATTATACTAAACCAAAATAATGGTCAGCCTGAACATAAACGAATCTAAATTTGGGGTCTTATACTGAAACAATAGACGAACTATTAAAAATAATGCATGGTGTGATAGCTTCTAATTAATTTTTAATAAGTATTCACTTCTCTAATGTATGGTGTGATTATGATCCAACTTTTTTTCCCAGTTTGGATTGCGTTTTTCAGTTGGAATTTGAGTCAGATAATGCTAATACTTTTTTAAGGAGTCTATAATTAACATAGCATCATTATTATCTTTAAAATATTCCATATGAAAAATGTTCTAACGAAAATTTATCATATTCTATCTCTTCCATGCTTTATATTCTATATATGTTACCCATAATGATAAGATAAATATTATAAAAGATGATAACTAAAATAGCATTCTAATTATCTTTAAAATACCCCATACGAATAAAATATCCTAACGAAAATTTATCATATTCTATCTCTTCCATGTTTTGTACTATGTGTAAATTATCCATAGTGATAAGATAAATATTTGAAAAGATGATAACAAACAAAATGATAGTAGATTTTCAACGTAAATTTATCCTACGTACTTCTACTTTTTAACATAATAGAGTTTTACTTACATTAAGCCTTTGATATTCATAACATAGAGTGTAACCCGTGATTTAAACCCCTACAAGACTACAACTCTTCAAGTGCTAGATGCGAATAATTAATTCAAATGACAATTACTAATACATTATTATAGTCGTATACAGTATTTAAGCACGACATTACCAAGAAAACAACAACTAATGTTTCAAAGCTGGTAACAAGTAGGTAATGACAATTACTTTACTAATACATTATTATAAAAGTGCGATAACATACACATGATATACG
Organism: Spinacia oleracea; assembly: GCF_020520425.1. NCBI lineage: Eukaryota > Viridiplantae > Streptophyta > Magnoliopsida > Caryophyllales > Amaranthaceae > Spinacia > Spinacia oleracea. The sequence goes on along the minus strand of NC_079490.1, from coordinate 134,565,740 downwards.
ATTAACTTCTATTTTTAGATAATTATCAAGCATGTAATAGAGTTTTATTTATATTAAACGTTTGATATTTGGATCAATTCATATCATAAATTTTAATTATGATAATTATTATTAAGTATTTAATAGAGTTCTAATAGCATCACATGAATAACTAACTCGAGTTTTCCCATTATTGAACTAACCATTTTATAAACTCGGTTTTTCTATGAGACTCTTATGCATAAACATTTTCAATGTTAAGAAAATATTTATATTCTAACTTGAATAGGGATCTATTTTAACTTTCTATTATATGTGTAATTTATAAAACACCTATTTATATATGATAACACATGTTGTAATGATTTGGCGGGTTTATTTAGAAAAATGATCTAGGAAATTCTTTAAATTGTTTTTTAACAAATAATCAGACATTACAGTTTCTATTTTTCATGTTTGCCAATACGTATTTTGTATCACTTTAATCTCTAATAATACATTAGACAAAATAATAACATTGATATTCTTAATGTACCCATAAAAATGGATCAAACAAGACCCTACATGAATATGTTTTTTCTTAAGTATTGGAAAGAGTTTAGTAGATTCTCTTCAATTATGAATACCGTTAACATTCGAAAGTGTAACATTAGAGGCAAAGGGAGTAGTTGTTTTAGTTTGTTATTTATCCATAGTAATAACTAATAAGAGTTAAAAAAATAAAAGTACAAATTGGATCTCACAATTAAAATAAAATAAAATAAATGATTAACGCAATTCTTGATCACAATAGTAAGTGAGTATAGTTCTAAGAACGATTAACAAATCATATTTAAAAAAAACCGTGCATCGCACGGGCTTAAATCTAGTTTCTTTATATTTGTAACATTTGCGAGCAAGTCCTTTAAAAACTTTAAAGTTGCTAAGAGGCTAAAAATATAAGTAAATTGTTAATCGGTTCACGTACTATGTAAAAAAACTAAACCGGTTCATCAATACCTAGTATTTAAAAAGGAAGACCAAAGATTATTAGATGACATTTGTCATCCCATCTTTCATCCATTAATTTATTTCAAATTTTCCTTTTGTTGTTTGTTTCACAAATTATTTTATAGCTTTAACACCTCAATTCTTCTTCCTCAATCAAAGTCCATTCACCATTAATTCATATAACTTATTCCACCCCATATTCCTCCTTAACATCATATTAATCCACCATCTAATTTGTAATATTGTTTCAACTTTTAACCCACTAAAATTACAATCCCTCAACAAAATTAGCAATTTAAAAGACGCTTAACAACCACTATATAATTACCCGTTCATTGAACGGGCTCAGAATCTAGTTGGTTTTAAAAAGCTCCAACCGGTTTATTGGTTTTTAATTGAAAGTAAAAAAATTAGCTACTTTTTTTTTGAAACTAAAGAATAGCTACTTTGGGAAATACAATTTAAAACTAGCCGTTTTGGTAAATAAAATTTTTAAAGTAGCTAGTTTGGTAAAAGATCCGGGTTTAACAGTTTAAAAAAAAATCACATTATATATTCATGTGCAGAGTGTCTGCCATATATGTATGCTTGTACCGTCCATGCATATAGCATATTACCATTGTCACTTCCCCAAAAGTTACTCATTGATTCATCATTTGTCAAATATATGAGATGAGAAATATGATCCTGATTGGAGAGCTTAGTGTTGATACATAGGTCCCTGGACCGAGATGTGTGCACAGGTAATGTTGAGGAAGGAATTCCCTCAAGAGTTGATAAAGTTTAGCACCCTACAATTCCTAATGGACTTTGTGTGAATGAATCTGTAAAGACATGAAAATGTTGAGTTAAGCTGGCATGTCTAATCTTAAAGTGGGTTGTAGAAGGGTAATGTTTGGTCAAGTGGCATTAGTTGGAACAAGATGTTATAACTTTGAGGTTATATTCGACTATGTTTAGATCTTTAAAAGCATATTTGGTTGTGACGGTTTCATTCTTAAGACTCTATGCTTGTATTTCAGACTTTAAGAAACTCAACATAATGAACTTTAGTCGTGCCCATCATACAGGTGATTGTAGTTGATCATGAGGCCTATAGCCCTATACTTATGATGATGAGGTGATTAATTAAGAAAGCCAAATCAGTTTTATATTTACTGTTGAGTCTACTGGGCTTTTTGCTTAACGCAATTGTAAGTCCTGAAGCAGAAGTTAGATGCAGTTTGGTTGCCTGAAGACTCGACTCTATAGATGCTGATGGTGCTCGGCTGATTAGCTAAGTACAGCTTGCCTAATTTAATACTGTTTGGGCTCCCAATTGATATTCAATTGGGCCACTAAGTCCAAAGCCCAATGGCTCATAACAGCAACATCAAACCTACCACAAACCAACATGGCTATTCAGTCATCCACTAAGGCCCAATAACAATAAATGACCTATGGGCATTTATTATTCAAACACTATAAATAGGCCGCCAAGGCTCACACCTCAAAGTACGTCCAATTTATCGCCTTAAGACTACTCTTCTAGAGAACTTCTCTCTAGAATCCGAGCATCGTTCTTACTTAGGCATCGGAGGGGCTTTCCTCGGAAACACCCCCGAGGCTAGTGATTTTACTCTTGTGCAGGTGAATTCGGACTCGACTCATTCAAGCAAGCAAGATCTTCGACACACACGAAAGGGCCTTCATTCGAAGCTCATTGTTTCCGCCTTTACAACACCGGAACAATTTGGCGCCGTCTGTGGGGACGAACACTTCAAAGCCTTGAAAGACATTAACCACCTCTTTCTGCAAAATGGTTAATGATGTTGTCAACAACAATGATGACGATATGATAGTGTGGTCAGATTCAGAATCTGACGAGGAAGCGCATCCTCAATCAGTGGCGAGGTCACAGCCAAGCAGAGCTACGACCGCCACAAACGCAGGACCTCCGATCCCAACTAGGGAAGAGCTCAACGCGGCCATGACCATCATGAAAAACTTCCTCTTCAACGAGAAACAGCAAGGATTGCCAAAAGACCGCAGAGAGGAGAGGAGGACCAGGCGACGGCTGAACGAGCCGCTCAGTGTAGAGGTGTCCAGACCCGAACGAGAACTCCCTCCCTTGACAGGAACACACCTGACGTCGAGATGGATGGAAAGCACGTGGGACACCCAAAAAAGAGCACAACAACAACCAGATTGGTTTGCAAGACCAACGCCTACTCCAACAGCTCTCCAAAGCGAATCGACTACTTCTAACACTCGGATCCGAAGCTCGGTACTCAGCAGGTTGAGGCCCTCGGTCCATTCTAGGTTAAGACCTTCGATCCATTCTAGGCTCGGGGTAGGCGAATCAAGTAGATCCAGCGAACGGCCCGAGGTCAGCAGCCGAGAAAGAAGAAGAGACAGGAGGCATGATCGAACCCCTAGCCCCCGTCGTACGCCCGAGCGTTCTAATCACAGAACCCCGGCAAACGAAGGCATCAGGGCTAGACTCGGGAAAATAATCATGACTCCCACGTCATCCCCTTTCTCGGACGAGCTGATCATGGAAGAAATCCCCAAGGTCAGGCTGCCAGCACACCTGACATATAGCGGAACCACGAATCCGGAGACCACATCATCTCCTACGAGCAACAAATGTTCTTGAGCCCCTACTCCGAAGCATGTTGGTGCAAATATTTCCCAACCACGCTAACCGGAGTGGCGGGAGAGTGGTTCAGATCGCTGCCGAAGGGATCGATCAAAAGCTGGAAGAAGTTGAAGAAGAGATTCTGCACGCAGTTCGTGAGCAACAATCGCCCCGAACGAACCACCGCAGAACTAACCTCAATTCAACAAGAAAGAGACGAAAGTCTAAGAGAATTCATGGCCAGATTCATGAAGGAATCAACAAACATACCAAACTTGCAGCCAGACGTGGCCATCTTCGCTTTAAAGCACGCACTCCAGGAGGGGAAATTCCATGACAAGCTTTCAATGAAAAACCCCTCCAAAATAGCCGACGTGCTCCAAATGGCTGATGCATTCATCAGAACCGAAGAGTTCAACAAAGCTGCTGCAAGGTTGAAAGGATCGTCGGATCCGAGAGATACGAAAAATGTCCAGAGCAAGCCCGAGGGCAGCTCAAGGAAAGGGAAAGAGAAAGTGGGAGTTAGAGATATGAGCCCGAAGAAAGACGGGAGAAGGGGTGAACTTCAACTCAAATACACTAACTACACTCCACTAGCTCTGCCCCGAAAGGAAATTTTTAGCCTCAACAGAAATGATGAGAAGTGGAAGCTACCAGGGAAGCTCGATCAAGTCCAACCCAGCTCGGAGAAACAAGAACAAATGGTGCGAGTTTCACGATGACTTCGGTCACCACACCGAAGAATGCAACTCGCTGAAAGATAACATTGAGGACCTCGTTCGCCGAGGCTACCTGAAACAATACTTGTTAGACCGAAGGGAGGAAAAAGAAAGGCCGCAAGAGGCAAACCGCACGAGCAATCCCAGAAAAGGGTTTACGAAGCAACAGGGCAGAAGAAGAATGACATCCTGGTGGTGTTCGGGGGGCAGAGGTCTGGCCAGGCCAGCAAGAAACACCTAAGAGCTCTCTCCCATCGAGTCAACTTCAGCGCCGTGGGAGACAGCCAACCACACCCCCCGAACATGACCTTCACCGCTGATGATTGCTTCGGGGTCCAATACAAACATGACGATCCTTTGGTCATTTCCATGGATCTCAATAACCACAACGTACACCGAGTGTTGGTCGACGGAGGAAGTGCCGTCAACATCATCTTCAGAAATTGCTTCGAGCAGCTGATCCTCGAGGAGTCAGAAGAATCGCTGACGAAAGTTAGCTACCCCCTGATCGGATTCAACGGATCCGCAGCTATCCCCCGGGGAAAGATCACCCTACCAGTTACAGTGGGCGAAGGCCAAGCAGCAAAAACCCTTCGAGACGAATTCTTAGTGATGGATTGCGACTCAGTATACAACGTCATCATGGGAAGAACCATGATTCACAAGATGCAAGCAATCCCATCCACATACCATCAGCTGATGATATACGTCTCGGACGCAGGATTTGCCGAGCGAATTAGAGGTGATCAAGAGGTTGCAAGAAGAACCTGCCACACCGCCATCCAAAAGCCTAAATTCGGAGACGCTTCCGAGGCTGAGGAAGAAAAGAAAGATACTCCAAAAGAGGAGAACGAGGCAAAGAGGAGAAAAGCAGGCACGAGCAGCCTATCTCCCGCGGAGGTTGATGCTCGCCCCGAAACCCTATCTCCCGAGCCAGATCAAGAAATGGAGGATATCTTCCTCGAAAAAGATTCAGACAGGAGCATCCAAATAGGCAAGGGCCTAAGCTCGGGGCTCCGAATCGATTTGATCCAACTGCTCAGGGATCATAAAGACATTTTCGCATGGTCAGCAGCAGACATGCCAGGGATAGATCCGAAGCTGATTTGTCACAAGCTGGACGTCAACGCTGAAGCTCGGCCAATCAAACAGAAAAAGAGGAACTACTCCTCGGAGAAAAACAAAGCCATCGCCGAAGAGGTAAAAAAGTTGCAAGAGGCTGGATTCATCGAGCCATGCATGTACCCAAAATGGTTGGCCAACGTGGTAATGGTCAAGAAAGAAACGGCTCTTGGAGAATGTGCGTGGATTTCACAGATCTGAACCGAGCCTGCCCCAAAGACTGCTATCCCCTGCCGAGGATAGACCAATTGGTAGACTCTACCAGCGGCCATGCACTGCTCAGCTTCATGGACGCCTTCTCAGGGTACCATCAAGTGTTCATGCACCCCGATGACAGGGCGAAGACAACATTCATCACGAGTGCAGGAGTGTTCAACTACAAAATGATGCCCTTCGGCTTGAAAAATGCCGCCGCTACCTACCAAAGGCTAGTTGATCACGTCTTCGCCGACCAGAAAGGGAGGAACATCGAGGTTTATGTGGATGAATCCATCGTAAAAAGCATCAAGGAGGAGGACCATGTCAAGGACTTGGCCGAGACCTTCGGAAATCTGAGGAAATACAACATGAAGCTGAACCCGAAAAAACGTGTCTTCGTGGTGAAGTCCGGAAAGTTCCTCGGATTCATGGTAAGCGAAAGAGGAATCGATGCAAACCCGGATAAAGTCCAAGTAGCATTAGATCTACCCGAGCCGAGGACCAAGAGAGACGTGCAGAGGCTAACCGGCAGGTTAGCCGCACTGACAAGGTTCATATCAAAGGCCTCGGACAAAGGAGCTCCTTTCTTCAAAGCGCTAAAACCAAAAAATCTCCCCGGAGGAGAAGCAGAGCCAATCAAGAAAAAGGGCGTCCCGAGGAAAGTGGACCCCGAGCTGATATGGGAACAAGAGCAAAAAGAGGCTTTCCAACAGCTCAGAGCCCACCTAGCCCAACTGCCGACACTGGCTAGACCAAAGGAAGGGGAGACCCTATATCTAAATGTCGCAGTTAGCCCCGGAACCGTCAGTGCACTACTCCTTCGGGAAGAAGAGAAAAAGCAACAGCCGATTTACTTCACCAGCCGAACACTCACAGGGGCCGAAACTCGGTACCCACTCATTGAGAAAGTTGCATATGCAGTGGTGGTAGCTGCACGGAAACTGAGGCCATACTTCGACTCCCATCAGATCACAGTACTGACCGACCAACCGCTCGAGAAAGTACTTGACAAGATAGAGAGATCGGGAAGATTGGCTGCCTGGGCCTTCGAGCTATCAGAATTCGGCATCAAATATCAGCCGAGGACAGCCATCAAGGCACAGGCACTGGCAGACTGCTTGGCCGAGTGCTCATACCAAGAGATGTTGGATGATACGAAAAGCACTTGGGAGGTCTTCACTGACGGATCTTCCACAGTAAACGGCTCGGGAGCAGGAGTTGTATTAATCCCCCCAAGCAGGGAAAAGCATAGAGTATGCATTGAAGTTCGGCTTCAAAGCAACTAACAACGAGGCCGAATATGAGGCCGCGATCGCAGGGATAGAGCTTTGCTTATCCCTGGAGGCCGAACATGTTTGTCTCAAAACTGATTCCCAGCTTGTAGCCAACCAGATCCGAGGGGAGTATGAGGCCAAGTGGCCCAGCATGACAGCTTACCTAGCGAAAATCAAATCCTTAACGTCAAAGTTAAGATCCTTTGAAGTCATCCTCATTCCCCGAGGACAAAATACGCAAGCTGACGCACTGTCAAAACTCGCAAGCTCAACACTCATCGACCTAAACAGGTCGGTCCACGTGGAGATTCACCAAGAGAGAAGCATTTATTTGCCACCCCCCACAGTATGCAGTTTACGTACCGAGCCTAGCTGGATGGACGCAGTAATTGCATACAAAGAAAGGGGAGAACTTCCCGAAGACAAGCTACAGGCGAGAAAGCTGAAAAGATTCAACAAATGGTTCATCATTGATGACAAATGAGAGCTCATGAGGAAATCATTCTCTGCTCCATTACTGAAGTGTGTGGGTCCAACCGACGCTGACTACATCCTAAGGGAAATCCACCTCGGAATATGCGGAAACCACATCGGAGGCAGGACATTGGCACACAAAGCCCTTCGGGCCGGATACTGGTGGCCCACTATGGTTTCCGAAGCAAAGCAGATGGCAAGGAAATGCGAGAAGTGCCAAAAATTCGCACCAGCTATCCACCAACCAGCTCAAACTCTACAATCAACACTATATCCCTTACCATTCGCACAGTGGGGGTTAGACATCATTGGTCCCTTCCCCTCAGCTGCGAGCCAAAAGAAGTGGTTGATTGTAGGAGTCGACTATTTCAGCAAATGGATCGAACCCGAAGCTGTTTCCTCCATCACCGAACCTTAGGTTCGCAAGTTCATATGGCAGAATATCATCACAAGGTTCGGCATACCAAGACTAATGGTCTCCGACCACGGGAAACAGTTCGACAACACCCCGCTGCAAAAATGGTGCAAGCAATTCGGCATCCACCTAGCTTACTCGGCAGTCTGCCACCCACAAAGCAACGGGCAAGCCGAAGCTGCAAACAAACTCATCCTCAACGCACTCAAGAAAAGAGTCGAGGATGACAAAAACAAATGGCTAAAAGAGCTACCTGGAACGTTATGGTCCCTTCGGACCACCGAGAAGGAAGCCACTGGGCAAACACCATTCCACCTAGTGTACGGGTCTGAGGCTGTCATCCCTGTGGAAATCGGAACAGAAAGTTTGAGGATCCAGGCATACAACAAGTATGATGGACTCCAAGGAGAAAGCAACGACCAACTTCTGTCCGAAGCTCTTAACCTACTAGATGAAGCTCGGAACGATGCTAGAACACTCAACGCAGCCTACTTACAGAGGGTCAACAAGCATTACAATCGAAGAGTCAATGCCAGACCTCTAAAGGTCGGAGATCTAGTACTCAGAAACGCCGCCTCAGTTCAGAAAGGACGGATCCATGGCAAACTCTCAGCCACCTGGGAAGGACCATACATCATCCATTCCGAAAAAAGGCCAGGCACTTTTATGCTGAAACAGTTAGATGGAACAATCTTGAAGAACCATTGGAATACCGATGTTCTCAAGAAATATTTTGTATGATCTCTGTCTGTAATCCAAGTAAGTTGTTTAATGAGAAGAGGAAAGCCTTTTGGCACCATGTGTTTCATTAAACCTATCTCTATATTTCAAATTCATTGTCCTTTTATATACATGCAGCCTCGGATCTGATCAATCCGAGACTAAAAACAGGTTGACTTTGCCCATTCCATGATAAAATGCAAGAAATGACCAAATCATACACTTCGGGGCATCGTCCAGAATCCTCGGATTCGCGATACCTCGATAAACCTTGTTCGCAACAAACAGTCGCTCAAATCAAGTTATAAAACTTCGGCTCAGATCCATGGATCGCCAAAGTCATAACTGAGAGGCAGACTAGCGATCTCTTGCCCAGGTTTCCGAACCACAAGAGATCGGAAGAACAATTCAGACCTCTTAGCAGATCGACGGATTTGAAGAGTCTGGAAATTAAAGAGTCTCTTAGCAGATCCACGGATTTGAAGAACTCGCAAAATTAAAGAGTCTCTTAGCAGATCTACGGATTTGAAGAACTCGCAAAATTAAAGGGTCTCTTAGCAGATCTACGGATTTGAAGAACTCGCAAAATGAAAGAGTCTCTTAGCAGATCTACGGATTTGAAGAACTCGCAAAATTAAAGAGTCTCTTAGCATATCTACGGATTTGAAGAACTCGCAAAATTAAAGAGTCTCTTAGCAGATCTACGGATTTGAAGAACTCGCAAAATCAAAGGGTTTCTTAGCAAGTCTGCAAAAAAGAAGAGCTCGAAAATCTACAGATTCAAAGGCAAAGACTTAAAACTTCGGAAGTGCAAAAAAATTGAAAAGAGGTAGCCAAGTAACAAACATTAATTTTTCATTCAATATTCGGGGGAAGTACAAATACATCAAACAGCTCGGTGCATACCCGAGGACCTCAAAAATTGAAAACAAAATGAAACAGTTGAAATCGGCAGCCATCAACAGACAATACCGGCCTACCGAAGTACTAAGAAAGCAAAAAGAAATAAGTACAACGCAGCGCCGAGGCAAAAGGGGGAAAGGGAAGCACACATTCGGAAGTCCTCAACTAGAACCAACCGACTCTGAGGAAGACGACTGCCCGAATCCCTAACTCTTGGGAGTCTCAGAAACAGCCCCCCTGGAGGAGCATCTTTCGAAGAACCCCCAGCAGTGGTGTCACCTTCGGAAATCGCCTTCTGAGCCCGAGCCTCTGCAAGAGCAGCTTGGCGTTCAGCTTCGGCTTCATCTCGGTCAGCCTGGCATTCCTCCAAGTGGTCCTGGGCCCGCATCCAGAGAGGAACCTTCTCATTCCAAGGGAAATGAGGCATGTGCTTCGCAAACATGCGCCGAGCACCCAGGATACCATTCCAGTACTGTTCTCTACACTGATCAGCAGTATAGAGGTCAGCTCTGTCCTGCTCCAGCCTCCGAATGTACTCATCCTTCTCTCGGATCTTCAGGTGAAGAACGGGAACTTTGTCAGCTTGATTCTGGATCATCTCCCGATTCTTGACAAACTGCTGGAGCCTCGCCTCCGCATCCTTGCTCTCCTTATCAGCCGCCTCGAATTTAGACTTCATCTCCTTGAGAAGTCTATCCTTTTCTTCAAGTTCGCCTGCGAACTTGGTGGCCATATCGTTTTTCTCCTTGTCGAAGGAAGCTATCTTCTCAGCATCCTCTTCGACTCGGAAGGTGAGCTTGCCAACTTCGGCCCCGATCTTCCCAGCGATATCTCTAGCCTCGCGACTGTACTGGAGGTACAGTTGCTTGACTTCCACAAGCTCGGAGAATAGCTGCCCAGGCTTCTGGTCCAAAATAGGAATATCACGAGCATAAGCCTCCTGATATTTCTTCAGTTTTCTCTCCTCAACCGAGCTGCACTCGGAAGCGAACGAGGACCAGAAGACAGCCTGGGAAAGAAAAAAGGATAAGCAAAAATAGGAGAAGCATAAAACAAAGGGACAACCCAAAGAGAATCCCAACACTTACCTCATTCAAGTAGTACTGGGCCATCATAGCTGGATTCCTCTCTTCGACCCCAGGAACCCTCCACTGCGGATTGGCCCGAAGCAGGTTCTCCCTAGCAGCTTCGGGACCCACCAGCGAACCCACATGAGCCAAAGGATCCTCCCCCAGGACCGAAGGCCTAGCATACTGAGCCATCGCCTCCCTCACCTCCTCGGGAATTCGCTTCAACGGAACATCCGAGCAAGGATCAGCATGAATCAGCCTATCCAGAGCCGAAGTCGAGGTAGAGCCCAAAGTTTCATGGCGCCTCTTCTTCCCCTTGCCCTGTTCGGGCTGCTCCTCCTCAGCAGAAGGGACAGTCTTCTCGGCCACCGAAGCCTCGGGAATCTCAACATCAGGACCCGTAAGATCTACCATCACCTTATCTGGACTTCTCTCCCTTTCGAGAGGGACGTCAACAGATTTCTCCTCTTCCTCGGCCACGATGGGGACATCCGAGCCAGGAACGGAGTCGGTCTCGAGCGCCTCCACCGCCTTGGTGATATCCTGGATCACGATCCCTGAAGGAGTAGACGGCTTCAGCGGAGAAGGGATGGCAGTTTCCTCGGCCAACGGTTGATCAACGGGAGGCAGCTCCGAAACCACCACACTCTTTAACTTCTGCCCTGGCAAGGGCATGAAGTGAAGAAGGTTCTTGGGAGGAGGCATATCTTCCAAAGCCGTTTCCTACAAAAGCAAGCATTCAAAGGTCAACTTCGGAAGAGAAAAGGACGGACTACAAGAGAGGTCCTGGATCAAAGCAATACCTTTTCCAAAGTCTGAGAAGCCTTCGCCTTCTTTGGATGCGCAGAAGACCTCAAAAGAGTGCTACCCTTCCTCTTCTTCTGATCCTAAGAAAGGAGACCGAGGGTCAATAAACCAGAAGAAAACAAAAAAAAAAGAAATAAAGAAAAGAGGAAGTACCTGGTTCCTAGATAAAGAGATATCTATCCGAGCCGGGGATGAAACTGAAGGAACGGCGCGCGGCACATCGTCAGTCCCAGGACCCTAAAAAGATGGTCCAGGACCAAGACATTAGCCGACGGCCAACCAAAAAGAAGTAAAGACGAATAAAAACCGAAGAGACAGAAACACTCACCGGATCCGAAGTTGTCCTTAAGGGAGGAAGCACGACCTTCACTGGAACAGCTTCGGGAGAAGAAGCAGAATCAAACGGATCGGCTCGAACTTCAGAAATCCGAGCAACACCCGAAGGAGACAACACGTAATCCTTCAGACGAGGATTGCGAGGATTCTCTTTCCCGAACTTGTACTCAGGAGTCGAGTCGTGAATAGTTCGCAGATCCAAAGAAATGCCCAGGATCTCGGGATCAAGACAACTGAAACCGTATTTAATGGCATTAAATACTCCATCTATGGATATTCGGAATCGACGGATCTTGGTTTCAGTGGGAGCTGAGATCGTCACAAGCAAGAAATGAATACTCCGGAAACGATGATATTGCCGGAAACGGAAATATGGATCGTATCGGAAATATAAATATTATCCAAGTCGTAGATGTTGCCGGAAACGGAAACATGGTACGTATCGGAAAATATTATCGGAAATGGAAATATTGCCGGAATCGAAAATATTGCCGGAAACGGAAATATTGTCAGAATCGGAAATATTATCGGAATCGGAAAATAATTCCGGAAACGGAAATATTAAATATTTGTTCGAAACGGAAATTGATTCCGGAATCGGAAATATTAAATATTGTTCGTATCCGAAATGAATTCCGGAACCGGGAATTTAATCGGAAGCGTATCGTACGAATAAACATCGGACGAGCTTGCTAGACGCAAGGCCTAGCACGAAGCTAGGCCCAACGCCTAGCAAAGCCCGCGCGCGACCAAAGCAAGCAAAGCCCAAACGCGAGAGCAAGGCCAGCAGGCGCGCGCCCCTCGTGGGCTGCGAGCACTTGCTGGGTCTGGGCTCAGCGCGCGCGCGCGCATGGCGCCCCTCGTGGGCTGCTGCGCCTGCGTGTGTGTTTTTGCTTGCGTACGAAACCTTGATCGGTTAGGATTCGTATAAGATTGATTTCCTAAGTCTACTAGATAAATTAAGTGATTGAATTTTAGATTAATTCAGATTCACTAAATCGTTTCCTAGTAGGATTCTAATATCCGATACCCATGCCCTATAAATAGGTGATCAATGCTCACAATTTATATCGAGTATTCAAGTATTCAAAGTGATTTTTGAGAGCAAAAATTCAGTCATAAAATTGCCTATATGTGCCGAAAATTCTAAGTACCTTAAGGGCGATCCTAGTTGGTCAAGCTTAAGGCGGATCCGGACGTGCTGTGGACTATCTACGGAGGGACGACACTTGGAGTCCTAAAGACTTGTTCTTGTTCGGTTCGGGCGCAGCTAGGGAAGGCACGCAACAAAGTGTATGCATCTAAACTATGCTAAATGATTATGTGTAAATAATATGCTTTCCTGGCTTTATGGTTTTTCCGCATGATTTATGAATTGTCATATGTATCATAACCTAACAGTGGTATCACGAGCCTCTTATTATTTTCATAATCTAAAATGCATGAACATGGTTAAATATTACAAATTTGCAAGAATTAAAAAGGGTGATTAATTTTCGTAATTGTTAATTAATTGCAAATTGCGTTTATTTAATTATACGTACGCAGTTTTTCGGCAGTTTCTTCGTTACTCATCCAAATCGAGTGATTTTTGTGTCAATTCCGCATGTAAAAGGCATTCTAAAATTTTGACAAAAATAGTGTTTTTCGGCCGAACCCAGAATTCTCAAATTCGAAGCCTAACTATGACTTTTCGGAGGTTTTAGTTTTTCGAATGCAAAATTTCGTAAATTTAAAATGTTAAATTAAATATTTGCGATTCTTGTTGATAAATCTTGAATTTTTGATTGACCTACTGTATATGTTTAACAAGTTTGAATGCCTAGCCTTTTTAATTATGCAATCTAATTTGTAATTATGATTAATTTGTTGAAAATTGGAATAATTTAGAATTAATTTGATTTTCATAATTAGTTATAATTTAATTAGATACCTATGATTAAAACCACCATAAAAATTGTAAATTTATGTTAAATTTTAAATTTTTATGACCTAGACTTGAATCCATGTTAATCGGAAATCAATTGAATAATAAATTTTCGATTTTTCGCCCTAAAATTATGAAATTAATATTATTTTTTAATTTGTCATTAATTTTGAATATAAATTTTAAATTTTTATGCGATTCGCTCATATAACTTGCACGCACAAAGCAATGGACGCTACGTGTTACCCTTAAGGGGTGTTGTATAGTGCGGGCATGTGACGACGAGCAAGGGAGCTCGTCGCCCATGCGGTACGAATGCAATGAGCAAGGCCATGGTGCACGAGCACAAGGCAGCAGCCCTGCCTTGTGTCGTGGGCTGTGTGCGTTGGGCGAATGGGCGAGGGCGAGAGCAAGGCACGAGCAGTCGCGTGTGGGCAGCAAGCGAGCTGCGCCACAGCGCGCACTGCCTCGCGCAAGCGTGCGGAGCCTCGCGCGCAGCGAGCGCAAGCTCGCGTGCCACGAGTGCTACGCCCCAGCATCGATCGCTCGCGCGCAGCGAGCGCTATTGTGCGTGCGACAAGCGCTGCGCCCAGCGATGGCGTGCAGCGTGCTTGTTGCGACGTGCGACGAGCGCTGCGCCCAGCGATGGCAAGCAGCTTGCTTGTTGCGACGTGCGACGAGCGCTTCGCCCAGCGATGGGCTGCGGCAGCATGCTCGTGCGTCGAGCGCTGGCGCGCGCAGCGAGCACCAGCTCGCATGATGCCTTGCGATGGTGAGCACCAGCGACGCGACGCAGCGCATGGGCTGCGCGCACATGGCCAGCGATGGCTGTGTGCGTGTGGCCCATGGGCGTGCGATGCGTGGGATTGTTGCGTTGCGATTAGATCGTTTTGAAATTTTTAATTTGAAATTTTCAGTTTACGTAATTTTAATTTTAAAATTGATAATTTAAATTATTTTCTTGGATTTTAATTTTGAATATTGTAATTATAATAAATTTTATTTATTCTAATTATTTTACTAAAATTAAAATCATGAATTAATTTAAATACGACTGAAATTAAATTAAACTTTTGGATTCAATTATAAATTTATATGAGCTTTAAACTTTAATTAAATTTGTATGTTTCCGGTTAGACTAGAAATACATTTTTATGTTTAAAATTAGTAAAGCATATGAATTTATTGGTTTAAGTGGGAGCCCCTTTTAGTCATAAACTCTTGATTAGGTCTACAAATCCTTAAGGTTAAAACAACTTGATTAGAATTAATAAGGACTGAATAATTTGTAGATTATTGGTGCCCTTGATTAATTGCTGCAAATGTTTATGTGATGCATAATGTGTTTTACTAACCAGCTATGTGGGCCATTCATGATAATGAATGGGTGAATGGTATATATTGTATATGTACTGTTTTGCAGGCCAGTTATGAAGTGACTAGTATGGCCCAAATAGGATAGAAAATATGGTATGCGTACCATTAATTTGAATGTAATTGGTCTAAAGTACCAAAGTTGTTTTTCAATTCAAATATGGTCTGCGTACCATCAAATAGTTGTAATTATTTTTAATTATAGCTTATTCTATTTGAAGAAAATGGTGCCTCCCACGGAGATTTTCAAGACAGACTTTGAAGTTAAAGCTTCAAGATGAAGTCGGGCCATACTAGATCACATTTATCTTATGCATGTTTTAAGTTATTTATTGCTTTTAAATATGTCTTAAAATGCATGAGATCAAAAGCTTGATTATGTTGCATAATTAAGGATTTTAGTTCACTTAAAATCTAACCAACATAGTAAGAGCCTTAAGTTCCAAACTTAAAAATTGAGTTAAAAGGTGCCATGCCAAAATATACACTTGCTTGGATATCCTTTACATCAATCTAGTAATAGTTTTCGCTCAACGAGGTGTTACTTATTGGTCCTAAAGGGGCAAGGTACACAAATAATTGTGAGTACATGTTAGTTTTGGTGAAACTCAACGATATAAGTAAGGAGTCCTTTTATGTCGTGGCAAAATCGATAGGTTTACCTAATAAGTTCTTAGACATACCTATCAACCAAGAATAGTTTCTAGACTATTAGCAAAAGGCTTTTGCTTACCTAAGATGTTTTAGGATTAAGTCGACAAACTGTGCTTAGTTCTTCAATGATTTTAGGATCTTGGAATCATTTTATTCACACCTGCCGGAACACATAACTTGAATAAAATGCTTAATGAACATTGAATTATGCATGTATGCTAGAATTTAAGTTTATTAAGAGAAACTGTGAATGGTTATTTATTTGTTTATTCTTTTCAATTGTAGTTTTAAATATGGCAAACAACAATCAAAACATCATCATGGGTTATGAGCTTATGGTCAAGCTGAACCTGGCAAATTTTCTTGAATGGGAAGCTAAGCTAGTTGAAATAGTCAAACTCAATGGACTTGAGTATGTACTATCACATCCCATGCCAAGCTACTATGCCAGAGACATGACCCCTGAGAGATTTTACGCCTGGGATGCGGATCTCAAAAGGTTATGAGTCTCATGCTGAACAATATCCCTGATGATTGGGCTAGAAGGTTTGTAGCCTATGAACCTTTTACGCTCATCAAGAATCTGAGGGATATCTGTCGTGGAAGCACGGAGGACAGGGACCTGAACGTCCATGAGTTGATTGAATCAATGTCTGGTCTAAAGGTTAGTTCTCCCAACAGGTGTTATAGGATGGAAGTCCAAGAAACACATGTTCAGCTCCTTCGCACTAAACAGAGGGTAGGCGTCCCACTGAGGTTCCATGTGGATCTTATGCGTTCATACTTTGATCGCCTAAGTCTACTAGGAACACCAATAAGCGAAAGGATGGCAGTCTCTATCTTGCTCAATTCACTACACAGTGGGTTTGGTCGCTTCAAGCAACTATACCTAGCTAAGTGAACCAAGAGAAGAAACAGTTGCAGAATTTGTTCATCTTGTCAGAAAGGCTGAAATAATACTGGACAGTGAAGCCAAAGATTTACTCAAGGCTAGAAGGAGACCGTTCAAGAAAAGTGGAAAGTCCAAGGGCGATGCTAAATCAAAGCAGGACAAGTCCACATCAAGCTGTCTTTATTGTGATGGAATAGGCCATTACAAAAGAGAATGTCCAAAGCTAAAGGAAGATCAGAAGAACGGAACAGTCGTTCCATCTTCAGGTATTTTCGTTATAGACTGTATACTTGCTAATTCAACTTCTTGGGTATTAGATACAGGTTGTGGCTCACACTTATGTTCCAATCCACAGGGACTAAGAAGAAGTAGAAAGTTAAGCAAGGGTGAAGTCAACCTACGAGTGGGAAATGGAGCACGGATTGCTGCATTAGCTATAGGAACTTATTATTTGTCGTTGCCCTCCGGGCTAGTTTTGGAACTGGAAGAATGTTTCCATGTTCCAAGTCTTACTAAAAACATCATTTCAGTTTCTTGCTTAGATGCTAAGGGATTTTCCTTTTTAATAAAAGACAATAGTTGTTCGTTTTATTTTAAAGAGATGTTTTATGGATCTTCTAGATTAGTCAATGGACTTTATTTATTAGATCACGACAAACAAGTATATAACATAAATACCAAAAAGGCCAAAAAGGATGATTCAGATCTCACCTATCTGTGGCATTGTCGATTAGGCCATATAAACTTGAAACGCTTAGAAAGACTTCAAAAGGAAGGAATTCTAGAACCATTTGACTTAGAGGATTATGGTAAATGCGAATCATGTTTACTTGGCAAAATGACAAAGCAACCTTTCTCTAAAGTTGGAGAAAGAGCAAATGAACTATTGGGTTTAATCCATACAGATGTATGTGGACCAATGAGTACAAATGCTAGAGGTGGTTTCAGCTACTTTATCACTTTCACTGATGACTTCAGTAGATATGGTTATGTCTACCTAATGAAGCATAAGTCTGAATCCTTTAACAAATTCAAGGAATTTCAGAGTGAAGTAGAGAATCAATTAGGCAAGAAGATTAAGGCACTGCGGTCTGACAGAGGCGGTGAAAATCTGAGCTATGAATTTGATGACCATCTGAAAGAATGTGGAATTCTATCAGAATTGACTCCTCCTGGAACACCACAATGGAACGGTGTGTCGGAACGGAGGAACAGAACCTTGCTAGACATGGTCAGGTCAATGATGGGTCAGGCCAAACTTCCATTAGAATTTTGGGGACATGCACTAAATACAGCTGCACTCACTAGAAATAGAGCTCCGTCTAAAGCTGTCGAAAAGACTCCATATGAGTTATGGTTTGGAAAGCCTCCAAATGTGTCTTTTCTTAAGATTTGAGGATGTAAAGTATACGTCAAACGATTAATTTCAGACAAACTTCATCCAAAATCTGACAAATGTATCCTTTTGGGCTATCCAAAGGAAACAAAGGGGTATTACTTCTACAATACATCTGAGAACAAGGTGTTTGTTGCTCGAGATGGTGTCTTTTTGGAGAAAGATCACATTTCCAAAATGACAAGTGGGAGAAAAGTAGACCTCGAAGAAATTCGAGTCGAACAACAAACTCTAGAGAATGCTCAAGATGACATTCAGGATGAAACTCAGAGATCTTTAGAAGAATCTGGTGAGAATCATGGTCAATCTAGAAATGTTACCCCGCGTAGATCTCAACCGGAAAGGTACTTAGGTATTTTGACGAACGAGAGCTATGACGTTCTATTACTTGAAAGTGATGAACCTGCGACTTACAAACAAGCTATGACGAGCCCTAGCTCCAATCAATGGCAAGAAGCCATGCAATCTGAATTAGACTCCATGTCTGAAAACCAAGTATGGGATTTGGTCGATTTGCCAGATGGCTACCAAGCCATTGGAAGCAAATGGGTTTTCAAACTGAAAAAAGACAAGGATGGGAAACTTGAAGTTTCAAAGCTAGATTGGTTGCAAAAGGTTACAGGCAAGTCCACGGTGTGGATTACGATGAAACATTTTCACCAGTTGCAATGCTAAAGTCTATTCGGATAATGTTAGCAATCGCTGCATATTACGATTACGAAATATGGCAGATGGATGTCAAAAATGCTTTCTTAAACGGCATTTTAACAGAAACTGTGTTTATGACACAGCCTGAAGGTTTTGAGGATCCAAAGAATGCTAAAAAGGTATGCAAGCTAAAGAAGTCAATCTACGGATTGAAGCAGGCATCCAGGAGCTGGAATATACGTTTTGATGAAGCAGTAAGTGACTTTGGTTTCATCAAGAACGCAGACGAATCTTGTGTATACAAGAAGGTCAGTGGGAGCAAAATTGCTTTCCTAGTATTATATGTCGACGACATATTACTTATCGGAAATGACATTCCTATGTTGAACTCTGTCAAGATTTGGCTTGGGAAATGTTTTTCGATGAAAGATCTAGGAGAAGCACAGTACATATTGGGCATCAAGATTTACAGAGATAGATCTAAAAAGATGATTGGACTTAGTCAAAGCACTTATATCAATAAGGTGCTTGATAGGTTCAAGATGGCGGACTCCAAGCGAGGCTACCTACCCATGTCTCATGGAATAACTCTAAGCAAGACTCAGTGCCCAAAAACACTTGATGAGCGTAGACGAATGAATGGGATTCCATATGCATCATTGATTGGTTCAATAATGTATGCTATGATATGTACACGCCCGGATGTTGCGTATGCACTCAGTGCTACGAGCAGATACCAGTCAGACCCAGGAGAGGCGCATTGGACTGCTGCCAAGAATATTCTGAAGTACCTGAAAAGGCACAAAGATGACTTCCTGGTCTATGGTGGAGATGATGAATTAATTGTTAAAGGCTATACGGACGCAAGTTTCCGAACCGACAAAGATGATTTCAGATCACAGTCTGGGTTTGTCTTCTGCCTCAACGGGGGTGCAGTAAGCTGGAAAAGTGCTAAGCAAAGCACCATTGCGGATTCTACAACTGAAGCGGAGTACATTGCTGCACATGAAGCAGCAAAGGAATCTATATGGCTAAGGAAGTTCATAGGTGAACTTGGTGTAGTCCCCTCCATTAAAGGACCAATAGCCCTGTATTGTGATAATAACGGAGCTATTGCACAGGCAAAGGAGCCTAGACACCACCAGAGAGTCAAGCATGTACTTCGTAGATTTCACCTTCTACGAGAGTTCGTTGAAAGAAAAGAAGTCGAGATAAACAAGATTGGAACTGATGACAACATATCAGATCCATTAACTAAACCTCTGCCGCAGGCGAAGCACAACTCGCACACTGCATCTATGGGAATCAAGCATATTGGAGAATGGCTTTGATATCCCTGTTTAATGTTTTAAAGTTTTAGAGTTTAAATCTTTGTAAAACATTATTGGTTAATCATTCACAATAAATGAAAAGAATTCATTTTTTCCATTTAATTTGTGGTTTATTAAATGATGAGTCCCTTCAATTTGACGATGTATTCAAGATAGACTGTCAGGACCAGTCCTGTGACTAAGAAATGTCTATCAAGTGAACTTGAATGTCAAAGGTTGAAAATGGTCCCTAGTCGGAGTTTTCTATAAAATTGGACGCATAGAAAACGTTAGACGACTAGAATGCAAGATGACTAGTAGTTCTGTTTCTTGAACTATGTGGACATGGCAATGTCATAATCATTTGCATAGATACTTACTTTGGGAAGACTAGTATCGGACAAGACCTATGAAACTTTACTGTAAGAGATGAAAATCTGTCATAAGTAAATTTCATTAAAATTATTAGACACTAAATCCTCAATACCTGAGTGATTTGAGATAACTTGTTTGAGAACTGGTTGCTTTGACGTTGACCAACCGTCGCACCGTAAAAGGAGGCTATAAAGGCAACGCTCAGGTAATCACCTATCAAACGAAGTCTAATCTCAAGATCGCAAGATTGGGATTGTCCTCCCATAAATTGGGATGAGATGCTTAAAAGTTGTACTAGGCCACTCGGAGAGCTAGAAACTGTGAAATGCATGGCCGTGCTCGGATGAATCATAGGCTATGATTATCTGTTTATTTGATCAGTTGAACTCTGAAACCGAGGAACACCTCTGGACATAATAAGGATGACAACTCTTACCTTATGTTCAAGAGCAAGCATCGAGCGACAAAGGAATTAGGAAATGCACACTTGTCCCTAAGGACAAGTGGGAGACTGAAGGAAATAATGCCCTTGGTCCAAGTATGCATTCAATGTTAAGTCTAATAAATGCGGTTCAGTATTAATTAACAAGTTAATAATTCAGTGAGATCAAGTGAGCTGAATGCCTGACTAGAGGCCGCTTCAGTTCAAGTGGAATTAATTATATTAATCCACAGCTTACTCTTGACTGAACCCGTAGGGTCACACAAATAGTACGTAAACGGATCAAGTATTTAATGGCATTAAATACTCCATCTATGGATATTCGGAATCGACGGATCTTGGTTTCAGTGGGAGCTGAGATCGTCACAGGCAAGAAATGAATACTCCGGAAACGATGATATTGCCGGAAACGGAAATATGGATCGTATCGGAAATATAAATATTATCCAAGTCGTAGATGTTGCCGGAAACGGAAACATGGTACGTATCGGAAAATATTATCGGAAATGGAAATATTGCCGGAATCGGAAATATTGCCGGAAACGGAAATATTGTCAGAATCGGAAATATTATCGGAATCGGAAAATAATTCCGGAAACGGAAATATTAAATATTTGTTCGAAACGGAAATTGATTCCGGAATCGGAAATATTAAATATTGTTCGTATCAGAAATGAATTCCGGAACCGGGAATTTAATCGGAAGCGTATCGTACGAATAAACATCGGACGAGCTTGCTAGACGCAAGGCCTAGCACGAAGCTAGGCCCAACGCCTAGCAAAGCCCGCGCGCGACCAAAGCAAGCAAAGCCCAAACGCGAGAGCAAGGCCAGCAGGCGCGCGCCCCTCGTGGGCTGCGAGCACTTGCTGGGCCTAGGCTCAGCGCGCGCGCGCGCATGGCGCCCCTCGTGGGCTGCTGCGCCTGCGTGTGTGTTTTTGCTTGCGTACGAAACCTTGATCGGTTAGGATTCGTATAAGATTGATTCCCTAAGTCTACTAGATAAATTAAGTGATTGAATTTTAGATTAATTCAGATTCACTAAATCGTTTCCTAGTAGGATTCTAATATCCGATACCCATGCCCTATAAATAGGTGATCAATGCTCACAATTTATATCGAGTATTCAAGTATTCAAAGTGATTTTTGAGAGCAAAAATTCAGTCATACAATTGCCTATTGAAGGAAATAATGCCCTTGGTCCAAGTATGCATTCTATGTTAAGTCTAATAAATGCGGTTCAGTATTAATTAACAAGTTAATAATTCAGTGAGATCAAGTGAGCTGAATGCCTAGCTAGAGGCCGCTTCAGTTCAAGTGGAATTAATGATATTAATCCACAGCTTACTCTTGACTGAACCCGTAGGGTCACACAAATAGTACGTAAACGGATCAAGTATTTAATGGCATTAAATACTCCATCTATGAATATTCGGAACCGACGGATCTTGGTTTCAGTGGGAGCTAAGATCGTCACAGGCAAGAAATGAATACTCCGGAAACGATGATATTGCCGGAAACGGAAATATGGATCGTATCGGAAATATGAATATTATCCAAGTCGTAGATGTTGCCGGAAACGGAAACATGGTACGTATCGGAAAATATTATTGGAAATGGAAATATTACCAGAATCGGAAATATTGTCAGAATCGGAAATATTACCGGAATCGGAAAATAATTCCGGAAACGGAAATATTAAATATTTGTTCGAAACGGAAATTAATTCCGGAATCGGAAATATTAAATATTGTTCGTATCGGAAATAAATTCCGGAACTGGAAATATAATCGGAAGCGTATCGTACGAAATTAGCATCGGACGAGGCCTGCCGGACGAAGGCCCAGCACGAAGCCGGGCCATCGCCCAGCAAGCACGCGCGCAGCCAAGGCAGCGCCCAGGCCTACCGCAAGGCAGGCCCAGCGCGCGCCAAGGCCACGGATGCGTGGGCCGCGCTGCGTGGGCTGCTGCTCGCACGCGCATGGGCAGCCCTTGTGGCTGCCGTGTGTGTGTGAGTTTGTGCTCATGCGTGATTCCTAAATCTACAAGAGTCAGTGTATGATTAAATTTCTATTCCTAATTGGATAAATTAATTAAATAGAATTCATGTAGGATTCTAATTTCAATTAATTCGTATCCTACTAGGATTACGATTCCTTTTCCATAACTCTATAAATAAAGGCCTAGGGGTCATTATTTATACAACAAGTTTTAAGTATTCAAAACTAAGATTTTTAAGCAAAAAAAACAGCCAATATTCTTGCCTACCTAACCGAAAATATTAGAACCTTAAGGGCGATTCTAGTTGGTCAATCTTAAGGCGGATCCGGACGTGCTGTGGACTATCTACGGAGGGACGACACTTGGAGTCCTAAAGACTTGTTCTTGTTCGGTTCGGGCGCAGCTAGGGAAGGCACGCAACAAAGAGTATGCATCTAAACTATGCTAAATGATTATGTGTAAATAATATGTTGTCCTGGGTTAATGGTTGTTTCCGCATGATCTATGTAATGTCATATGAATCATAACCTTACAGTGGTATCAGAGCCCCTTATTATTTTCATAATCTAAATTGCATGAACATGGTTAAATATTACAAATTTGCAAGAATTAAAAGGGGTGATTAATTTTCGTAATTGTTAATTAATTGCAAATTGCGTTTATTTAATTATACGTACGCAGTTTTTCGGCAGTTTCTTCGTTACTCATCCAAATCGAGTGATTTTTGTGTCAATTCCGCATGTAAAAGGCATTCTAAAATTTTGACAAAAATAGTAATTTTCTGCCGAACCCAGAATTCTCAAATTCGAAGCCTAACTATGACTTTTTGAAGGTTTTAGTTTTTCGAATGCAAAATTTCGTAAATTTAAGATGTTAAATTAAATATTTGCGATTCTTGTTGATAAATCTTGAATTTTTGATTGACCTAATGCATATGTTTAACAAGTTTGAATGCCTAGTCTTGTTAATTATGCAATCTAATTTGTAATTATGATTAATTTGTTGAAAATTAGAATAATTTAGAATTAATTTGATTTTCATAATTAATTGTAATTTAATTAGAAACCTATGATTAAAAACCACCATAAAAATTGTAAATTTACGATAAATTTTAAATTTTTATGACCTAGACTTGAATCCATAACAATCGGAAATCAATTGGATAATAAATTTTCGATTTTTCGCCCTAAAATTATGAAATTAATATTATTTATTAATTTGTCATTAATTTTAAATATAAATTTTAAATTTTTATGCGATTCGTTCATAAAACTTGCACGCACGAAGCAATGGACGCTTCGTGTTACCCTTAAGGGGTGTTGTATAATGCGGGCATGCGACGACGAGCAAGGGAGCTCGTCGCCCGTGCGGCACGAATGCAATGAGCAAGGGCGTAGTGCACGAGCACAAGGCAGCAGCCCTGCCTTGTGTCGTGTGCCACAAGCAATGAACGAATGGGCATGGGCGAAGGGCGAGCCAAGGCAGTCGCGTGTGGGCAGCAAGCGAGCTGCGCCACAACGCGCGCTGCCTCGCACAAGGGCGCGCAGCCTCGCGCGCAGCGAGCGCAAGCTCGCGTGCCTCGAGCGCTGCGCCCAGCATTACTCGCGCGCACAGCGCGCGATGTCGCCCGCCCAGCGAGCGATGTCGCGCCCCAGCGAGCGATGGCTCGCGCGCGCAGCGAGCGATGTCGCGCGCCCAGCGAGCGATGTCGCGCGCGCAGCGAGCGATGGCTCGCGCGCCCAGCGAGCGATGTCGCGCGCCCAGCGAGCGATGTCGCGCGCACGCACTGCGAGCGATAGCTCGCGTGCGATGAGCGCTGGCGCGCGCAGCGAGCATAAGTGCGTGCGGAGGCTTGCGATAGGGAAGCAGCAGCTATGCGACGAGCGCATGGGCTGCGCGCACATGGCCAGCAATGGCTGTGTGCGTACGGCCCATGGGCGTGCAACGCGTAGGGTGTTTGCGTTACGATTAGATCGTTTTGAATGTTTAATTTGAAAATTTCAGTTCACGTAATTTTAATTAATTTTAAAATTAATAATTTGAATTATTTTCTTGGATTTTAATTTTGAATATTATAATTATAATAAATGTTATTTATTCTAATTATTTTACTAAAATTAAAATCATGAATTAATTTAAATACGACTGAAATTGAATTAAATTTTTGGATTCAATTATAAATTGATATGAGCTTTAAATTTTAATTAAATTTGTATGTTTCCGGTTAGACTAGAAATACATTTTTATGTTTAAGATTGGTAAAGCATATGAATTTATTGGTTTAAGTGGGAGCGCTTTTTAGTCATAAACTCTTGATTAGGTCTACAAATCCTTAAGGTTAAAACAACTTGATTAGAATTAATAAGGACTGAATAATTGGTAGATTATTGGTGCCCTTGATTAATTGCTGCAAATGTTTACGTGATGCATAATGTGTTTTACTAACCAGCTATGTGGGCCATTCATGATAATGAATGGGTGAATGGTATATATTGTATATGTACTGTTTTGCAGGTTATGAAGTGACTAGTATGGCCCAAATAGGATAGAAAATATGGTCTGCGTACCATTAATTTGAATGTAATTGGTCTAAAGTACCAAAGTTATTTTTCAATTCAAATATGGTCTGCGAACCATCAAATAGTTGTAATTAGTTATAGCTTATCCTATTTGAAGAAAATGGTGCCTCCCACGGAGATTTTCAAGACGGACTTTGAAGTCAAAGCTTCAAGATGAAGTCGGGCCATACTAGATCACAAATATCTTATGCATGTTTTAAGTTATTTATTGTTTTAAATATGTCTTAAAATGCATGAGATCAAAAGCTTGATTATGTTGCATGATTAAGGATTTTAGTTCACTTAAAATCTAACCAACATAGTAAGAGCCTTAAGTTCCAAACTTAAAAATTGAGTTAAAAGGTGCCATGCCAAAATATACACTTGCTTGGATATCCTTTACATCAATCTAGTAATAGTTTTCGCTCAGCGAGGTGTTACTTATTGGTCCTAAAGGGGCAAGGTACACAAATAATTGTGAGTACATGTTAGTTTTGGTGAAACTCAACGATATAAGTAAGGAGTCCTTTTATGTCGTGGCAAAT
Source organism: Spinacia oleracea (assembly GCF_020520425.1). Lineage (NCBI taxonomy): Eukaryota > Viridiplantae > Streptophyta > Magnoliopsida > Caryophyllales > Amaranthaceae > Spinacia > Spinacia oleracea. The sequence goes on along the minus strand of NC_079490.1, from coordinate 134,539,994 downwards.
TCGATAGGTTTACCTAATAAGTTCTTAAACGTACCTATCAACCAAGAATAGTTTCTAGACTATTAGCAAAAGGCTTTTGCTTACCTAAGATGTTCTAGGATTAAGTCGACAAACTGTGCTTAGTTCTTCAATGATTTTAGGATCTTGGAATCATTTTATTCACACCTGCCGGAACACATAACTTGAATAAAATGCTTAATAAACATTGAATTATGCATGTATGCTAGAATTTAAGTTTATTAAGAGAAACTGTGAATGGTTATTTATTTGTTTATTCTTTTCAATTGTAGTTTTAATATGGCAAACAACAATCAAAACATCATCATGGGTTCTGAGCTTATGGTCAAGCTGAACCTGACAAATTTTCTTGAATGGGAAGCTAAGCTAGTTGAAATAGTCAAACTCAATGGACTTGAGTATGTACTATCACATCCCATGCCAAGCTACTATGCCAGAGACATGACCCCTGAGAGATTTTACGCCTGGGATGCGGATCTCAAAAAGGTTATGAGTCTCATGCTGAACAATATCCCTGATGATTGGGCTAGAAGGTTTGTAGCCTATGAACCTTTTACGCTCATCAAGAATCTGAGGGATATCTGTCGTGGAAGCATGGAGGACAGGGACCTGAACGTCCATGAGTTGATTGAATCAATGTCTGGTCTAAAGGTTAGTTCTCCCAACAGGTGTTATAGGATGGAGGTCCAAGAAACACATGTTCAGCTCCTTCGCACTAAACAGAGGGTAGGCGTCCCACTGAGGTTCCATGTGGAACTTATGTGTTCATATTTTGATCGCCTAAGTCTACTAGGAACACCAATAAGCGAAAGGATGGCAGTCTCTGTCTTGCTCAATTCACTACACAGTGGGTTTGGTCGCTTCAAGCAACAATGCCTAAGTGAACCAAGAGAAGAAACAGTTGCAGAATTTATTCACCTTGTCAGAAAGGCTGAAATAGTACTGGACTGTGAAGCCAAAGATTTACTCAAGGCTAGAAAGAGACCATTCAAGAAAGGTGGAAAGTCCAAGGGCAATGCTAAATCAAAGCAGGACAAGTCCACATCAAGCTGTCTTTATTGTGATGGAATAGGCCATTACAAAAGAGAATGTCCAAAGCTAAAGGAAGATCAGAAGAACGGAACAGTCGTTCCATCTTCAGGTATTTTCGTTATAGACTGTATACTTGCTAATTCAACTTCTTGGGTATTAGATACAGGTTGTGGCTCACACTTATGTTCCAATCCACAGGGACTAAGAAGAAGTAGAAAGTTAAGCAAGGGTGAAGTCGACCTACGAGTGGGAAATGGAGCACGGATTGCTGCATTAGCTGTAGGAACTTACTATTTGTCGTTGCCCTCCGGGCTAGTTTTGGAACTGGAAGAATGTTTCCATGTTCCAAGTCTTACTAAAAACATCATTTCAGTTTCTTGCTTAGATGCTAAGGGATTTTCCTTTATAATAAAAGACAATAGTTGTTCGTTTTATTTTAAAGAGATGTTTTATGGATCTGCTAGATTAGTCAATGGACTTTATTTATTAGATCACGACAAACAAGTATATAACATAAATACCAAAAAGGCCAAAAAGGATGATTCAGATCTCACCTATCTGTGGCATTGTCGATTAGGCCATATAAACTTGAAACGCTTAGAAAGACTTCAAAGGGAAGGAATTCTAGAACCATTTGACTTAGAGGATTATGGTAAATGCGAATCATGTTTACTTGGCAAAATGACAAAGCAACCTTTCTCTAAAGTTGGAGAAAGAGCAAATGAACTATTGGGTTTAATCCATACAGATGTATGTGGACCAATGAGTACAAATGCTAGAGGTGGTTTCAGCTACTTTATCACTTTCACTGATGACTTCAGTAGGTATGGTTATGTCTACCTAATGAAGCATAAGTCTGAATCCTTTGACAAATTCAAGGAATTTCAGAGTGAAGTAGAGAATCAATTAGGCAAGAAGATCAAGGCACTGCGGTCTGATAGAGGCGGTGAATATCTGAGCTATGAATTTGATGACCATCTGAAAGAATGTGGAATTCTATCAGAATTGACTCCTCCTGGAACACCACAATGGAACGGTGTGTCAGAACGGAGGAACAGAACCTTGCTAGACATGGTCAGGTCAATGATGGGTCAGGCCGAACTTCCATTAGAATTTTGGGGACATGCACTAAATACAGCTGCACTCACTATAAATAGAGCTCCGTCTAAAGCTGTCGAAAAGACTCCATACGAATTATGGTTTGGAAAGCCTCCAAATGTGTCTTTTCTTAAGATTTGGGGATGTGAAGTATACGTCAAACGATTAATTTCAGACAAACTTCATCCAAAATCTGACAAATGTATCCTTGTGGGCTATCCAAAGGAAACAAAGGGGTATTACTTCTACAATACATCTGAGAACAAGGTATTTGTTGCTCGAGATGGTGTCTTTTTGGAGAAGGATCGCATTTCCAAAATGACAAGTGGGAGAAAAGTAGACCTCGAAGAAATTCGAGTCGAACAACAAACTCTAGAGAATGCTCAAGATGACATTCAGGATGAAACTCAGAGATCTTTAGAAGAATCTGGTGAGAATCATGGTCAATCTAGAAATGTTACCCCGCGTAGATCGCAAAGATATAGATCTCAACCGGAAAGGTACTTAGGTATTTTGACGAACGAGAGCTATGACGTTCTATTACTTGAAAGTGATGAACCTGCGACTTACAAGCAAGCTATGACGAGCCCTAGCTCCAAGCAATGGCAAGAAGCCATGCAATCTGAAATAGACTCCATGTCTGAAAACCAAGTATGGGATTTGGTCGATTTGCCAGATGGCTACCAAGCCATTGGAAGCAAATGGGTTTTCAAACTGAAAAAGGACAAGGATGGGAAACTTGAAGTTTTCAAAGCTAGATTGGTTGCAAAAGGTTACAGGCAAGTCCACGGTGTGGATTACGATGAAACCTTTTCACCAGTTGCAATGCTAAAGTCTATTCGAATAATGTTAGCAATCGCTGCATATTACGATTACGAAATATGGCAGATGGATGTCAAAACTGCTTTCTTAAACGGCGTTTTAACAGAAACTGTGTTTATGACACAGCCTGAAGGTTTTGAGGATCCAAAGAATGCTAAAAAGGTATGCAAGCTAAAGAAGTCAATCTACGGATTGAAGCAGGCATCCAGGAGCTGGAATATACGTTTTGATGAAGCAGTCAGTGACTTTGGTTTCATCAAGAACGCGGACGAATCTTGTGTATACAAGAAGGTCAGTGGGAGCAAAATTGCTTTCCTAGTATTATATGTCGACGACATATTGCTTATCGGAAATGACATTCCTATGTTGAACTCTGTCAAGATTTGGCTTGGGAAATGTTTTTCGATGAAGGATCTAGGAGAAGCACAGTACATATTGGGCATCAAGATTTACAGAGATAGATCTAAAAAGATGATTGGACTTAGTCAAAGCACTTATATCAATAAGGTGCTTGATAGGTTCAAGATGGCGGACTCCAAGCGAGGCTACCTACCCATGTCTCATGGAATGACTCTAAGCAAGACTCTGTGCCCAAAAACACTTGATGAGCGTAGACGAATGAATGGGATTCCATATGCATCATTGATTGGTTCAATAATGTATGCTATGATATGTACACGCCCGGATGTTGCGTACGCACTCAGTGCTACGAGCAGATACCAGTCAGACCCAGGAGAGGCGCATTGGACTGCTGCTAAGAATATTCTGAAGTACCTGAAAAGGCACAAAGATGACTTCCTGGTCTATGGTGGAGATGATGAATTAATTGTTAAAGGCTATACGGACGCAAGTTTCCAAACCGACAAAGATGATTTCAGATCACAGTCTGGGTTTGTCTTCTGCCTCAACGGAGGAGCAGTAAGCTGGAAAAGTGCTAAGCAAAGCACCATTGCGGATTCTACAACTGAAGCGGAGTACATTGCTGCACATGAAGCAGCAAAGGAAGCTATATGGATAAGGAAGTTCATAGGAGAACTTGGTGTAGTCCCCTCCATTAAAGGACCAATAGCCCTGTATTGTGATAATAACGGAGCTATTGCACAGGCAAAAGAGCCTAGACACCACCAGAGAGTCAAGCATGTACTTCGTAGATTTCACCTTCTACGAGAGTTCGTTGAAAGAAAAGAAGTCGAGATAAGCAAAATTGGAACTGATGACAACATATCAGATCCATTAACTAAACCTCTGCCGCAAGCGAAGCACAACTCGCACACTGCAACTATGGGAATCAAGCATATTGGAGAATGGCTTTGATGTCTCTGTTTAATGTTTTAAAGTTTTAGAGTTTAAATCTTTGTAAAACATTATTGGTTAATCATTCACAATAAATGAAAGGAATTCATTTTTCCATTTAATTTGTGGTTTATTAAATGATGAGTCCCTTCAACTTGACGATATATTCAAGATAGACTGTCAGGACCAGTCCTGTGACTAAGAAATGTCTATCAAGTGAACTTGAATGTCAAAAGTTGAAAATGGTCCCTAATCGGAGTTTTCTATAAAATTGGACGCATAGAAAACGTTAGACGATTAGAATGCAAGATGACTAGTAGTTCTGTTTCTTGAACTATGTGGACATGGCAATGTCATAATCATTTGCATAGATACTTACTTTGGGAAGACTAGTATCGGACAAGACCTATGAAACTTTACTGTAAGAGATGAAAGTCTGTCATAAGTAAATTTCATTAAATTATTAGACACTAAATCCTCAATACCTGAGTGATTTGAGATTACTTGTTTGAGAACTGGTTGCTTTGACGTTGACCAACCGTCGCACCGTAAAAGGAGGCTATAAAGGCAACGCTCAGGTAATCACCTATCAAACGAAGTCTAATCTCAAGATCGCAAGATTGGGATTGTCCTCCCATAAATCGGGAAGAGATGCTTAAAAGTTGTACAAGGCCACTCGGAGAGCTAGAAACTGTGAAATGCATGGCCGTGCTCGGATGAATCATAGGCTATGATTATCTGTTTATTTGATCAGTTGAACTATGAAACCGAGGAACACCTCTGGACATAATAAGGATGACAACTCTTACCTTATGTTCAAGAGCAAGCATCGAGCGACAAAGGAATTAGGAAATGCACACTTGTCCCTAAGGACAAGTGGGAGACTGAAGGAAATAATGCCCTTGGTCCAAGTATGCATTCTATGTTAAGTCTAATAAATGCGGTTCAGTATTAATTAACAAGTTAATAATTCAGTGAGATCAAGTGAGCTGAATGCCTAGCTAGAGGCCGCTTCAGTTCAAGTGGAATTAATGATATTAATCCACAGCTTACTCTTGACTGAACCCGTAGGGTCACACAAATAGTACGTAAACGGATCAAGTATTTAATGGCATTAAATACTCCATCTATGAATATTCGGAACCGACGGATCTTGGTTTCAGTGGGAGCTAAGATCGTCACAGGCAAGAAATGAATACTCCGGAAACGATGATATTGCCGGAAACGGAAATATGGATCGTATCGGAAATATGAATATTATCCAAGTCGTAGATGTTGCCGGAAACGGAAACATGGTACGTATCGGAAAATATTATTGGAAATGGAAATATTACCAGAATCGGAAATATTGCCGGAAACGGAAATATTGTCAGAATCGGAAATATTACCGGAATCGGAAAATAATTCCGGAAACGGAAATATTAAATATTTGTTCGAAACGGAAATTAATTCCGGAATCGGAAATATTAAATATTGTTCGTATCGGAAATAAATTCCGGAACTGGAAATTTAATCGGAAGCGTATCGTACGAAATTAGCATCGGACGAGGCCTGCCGGACGAAGGCCCAGCACGAAGCCGGGCCATCGCCCAGCAAGCACGCGCGCAGCCAAGGCAGCGCCCAGGCCTACCGCAAGGCAGGCCCAGCGCGCGCCAAGGCCACGGATGCGTGGGCCGCGCTGCGTGGGCTGCTGCTCGCACGCGCATGGGCAGCCCTTGTGGCTGCCGTGTGTGTGTGAGTTTGTGCTCATGCGTGATTCCTAAATCTACAAGAGTCAGTGTATGATTAAATTTCTATTCCTAATTGGATAAATTAATTAAATAGAATTCATGTAGGATTCTAATTTCAATTAATTCGTATCCTACTAGGATTACGATTCCTTTTCCATAACTCTATAAATAAAGGCCTAGGGGTCATTATTTATACAACAAGTTTTAAGTATTCAAAACTAAGATTTTTAAGCAAAAAAAACAGCCAATATTCTTGCCTACCTAACCGAAAATATTAGAACCTTAAGGGCGATTCTAGTTGGTCAATCTTAAGGCGGATCCGGACGTGCTGTGGACTATCTACGGAGGGACGACACTTGGAGTCCTAAAGACTTGTTCTTGTTCGGTTCGGGCGCAGCTAGGGAAGGCACGCAACAAAGAGTATGCATCTAAACTATGCTAAATGATTATGTGTAAATAATATGTTGTCCTGGGTTAATGGTTGTTTCCGCATGATCTATGTAATGTCATATGAATCATAACCTTACAGCCTATATGTGCCGAAAATTCTAAGTACCTTAAGGGCGATCCTAGTTGGTCAAGCTTAAGGCGGATCCGGACGTGCTGTGGACTATCTACGGAGGGACGACACTTGGAGTCCTAAAGACTTGTTCTTGTTCGGTTCGGGCGCAGCTAGGGAAGGCACGCAACAAAGTGTATGCATCTAAACTATGCTAAATGATTATGTGTAAATAATATGCTTTCCTGGCTTTATGGTTTTTCCGCATGATTTATGAATTGTCATATGTATCATAACCTAACAAGAAATTGGGGTGCTTCGGATCCGTCGGCACACGAACGAGCAACCACTCCGTCTTCCATTTATGGTCGGAGCTGAGGTAAGGGTAAGCCGTAATATAGTTCGGCTCGCCCCTTCTTCGAGATTTTTTGTTGATGATGGTCCACCAGCCATACCCATCACCCTTGGAAGCATGGTTGAAGGACAGATCGTGGAGATCTCTAAAAACGGAAACGGAGCAGGGAAAGTTAACAAAATCGCACACCCATCGAAATCCGATGATGTGCCTCATAGACTTGGGAGTAAGTTGGGCCAAACTGATGTTGTACGACACCAGGAGCTCGGAAATGAACGGATCCAAGGGAAAACGGAGACCATTCTCCAAGTGATGAGTGTACACAGAGATGAACCCCTTCGGCGGATGAGTCACCCGAGGACGCTCCTGATCGGGAAGTTCACACCAGTACCCCAAAGCATGATGGATTCCATTTAGCTCTTCGGCCTTCCGATGGTAGGCCCCCAGCTTCGCCTCCACTAACCAGTCACCACTGACTGATTTCTCCAACGGACCATCAATCTTGGTGGTCTCATGCAAAATCGGAGCATACTTACCCTTCGGATCAGCTTCAGTCCAATGAACTGGAAACTCAGGGTAAGGCCGACGGAGACCCGAAGAGCCAGCCTTCTTACCAGAAGCAGCGCGTTCAGACCAACCAGATCCTCCAACAGCGCCATCTTTGGAGGCATCCCAACCAGTCGAACGTTTCTCCACCACCTTATCCGAAGGCCAGCCCTTCGAAGTTTTCTGTACCCTTTCCGAGGGCACTTCCTCCCTCTCACTGGAAGAACCAACGACGAACTTACTCTTGCCTTTGTTCTTCGCCATGGTTGCAAATTCCCGGTCCAGGGTTTAGATTGAGGAGTAGAAGAAAGAGCGAAAAAATAAGGGAAATTCACAAACAAGTTACCTTTTTCCGAAGCGGAATTCGCCGACAAAGTGAATGAGACAAGTTCCCGAAGACAAAAGCTAACTGAAATCCGTAGATCTGAAGAAACTCGAAAGCTGCGATCGCCGGAAAAAGAAAGGAATTCTGTGTGAAAGAGAGAGATAGTAAAGGTTTGAAGGAAATCTTGCGCCCAGTATTTATAGAGAAAAAAGGGCGCACTAACTTCTTTCAAACCCACGATCTCCATGACTCAAAACAAGTCCCAACACTTGTCATCAATGCAAGTCGCCTCTTTTCAAAAAAGAGAGGGAACTTTTGGACTTCTGACAGCTGGAAACCCACCCATTTAACTCTAAATGGACCGGGTCTGGGGGGCATGTTGTTTGGCCTCCCAATTGATATTCAATTGGGCCACTAAGTCCAAAGCCCAATGGCTCAAAACAGCAACATCAAACCTACCACAAACCAACATGGCTATTCAGCCATCCACTAAGGCCCAAGGCCCAATAGCAATAAATAACCTATGGGCATTTATTATGCAAACACTATAAATAGGACACCTCAAGGTACGTCCAATTTATCGCCTTAAGACTACTCTTATACTCTTATAGAGAACTTCTCTCTAGAATCCGAGCATCGTTCTTACTTAGGCATCGGAGGGGCTTTCCTCGGAAACACCCCCGAGGCTAGTGATTTTACTCTTGTGCAGGTGAATTCGGACTCGACTCATTCAAGCAAGCAAGATCTTTGGCACACACGAAAGGACCTTCATTCGAAGCCCATTGTTTCCGCCTTTACAATACCGGAACAAATACTTTGACATATTCTCATGTATGATTGAGACATTCCTCAACTTGTTAATTACCTGTCTTGCATAATATAATCTTGATGTCATCCCTAACTTCAAAACTAACAATCACTGGCATAGAGTAGACCCACTCCTGTTTAGACACTCGTGATGCATTATCTGATTCACCTTTTCTTCTTCTTGCGTGAATCTTTTTCCAAATTTTTAACTGATGCAGTTTTGGTTATGCAAAAAGACTCTGAAGCTTTTGACAAACTGTAGAATGCCTTGTCATTCTGTTGTATACTCGTATCAACAATGTGATCATCTCGCGTCTCAGTCCTTACGGCGCATTTGGTGCTAGTTTGTTATATTTACTCCAAATTATCTTCGTACATTTTATTCGTAAAATTGCAGTATTGTACCTCTGTTTCAGTATTTGGAATGTATAGTTTTGTTTGTGTTGTGAGCTTGAAATTGCTGTATTCCTTTTGGACAGCTTCTTTATTGACTCTTTTTTTTTTTTTTTTTGTTTTGAAGGTAAGATGAAGTGCCCTACCGAGTCAAAACACTGCATAGGTCAATCCGTCCCAAGTTAGCAGCCTAGACACTTTGAGAGTGAGGAGATATGTTACCCGGAATCTTCATTTTATATCAAATATTTGTTTCAAATCCTCGACACTCGAACATGGGTATAAGACATTTTGACACTTCATTTTGGACAAAAATCATGCAACTTTTTCATAAAATAGATGTGTCGTTCACTTGTCTACGAACCCGTGTCCGATACGTAATGCAAGTCCGGGTAACATAGGTGAGAAAAATGGTAAAGATAACCCTCCCTCAAAGTGTCTCTAACCTCCCCTAGACCAAGGCATTACTGGAGTCTTTATTGACTTGTCAGTCGATATTATAGTGCCTGTGTTAAAGACAAATTACAGTAGTAAATTTGTCAACTAAGTAAAGACATTATTGATTTATTTCCTCCAAGGTTGGTTGATAAAAATTTGGTTATGTAGGACAACCAAAAACTCAACTAATAGAGTCACGAGATTACTACAGTAGTATTGTTAAAAAGCCACAACTATATGCCTTTTTTTTTTGTGGTCCATTTGAATACCCATTTTTAGGTGCTACACCGTGCTATGTCATGTCCTTATTTTGAGTATGACATATTCATAAGGTGATATTTGGAGATATCTTGTTACCTTAACTCTTGTTTGTTTTCCATTGTTGTTAATCAATACGTATAATAGGTTCCGCCTTGTTGTGGTGGTTTTAGCTCTTCTAGGGTTCGAGATGTTTGCGGCTTCGGCAACACCTTTGATGATTGCATTCATGTTAATGTCGTTTCCCCCAAATAACCAAACAGATTTACATTCACCTATCTCTTTGATTTGTAGGGAGTTTCAAAATTTTAAGTATTTCCCACTTCAAGTAAGAAATGTAGGTGGTACTATTGCTACATTTGGTAATGCGGTATCAAATATTTCTAGTGTCCTACCCTTTCTACTTGCACCAAATATTAATCAACAACACCAAAATATGTGCGATTAGATGTCACTCTTTGACAATACTACCTTGGTTTTGTTTAGATAGGTAGCTCCAATACTTTTTTTTCACTCCCTATCCATATTATACAACTCATTTTCCTCTCTATAGATATACGGAGTACAATTCTGATGATATCATTATTCATTAACTACCTAAAGCGTGGATGTCAACTGATTTTGTTGGTTAAAGTTTTAGGGATAATGTTTGAAATCAGATATCGAATCTTGTCTACATCATTGTCTTTTTAAAGTTCTTTTGACATCACATCATCCAAAATCATAGTTCATGCTCTATATTGCTTTTTTTACATTATATCAATACTTTACGAAACGACTGTGATTAAATCTCGCCTATACGAAAGTTGTTCTCTCTACACAACTAAACATCCAAGACCCTTGTTTTTATCGCTTCTTACATTCGTTCTATCAATGATTTGCCCAATCTCCATCAAAATGTTTTTTTGAAAAAAGATGAAGCCAAGAAATAAAACATGGTCCATACTGTAAAATATGCAAAATCAAGGATAAAATCTTAGAAAGGTTTGTTCTTTTATTGGTAAGCCCACACCCAAGTGGGAGGTCAGAACATAGTCACATCTCACCTGTAGAAAGATTGAGCATTCATTTCTTAGCCAAACATTTTAAAATTTTAAAAAATTTTAAAAAAAAATCATATAATATAACAATATTGAGGTATCTTTGTCTGTAAAACAAACATGCTTACAAAATTGAAGCCTAGTCTTTAAGATTTGAGACATAAATATATGGTGTTCATAAAGAAAAACCAAATATTGAAATTACAGAGTTGTCCTTTTCTTTGGTCCTATAAAAGGGACCTCTAAGGCTCCCCAGAATGGGCAGAATTGTAATAATAGTACAAATCCAGAAACTTTGAGTAGTTAAGACTTCTTATCTTTCTTCAATGCCCCTATTTTTTTGGACCACCTTAACCATGATATGTCACTGTTTTATTTTTATTTTTTCTCATAATATTTCAAAAATTATTCAATGCGCTTTTTGTCTATTCACTTTCTTTCTGCATGCTCTTTGCTGTGACAATATATACACATACGGAGTAATATTCTACGGAATACATGACGTTTAAATATTTTTATACTCCCTCCGTCTATTAATACTCGCACCGGTTTGACCGGTGCGGAGTTTAAAACATTTGAATTGACTTATTAGTTTAATGGGTGTTAGTTGATAGTGGGATATTTTTTAATATAGTTAGTGGGAAATGTGTAAGAAGTGGGGAGTGGTGAGTGGGGGTGTGAATTTTTAAATGATTTTTTGTAGGGAATAGGGGTGTAGGTGGGGTTAGTAAGTAAGTGTGAGAAATAATATAATATTGATATAAATTTTCATTTATAGAAGCGGTGCAAGTATTAAGGGACGACCCGAAAAGGAAAGCGGTGCAAGTATTAAGGGACGGAGGGAGTACGATGTATAAGAAATACTCCGTAGGAATATTGCTTCCCCTTAAAATATTACTCCGTATTCCGTACTCTATTTGAGAGTTTCTAGGAAGGGTTTCAATCTTGATTTTACTCTAGTAGGTTGTCGGAATTATTGTTGTTAACCAATTAAAATTATGTTAACTTATTAATTACATTTGGTGGTGGTGATTACTCCAGCAATGGTGGTTGTGGTGGTGGCAATGGCGTAAGCCTTAGGGTAGAGATAAAAAGTTGTTGGATGAAGAGAGAGGGTGGGAGGGCCGGGGGGTTGGTGCCCGTGGTGGGAAGACGAAAGGGTAGGGTTGGCACGTAGGTAGGTAGGTACTAGGTAGGGGATAAAAGTTGGTAAGTTCATTTTTACAAGGTGGGCGTATTCAGTAAAAAAAGTTGATAGCGAATAGTCATATCCAAATATACATACGCATGTACTATGCGGAATGCATGACGAGTTAAAATATTCGTAAGAAATAGGAGTAATAACTAGTATAATACCCGTGCGATGCACGATTTATAATCCAACTATAAAGTTATATAAAATCTACACTATAGTACTACATAGTAGATAATTATTATTAAAATAGAGCTTATACATATTCTCCTAATTAAATTAATGGTAGAAAAATCGGTTATTGTCATATTGGGTATCTTATTTATTTAAAAAATCAAGATGAATTAGGTTATATAGACAAAATTATTTTCATCCTAGGTCATTCATCACATGGATCAAGCATAAATATATTCTCATCCATCCTTCACTTTGATAGATACCCGCTTAATACTCGTCCTATATATCTACTTCATTATCCCACCCATTTATTTTGACTTTGAGGGGGGGTTGAGCCTCCACAAACCATACCCGACTAAAATTTGCATCCCCATCCCCGTCACCCACGATAGGAACGGTAACCACCCTCCCTAGTCCTCGTTTTGAGGGGTACAAAAAACCATCCAGGTCTGCTCCAACACTCACACATGTATCCACACACACCTCAAATAATCAAACATATCATTAGACGCAACATTTTTTTACTCACAGAGTTTTAAATTTTAAAACTTTATTCTAGAGTTTTCGACAATTCGGTTGTCTAAGAGTGATTGAGTAAATGAACAAAAAACTATAATATATAGGTCAGTAGTAAAAAAATATGTTGATATATTCATACTCAATTAGATTGGACCCACCCGCTTTAGCTCGTTTATCCTTCATCTATTTTTTTCCCCTCAAAACAAAAATTAGATGAAAGGTAAGTGATCTAAAGTGGGTGGATCCAATCTAAAATCTATATATAATCGCTCCGTCACCTGCGACAAATACATTTTTTAATCCCATCACCCTCCAAATATTCCTCCATCTCGCCCTCTTGGGGCGGATGTGCGGGGTGACTCCCAAAACCCCGCCCAACTAACAATCTAATATTCGGTAAATAATTTACTTTGCCTTTCAGCTAATATTTTAATGTATGGATCGAGATATTAGTTTACTATAAAATTGATTGTATTAGCTACGATATTGATAACTTTTTAAAAGAAAACGACATGCATAATTAGGATTTTATCAAATATTCAAATCCAATAAATTCGAATTTATCCAATCACTGAGGTGGGTACATGTTATCCTTATATTCGTTCACCAACACTCAATCTCTATTTATTAGTCAATATTAGTCAATAATCTATGTTTATCTTCGTCGTCATCCCAATCTAAAATCGAAACTCGCCCCATCATCAAGTGTGATGCACGGTTACATATAAAATATTAATTTTGCACAAAATTTTGTATATATAAGTGATATTGCAATCCTTTACATTAACATATAAAAAATATTTTTATTGTTGTAAACATATAAATAATATTGTTGTTATAATATAAGATACTACCTCGTGCAATATAAACCTCTATAAGATATAACCGTTATAAAGTCGGCTTATGGAGTTAGAAATTCCAAAATCATCTCCGCTCGACCAACCCAAATATGATATATTAGTTAGTAGACCAAATATGATGTATTATAATGTCCATCCACATTCGACCAAAGATTCATTTAAAAGTTTCATGCACGTGCCCCCTTAACTCACTTGACTCATTCAAAAAATTTATCTTATTCATCAACATTATCGAACTTAATATAAATTTTAAAATGCAAATTTCAATTTTTTATAAACTATATGTATGCATACGCTCATCTCTAACCCTTGTTATGTCTTTTTCATATTATAAGCTTTTGATTTTTATTACACTTTTTTTTTAAAAAAAATATTAGAAAATATATAATCATTCTCATCAATCACTTAAGTATCCATACCCATTTAATACCCGTTTTATGTGTATCAGCCCACCACTTATCTTATTGTGATGTTTTTCATAATTAAGTACTAATAATATTCTTTTTATTTTGTTATGAGAATCAACAAAAGATATATAACAAAACTGAAATAAACAAAATGAACTAAGAAACCGTTCATTGCTACAAAGTGGCCGGTAAAGTTTGTAAGCAAAATTCAACACATATACTTTATAAAAGTAGTTGATTTGACAATAATTTTATAAACCATCTACAATAGAATATTATAAATTAATCGATGATGTTGTATACGTAGTATTGTACTTTAGTAAACTTATGGTTTTATTATATATACTACACACAATGTCTTATGCGAAGTAGTAAATTAAGGTATTAAATATTTTCAAACATAAATATAATCCTTTAATGTTTACGGAGTATATTATAATTAATATGATTATATTATTTTTGATATCACAAAGATTTTATTTTTATATGGTGCACAAAAAATATATTTAACAAATATAAATCAAAAAATTTTTGTAGTTATTTATATTATAAAAGAGGCGAATTATAGAGTGATATTTGTCATCACCACATTTGTTTCCTCTTTTTTACTATAATTTTTATAGATATCAAATATATATTGAAGATCCAATAATGTATATATAGCATAAAATACAATGGAAAAGTAGTCATATACTTTGTAAAATGTAAAGATATCCATGTTATATATGAATAAAATCAATACGGAGTAGTATGTTTAGTTAATTGTATATGCATTATAGCTAATGGAAGAACTTCAGCAGTTAATACAAACTCTACCAAGTGTTTAATTCAAATAGTACAAACTTTGTACCGTACATTGTCATTACCTTATTGCTACACATACTATTCGAACTAAACACTTTGGTTAATTATGACAATGTACGGTACAAAGTTTATAATAGAGTGGTATTATATTTGCTATATAAGAGACCATGTATAGTACTGAGCATCACTTTGGTTATGACAATGTTAGTATTTGTACTCATGAATTTAAAAATTACTATCCCTAAAAGTTGTTTGATACCTTAAAAATAGAGTATAAACACTTGATAGACCATAATCAATACATAAACTTTGTAGACCATAATCAATAAATACTTTGTAGACCATAATAATGCACGGCCACTTTCATTAAAGTTAGGATGCTTAAGTCAAATTGCCGAATAAGTTAGTTAACCACATTGATTTCCATTCATTTACTATAGTTTATAGATATCAGATATATATATATTGAAGATCCAATAATGTATATATAGAATAAAATATAATGGAAAAGTAGTCATATACTTTGTAAAATGTAAAGATATCCATGTTATACATAAATAAAATCAATAGTATATTTAGTTAATCGTATATGCTTATATAGTTTCCTTGCATTTAGAAAATATAATATTATGTAGTCCATAATAGTTTTTTATTTAGAGATAGTTAGAGAAAAATAATATTTTTATTATTTTAAAGAGAGGCGAATCAATGAGTGACATTTGTCATCACCACATTGATTTCCTCTCTTTTAGTATATTATATAGATAGATAGATTCTCCTGAAAATACTACTCGTACTTGATTGGAGAGTTTTTATAAAGGGTTGCAATCTTGATTGTACATTTGTACTCCATGTCTCCTTTAACTTAGAAGTTCAATCAAACATTAGTATCACCATTGGGGAGTTTCTAATTGATGCTCAAAAAAGTTTTATAAGCATTTTTATTTGTCGAATGGTGAGTTAAAATATAATGGTACTATTTGATTTAAGTTGTCTCCAACAACCTCTTACGAATCACTTGAGACATACTTAGCTTATACGGAGTAACAATTTATTGTTAGTGTTAGGCAACAAAATTAGCATGCATAATACAGAATAGTCTGTACTTAAGTTCGCCTCGTAAAAATAATGGCCCTATGATTCTATGAACATGTAGTACAGACTACAGACTAGAGAGTATAGTTGATTTGAATGGTTGGACCAGCATGCTTCCTCGAGTACAAGTTCTGGTCAAGTGTGCAATACAGGATGGCTTCATTGAAGGCCTCTATTTTTGGTTTAACATTGAAGGACATTTAGAGATACCGTGAAATCTTCTTGTTTTAATTTGTTGCTGAAAAATCACATCGCACGATTCGAGCCGAGCCCACGGGTTGTAGACCTGGACGGGCCTGGCCCACGCCAAGGCCACTCCGCATTTGACCGGGATAGTGAATTTGAAACAGGGCCAAGCCTACGGACCCTCGTGACGGGTCGAGCCGTCATGCCTAATCATAATTTTACTAAATTCAGTGTGTTTTGTCGTCGGGCCTTGTCGTACTATTTTCAAAAAAAAAAACTTGTCGTACGACTTCATGCTCATGATGGGCCGCGCTTTTTCATGCGCATGTCGAGATGGGCCACACCCATGTTTAATCTGACTAGAAAACAAATCTACTTACTCATTTGTTTTTTTAGTATACTTAATTTTTAATAAAGTGAATAAAGATAGTATTGCAGAAGCACAAGCCCCCTAAATAGCTCTCTCCCTTTTGAGTTTTGGCATTTCATTTTTTGTTCCCTTGATTATTGCCTTTTGACATAACACTAGAAGGTGACCTCTTAAAATAAAAGATACGTTCTTTTTACTAGATGAAATATGAACTTGTTTAAACTTTATTTATTAAACTTAATTGATCTGATAGGAGTTAATTGAAACTTATTAAAAATGACCAAAACTGATTGCAAAATAATAAGTATGAGAGTAAACTTAGAGTGAGATATCCCTCATAATCAACCCCAAACACCATACTCTGGCACATCAGTTTCCATTAATTTTTACCATTTTTTTTACTATCCGATCCAGACTCACACAAGACTCCCTATTTTTACATATTATTCCCAGACTCACCTCAAACTCCCCTAGCACTCCTCAACAAAGATAATTATGTAGGATAATGTGTGATGATGTGGCATGATTTGACTTGGTTAGAGAAAAAAATGAGTCTTTAGTGAGTATTGGATTTTCAAACCCACCTGACCACCTCCAGTCTGCCTCCAGTTCCCTTTCAAGCTCTCCTTCATACTAGGGATAAACTCATTCTTGTAAAACCTGATTGAAACTCATATCGGTTACAAGGGTTGTTACCTTTGTTTTAGGTTGTCACAAATGTAAAGTATTATGGCTACACAATCATAATACAATAGCACTTCTTTATATTTTGGGGAGATATTTGTCAATTACTCCCTCCGTCCTTAAAATATTACCCCATTTGACTTTTTACGATTTTCGAGACACGACTTAAATCGTAAATATCTCTAATTCTACACAAATAAAAATTATAAAGTTAATATTCCGAAAATATATATTAAAACGAATCTAACAAAACCCAGTGACTATATTGTTTCTTATAGGCTAATGAGAATTTATGGTCAAAATTTTCAAACATTTGACCCTAAGAAATTGCAATGGGACAATCTTTTAGGGATAGAGAGAGTAGTAGAGTACTACCTACCTTTCTAACAATAGATGTCAATTACTATCTTAGTTCATATTTCAGTCAATATTAATCCGGCCACTAATGACATCATAATTGACTTTTAGTAATAATTTGATTATTTTAAATAAATATAAAAAAGTTCAGCTACATTTTCCAAAATATAAAATGTATTCCGTTAATGAAAACATATAATAAAATCAATTCAGCTACATTTTATTTGAATAGTGAAAAAGCTAAAAGTGTTGCAATATCTTTTTGAAACAGATGAAGGATTTGTTAGATCTATATAGAATATTTATTTATTCGTATAACTCGTTAATGAATTAATTTTACCTTAAAAAATGTTACTCCCTTCGTCCTTTTCTAATCTCTACACTTGGTATCATGTACACGATTTAATTACTAATTAATGAGAATTGAAATTCCTTTTTTTATTTATACAAAGAAAATTAAGTTTTTTTATACTCCCTCCGTCCCATATTATTTTTTGCGCTTATCAAAACACAAAATTATAGGAGATAAGTTGTTGTATGGTTATCAAAGGAGACTGTGGAGTATCATTTGATTTAATGTGAGACCCTAAATTTTTGGTAGTGGAAGAAAGAGATGATAAAAAATTTAGGGTATTTCCTAAAACAAAAGCGTAAAATATAATTTCGGACCGATGAAAATAGAAAATGTAAAAGCTAATCTAAGATGGGGGAGTAATGTTAATCTGACATTGGAAAAGTGTGAGAAGTTTAATGCCCCAATGAAAAAGTGTGAAAAATTAAACGTCTCAATGAATTTAACTGATTACAATAATTGATCGGTTGGCACAATTTTAACAGGATTTAGGGCCATCTATATTATATACTTCGTATAATATAAAGGCAAATTTGTCAAAAACAACCTTTTATAACTCGAATTTTACGAGAAACAACATTTTAAAAAAAATTGGTAAAAAGGACCTTAAACTAAAAAACATTTGCGAAAAAACAACCCAACCCCATTTTCTGGCGTTGACTTCATAATTCCGGCCATTGACTCACCATTTTTGCTAAGCACTGAAGGAAATATGTCCTTCACCCAAGGTGCATTAAGTCTAATACCAAGGTTCAGATTAATTGCGAACAATTAATTCAGTGAGATCAAGTGATCGGAACAGCTAGCTGGAGCAATGCTTCCGATCAATGAGTTCTAATGGATATTGAACTCACAGCTTACTCTTGACTGAACCTACAAGGTCACACCAATGACACGTAACAGATCAACGGATTAAATGAATCGAAAATTCATTTAATAGCTTTTCGGGAATTGGTTTGGAAAAAGTATTATACGATACGACCTTGCATCGGAATCGTATATCGTATCGCGAATATTCGTAAACTAGGCGAAACGAATAAATCGTATCGTACGATGGTGATTCGTCGTATACGAAACGATAAATAATATATCGGAAATATATTAAACGCGGATACGAGGAGCGGCCACGAGCTGAGTGCACGAAGCACTCAAGGCCCATGGGCGCGCGCTAGGCAAGCAAGCAAGGCAACACAGCAGCGTTGGCCCATGGCCGAGCAGCTGTGTGCGCGCGTAGGCCAAGACCACGACACAGCAGCAGCAGCGCAGCCCACGGCTCAGCTCGCTGTGCGTGTCCGTGTGATGCTGCGCGGGCTTGCTAGCCGGCCTTGCCTTATGGCTTGGTCGGTTAGTAAGGTTATGAAAATAACCTTCTAACCAATTTTCATACACACCACACAATTCATTACTCAAACCCTAGAGACACAGAGAACCCTAATTCTCTCTGTGCCTCCAAAGTGAGTTCTTCCCAAAAGCAAAGTATCTTGATCGATTGTCTAAGCTACGATAATCAAGACGGATCTTAACGTGTCGGTGAACCAAGTAGAGGAACGACAAGTGGAGTTCTAAGTTCGTGTTCGTTGACAATTCGTGGAAAACACGCTTCAAACGTAAGTCTGCTTAATCTGTGCTTTATACATGCTTCCTGGCTTTGGGGATTGTTTCCGCACATGTTATTATGTTTAAACGTATTCCCCCTACAGTGGTATCATGAGCCTTATGTATTCAAAGCATGAATTAGCATGATTTTATTGTTTTTGCATCTGTCGAAAATTTTGAATTTTTTGTTGAATTTTCGGAATTTTTACGAATTATTGGTTGAATTGCTTAATAATCAGGTCTGAAATCAAAAATATTCGTTTTTTCGAGTTTTAAAACCCTAATCTGATTGAAAAGGATTTTCTAAGATCAAGTTATGAGAACGGAATTGCAAAAACAGGCCTCGAAGTGTCGTTTTTTGGGGGGTTTTTGTTAATTTTTCATTAAAAATTAAAAGTGTCGGACAGTAATTCAATTAAAAGGTTGACCTAAACAACTCGGAATTGCTTGAAATTTTGACACAATGTTGCTGGGTATATTTTTGATCTATGGTAAAATTTTGAGAATTTTCCGATAAGTATAAACCCTAATTTTTCCTTTCCCCAATTCGTAAAATTTGAAACCCTAATTGAATTTTAATTAATTTTGGTTTAATAATTCGGTTAATTGGGAAAGAGGATATAATTTCATGGGTCAGTGGATAATTTTAAAAATTATTGGATTAAAATTTGGAATGGTTTCATTAATTTTAATCGCACTTAAACCAAATTATTAAAAATCTGAAATTTAAATGTTAATGAACGATTTAAAGTTTCGGATTTTATTAATTAAAAGTTCAAACTTTAATGTTGATTCGTTCGTTCATAAAAGTTTGAATAATGTTAGCCTTTGATTTAATATTTTACGAAATTGGATTGTCGTTGGAATTTATTAAATCGTTAAAAATCGTTGTTTTTCGAAAATAAAAATCGTAACTTTTTTGAAAAATAAAATTAATGCAAGTTCTTGAAATTAAATTAAATTTTAATTGAGTTGGTCCGTATCACGAACCAAAGGCACGAACACAAGTGTGGTGGACGTATGGCTCGTCGAGCCATACGGGCTGCTATCACGGGCAGCAGCAAGCGTGCTGCGTGCTGCGTGCGCGCTGGGCGAGGAAAAAGGAAGGCGATTGCTTGCGGGGGCTGCGACGAAGCAAGGCACAAGGCCATGCAACGTCCAGCGCACGAAGGCACAACGACGCAGCGCAGGGGCAGCGATAGCTGCGGGCACGCGCGTGCGCGAAGGCCTGGGGGTGTGCGAGCTTGCTCGTGCACCTCGTAGGCCACACGCAAGGGATTGGGCTGGGCGCAAGCCTAGCCCAACTACGTAATCGGACTTTTTTCGTTGAAAATTGTTTATTTCGTTGGGCTTCGTATTTTTGCATTAATTTGGGCGAACGGGATATTTAATTTAATATTTTATTTGCTTGGGCCGGGCCGCGAGTTTTAATTTAATATTTCATAATTAATTATCCGGAATAATTATTGATTTGAGTGGGAGCCACTAAATGAAATTAAAATGAAATAATTATTTTTAATTATTTTCGTAGGTCGCATTATTTTAGTTAAATTCAATTTTAATTAAGAACAAAGTCTAAGGATTAATAATTTGGAAATTGATTAATCTTTTAGGACGCGTTTATGTGAACGTGAATTTTAATTAATTCACGTAAATACTTGCATATTTACATGGGCCATTCGTTTTAGCACACGAATGGATGAATGCATAGAATGTATATTTTTTGCAATGCAGGTACTCCAAGTGACTAGTATGGCCAAATTTAGGATAGTTAAATACGGTCTGCGTACCGTTCTATCTTTGAATATATAAAGTTTTAAATATGGTCTGCGTACCATGGAAATTTTGATGTAATTTTATTATTTTCAAGTATTTCTAAGTTTAGAACTTTAAGTTAGCATTTGAACGAAGATTCAAGACGATGCCAAGCTAACAAGAAGGTGATGAAGATTGGATGCTTCAAGACAAGATGTTTTGGGCCATACTAGATCACCATTTATTTATGCACATCTATATATATATTATGCGTGAATGTATGAATGTATGTATGCTTTGCATGAATAGGTTGTTTCATATGACTCGATTTGATTAAGTTCACTAAATAATCGAACCAACATAGAAACAACTAGGTCCAAAGTAATATTGAGTTTAAAAATTTCCTTCCAAATCAAGCACTTACAAAAATCTAGGGATCTAAGATAGTAGGTTTACGCTAAAGCGAGGTGCTATTTAGTTGACTTAGGTGGTAAGGTGTCCTAAAGGAGAACGTTGATTGTGGTTTCAACTCAAACAACAATGGCATTAAGTTGTGGCAATGGGATAAATTATGGCATTAATTTATTAACCAAGAGTAATTTGGAGATTACTAGCAATAGGTTTTGCTTACCTAAAATCTTAAACTACTTAAGACATGCTAAAGCTGCTTAAGGATTTAGGACTTTTGGGGTCTTGGAATCGTTTCATTCATATTAGACCATGTTTTTGCTTTTGCATGAATGAAATGTTTTAATAGCTTTAATGATTGCATGTTTTCTTTTATTTCAAAGTTATTGAATTATATGAATGGTTATTTATTGCAAATTCTTTTCGATTGTAGTAATCAAAATGACCGCGATCAAAACAAAACTCAAAGTAACTGAAATTCTGGATGTAAAATTGAACCTATCAAACTTTCTTGATTGGGAGAGGAAGCTTCGGCAAGTCCTAAGGTGGAACAACATTGAATATGTAGTTGACCATCCCATCCCCAGCTATTACTCAAAGGATATGACTCCAGAAAAGCACTGTGCGTGGGCGAACCACATGTCGCTAGTGATGGATCTTATTCTTGGCTCTATCCCCAAGGATGGGAGTGCAAGGTTCGTTGCATACGAGCCATGGGCACTCCTAAGGCATCTTAGGGATATATGTCGTGGTAGATTCCAACATGGTGGTCAACATGTCGACCAAAATGTTTTTGAATTGGTAAATTCATTTGAGGATCTAAAGCTTAATGATCCACTGGGTTGTTGCTTTGACGTCGAAAGACAAAAGGCAAGGGAAAGGGTCATTGATCTTGAAATGACAGAGCGGACGCCAATAAGAACTCATACAAAGAAAATGGTTGGGCTTCTCAACCGGCTTGAGTTACTTGGTGATCCATTCCCAGATTCTGCAGCTGCGGAAATACTTTTGAATTCTCTTCACCCTGGTTATAAGAAATTCAAACTACTCTATTTTTCCAAGAAAAGGGAAAACGTTCTTAGTGAACTAATCTACTTGCTTCATCAGTATGAATTGGACTTTGTAAGTGATAAGAAAGCATCACTAAAAGTAAAGAGTAAGAAAATCAAGAAAAAGGTTCCGGGGAAGATCCAAAGCAAGGGTGCATCTCCATCTACTTCAGGAGGGCAAGTGGCGCCATCCAAGAAGAAGATGAAGAAGGATCATTCTCCATCTACATCGTAATGCTTCAATTGTAATGAAATTGGTCATTACAAGCGAGATTGCCCCAAACTAAAGGAACAGAAGAAGGACGGACACGTTGCTTCTCCTTCAGGTATATATGTTATACATTGTAATCTTGCTAATTCTACTTCTTGGGTATTAGATACTGGTTGTGGCTAGATTGAAGAAAGACAAAGATGGAATTATATACATATACAAGGCTAGATTGGTAGCAAAAGGTTACAGGCAAGTTCACGGCGTTGACTACGATGAAACCTTTTCTCCAGTCGCGATGCTTAAGTCTATTCGGATAATCCTTGCGATTGCCGCTTTTCATGACTATGAAATATGGTAAATGGATGTCAAAACTGCCTTCTTGAATGGTGTTCTTGAAGAGACTGTGTTTATGACACAGCCGGAGGGTTTTGTTGATCAAAAGAACCAAGGAAAGGTATGCAAGCTTAAGAAGTCCATCTACGAACTAAAGCAGGCATCAAGGAGTTGGAATAAACGATTTGATGAAGCAGTCAATAAGTTTGGCTTCATCGAGAATCAGGACGAATCTTGTGTATACAAGAAGGTCAGTGGGAGTAAAATTGCATTCCTAGTCTTGTATGTTGACGACATACTGCTTATTGGAAACGACATTCCTATGTTGGAGTCTGTAAAGACTTGGCTCGGGAAGTGTTTCTCAATGAAGGACTTAGGAGAGGCACAGTACATATTGGGAATCAAGATCTATAGGGATAGATCTAAGAGGATGATTGGACTAAGCCAAAGCACTTACATTGACAAAGTGCTAGCTAGGTTCAATATGATGGAAGCCAAGAGAGGCCATCTACCCATGTCACATGGCATATATCTAAGCAAGAATCAGTGTCCCAAAACATCTGATGAGCGTAGAAAGATGAGTGGAATTCCATACGCTTCGGCTATTGGATCCATCATGTATGCTATGATTTGTACAAGGCCGGATGTTTCGTTCGCACTCAGTGCAACGAGCAGGTACCAGTCAGAACTCAGAACCAGGTGAGGCGCATTGGACTGCTGCCAAGAACATCCTAAAGTACCTGAAAAGGACTATGGATCAGTTTCTGGTTTATGGTGGTACAGATGAGTTGATTGTTAAGGGCTATACGGAATCAAGCTTTCAAAACCGACAGAGATGATTTCAGATCACAGTCTGGGTTTGTGTTCTGCCTCAACGGCGGAGCAGTAAGCTGGAAAAGTGCTAAGCAAAGCACTATTGCGGATTCTACAACTGAAGCCGAGTACATTGCTGCCTTAGAAGAAGCAAAGGAAGCTGTTTGGATTCGGAAGTTCATCGAAGAACTTGGTGTTGTCCCCTCCATTAAAGGACCAGTGTCTTTATATTGTGACAATAGCGGAGCCATTGCCCAGGCAAAGGAGCCTAGGAGCCACCAGAAGTCCAAGCACGTACTGCGGCGATTTCATATACTTCGAGAGATCGTTGAAAGAAAAGAAATCGAGATTTGCAAGGTTGGAACTGACGACAACGTCGAAGATCCATTGACTAAACCGTTGCCACAAGTGAAACACAACGCACATGTAGCAACCATGGAAATCAAGCATGTTGGAGAATGGCTTTGATTTTCTAAGTACTGTTTTAGAACATTTGTTAGATCTATGTTTAAAACAATTGGTTTAACCATTTCATATTTATGAAATTTATTATTTCATATTCATTTAATTGTGGTTTAGAATTAAATGATAAGTCCATGTGATTCAAATCATTCAAATGGGATGTCAAGATGGATTCTTCGACAAAGAAACACCCATAAGTGAACTTGAATATTGAAGTCACAAAGGATCCCTAATCCAGGTCATTGAAAGGTGGACGACCAATGACTAATGAAGATTAGATTGCAAGTAGATTACTTAGTTCTGTTTCTTGAACTAGAGTGACTGGATGTCAGAATCTTTTGCATAGATACTTATTAGATCTTGTATCGGATTGACCATGAGAACACTTTAAGAGATTAAAGTCATGTCATAGGTAGTTCTCAATAATGGTGATTAGAAACCGTTCCTTGGAACATGAGCGATTATGTCTGCTCGTTTGAGAATTAGTTCGCTTTGATACTAGCTAAACGTCGCACCGTAAAAGGAGGCTATAAAAGCAGTTATTGGGGGTACTATGAATCAAAGTGAGTGTTCATAGATTGCAAGAATGGATTGTCCTCCTATCTTTGATAGGATATGGTCTTGTTGTGTAACAAGGTCTCTCGGAGAGTTAGATACTGTAAAATGCATGGCCGTGCTCAGAATGGTTAGGCTTAACCTTCTGCAAAAGTTTGACAGTTGAACTCTGTAATCCGAGAAACACTTCTGGACCTAATAAGGATGGCTTGGATCTTACCTTATGTTCAGTAAGTAACACTAAGTGACAAAGGAATGTGGATGCACACTTGTCTGAATGACAAGTGGGAGATTGAAGGAAATATGTCCTTCACCCAAGGTGCATTAAGTCTAATACCAAGGTTCAGATTAATTGCGAACAATTAATTCTGTGAGATCAAGTGATCGGAACAGCTAGCTAGAGCAATGCTTCCGATCAGTGAGTTCTAATGGATATTGAACTCACAGCTTACTCTTGACTGAACCTACAAGGTCACACCAATGACACGGAACAGATCAACGGATTAAATAAATCGGAAATTCATTTAATAGCTTTTCGGGAATTGGTTTGGAAAAAGTATTATACGATACGACCTTACATCGGAATCGTATATCGTATCACGAATATTCGTAAGCTAGGCGAAACGAATAAATCGTATCGTACGACGGTAATTCGTCGTATACGAAACGATAAATAATATATCGGAAATATATTAAACGCGGATACGAGGAGCGGCACACGAGCCGAATGCACGAAGCACTCAAGGCCAATGGGCGCGCGCGCTAGGCAAGCAAGCAAGGCGACACAGCAGCGCTGACCCATGGCCGAGAAGTTGTGTGCGCGCGTGGGCCAAGACCACGACACAGCAGCAGCAGCAGCGTGCGTGTCTGTGTGATGCTGCACGGGCTTGCTAGCCGGCCTTGCCTTATGGCTTGGTCGGTTAGTAAGGTTATGAAAATAACCTTCTAACCAATTTTCCAACACAACACACAATTCATTACTCAAACCCTAGAGACACAGAGAACCCTAATTCTCTCTGTGCCTCCAAAGTGAGTTCTTCCCAAAAGCAAAGTATCTTGATCGATTGCTAAGCTACGATAATCAAGACGGATCTGAACGTGTCGGTGAACCAAGTAGAGGAACGACAAGTGGAGTTCTAAGTTCATGTTCGTTGACAATTCGTGGAAAACACGCTTCAAACGTAAGTCTGCTTAATCTGTGCCTTATACATGCTTCATGGCTTTGGGGATTGTTTCCACACATGTTATTATGTTTAACTGTATTCCCCTACAAGCACACCCTTTTCCCCTCCAATTTTTCCTCTTAAAAGAAAAAATAACCCCAAAAAATAACACTTTCTTCTTTCTTTTCTCTGTTCTTCCCCCAATCTCAATTTCCTCTCTCCCTGGTCAAAACAATTCGTAGAAATTGCTGGTTCAAGGTTGATTTTTTTTCTCAATTCAATCATTCTTGACTATCTATATCCACATGTTGGTAACTTTGGTATATTAATTTTTGTGGAATTGTAATGTAGGAAAGTTAGGGTTTTTTCCCCAAATGTTTGAATTGAATCGATTTGATTGAAATTGGCGTTTGTATGAGAATAGTTTATCTGGGTCAATCCCACCTGGATTTGGGAAGCTGAAAATGCTTGAAAATTTGTTGCTTTGGCAGAATTCTCTTGTGGGTTCTATCCCATAAGAGATTGGGAATTGTACTAGTTTGAGAACTGTTGATGTTGCTTTGAATTTGATTTCGGATTCAATTCCTTTGTCAAATGGGGTTTTTTCTGAGATTGAGGAGTTTATGATTAGTAATAACAATGTGACTGGTTCGATTTCTACGGTTTTATCAAACTCTGGTAATTTGGTTGATCAGTTGCAGTTGGATACTAATCAGATTTTGGGTTGGATTCCGCCGCAATTTGGCTTGCTTTCGAAGCTTACTATGTTCTATGCTTGGGCTAACCAGCTTGAAGGGAGCATTTCTTCAAGTTTAGCCAGTTGTAGTAACCTAGAGTCTCTTGATTTGTCTCGTAACTTTCTCACTAATAGCATTTCACCAAGATTGTTTCAGATTAAAAACCTTACTAAATTCGAGTTCAAGAATTTGCAAGCTTACAACACTCATTGGATGTTCATCTGAGCTTCATTGATGGCGTGGTAGGGAGAATTTGGAGGGAACTTGGGTGTGAATAGGCAAAAATAATAACATGTGCCCTGCACATGGCGAGTCAATGGCCGGAATTATGAAGTCAATGCCAGAAAATGGGTTTAGGTTGTTTTTCGCAATTTTTTTTTTTAACTTAAGGTCGTTCTTTGCAAAAAAATCGGGTTATAAAAGGTTGTTTTTGGCAAATTTGCCTAATATAAATGAAATATTTCAAACGTAAAGATTAAAATAGAACACCTAAAACGAAATACTCTCTCCGTTCCTATTTAAGTGTCCACTTTTCAAAAATAGCATTCCCTTATAAGTGTTCACTTTCCATTTTTGAACTACACTTTTTCCACTTTTCCATACACTTTTCTCACTTTTCTCGAAAAGGCTACATATATATACCCTAAGGGTATGATACCCTTGGTTGATTGGTCTAAAATTTTAAATTTCATGTGGGATTGCTATTTTAGATTTAAATTTTAATCACATGTTGGGTTGCTTATGTGAAAACAACCAATGGAAGCCCATGGTATGTTACTATTTGACACCCTGAGGGGAACTCATATCTCTCTCCCTCTTTTCTCTCTCTTTTTAGGGTTTACAAAAATTAGGGTTTTCTAGGGCGGAAATAGTCAATTTTCTTCGAAAATGTAGTTATTTCCCCCCCTTCTCTTTCAATTCTGTTGTGTTTTTGCGTTAGATCTTAATAAAACTACATAGTTTCAGTGTGGTAAGTACCCTATGTTGGGTTTGATTGTTTCGGTGTAGTAAGTACCCCTATGGTGTGTTTGTTTTTAGTTAAATTTTGTGTGTTTAGTTTAGTTTAGCTTGTTTCTTTGGTAAAGATTTATGCGGGATCGAAGAGGATATCAATCTTTCGACTACAATCAGACGAATCAGACGGAAATCATATTTGTCACGGCTATAACCGATCTATAGACCCCCTCGTCAATGAAGGCTGTAAATCACAGCGATATAAAAGAGGATATACAGAATGTTTGATATACTAGATCGTAGTTATGGTGAAAGGAAGTTTTTATTTGATTCGATTGTTATGTATTTGTTAGATTTAAATCGTTATGTATATGTCGTATGACTTTTTATCAATGAATTAATTTGTTTATCAAAAAAAAAAATTTGACACCCTGAGGGGATAAGTAGCAGCTTCCCACTTTTCTCAATCACTTTTCTCAATCACTTTTCTCACTTTTCCATAAATCGTGAATGTTTTTTCTTACCCATTCTACACTTTTTCCACTTTTCCATCCCCACATCAACTTTTATTTGTACTTTATTAATAAACAATTATATACTTTATCTTTTCCCTAAAGAAACAATCACAATCATTATTTTTCTTACACACTTTTTATTTTTCTTAATTACCTTAAATTCCTCCAAAGTGGCCATTTAAATAGAAACAGAGTGAGTACGTAAAAAATAAAAATAAAAGGACGGACGAGAGTAGATAATTGATGAAGTGGGATTTTGATTTTTGAGTCAAAAGAACTGAATAAAAGAGTTAGTAATAGCACAAAGTTGGTAAAGAAATGTCAGAAAGCTTTAAAAGCAAAATGTATGGAAAACATACAGATAGAAGTATACAACTAGTAACTAGTAAGTAGTAACACTATAAATGTGTTTGTTGCTACTGTATTATTTTTGGTGCTTTGTTACTCATATTATAGGCTCCCTTCTTACTGTTACTGCCTTACTGCTGCTGGTCCTTTATTTTTCTCTATTTTTTTTTTGTCAGTTTAAGCTTTACAGCTGTGACCATGAAAAATTGTGAATTCTTTTGAATGTTTTTCATGGAAATCTTTCTACACTTTACTGGTTTATGGATTTGATAAATAAAATCTGTTAATTTTTACATTCAGATTATGTACAATAACATGCGTGATCGTGTATCGCTCAATCAATAATTCAATACGAAGTATTTATTAGCGAAAATGATAAAGGTCGTAATATGCGATATTTAAGCCGTGTCACAATGATGACATGACATGCTTATGTGTCATGATTTAAATTGGAAATTAAAATATTTAACTTATATAACCTATTATACATGTATCAGAAAAAAGTAAGAAAATCTTAATATTCTAATTTGTTTCCTTCTTTATATCAATTACATTATTTACATATTTTCATAGTAAAAATATTACATTGATAGTAAAAATATTCTGATGACGCATAGTCTATGTGGCGCCTATATGTACCAATTAAACTGCGACACGTAAGATTGCGACAACTAAATATTGTCGCAACTTGCGACCGTTATCATCACTCATTTATTAGATGTATCATCTATTCATATATTTTAGATAAATGGATCGGGTTTGGGTTGGGTTTTTCGGTTCGGGTTGAAACGAGTTTATTTGGCTGTCGGATTAGATCTGGTTGAAAAATTAACAAGTCTGGTTTGGTTCAGGTTGGTAAGCACAGGTTCATATCGGGTTGGGGTATATTCGGGTGGGGTCGTGTTGGGTCGGATTGTAACGACTTTAGATGGGTTGTAGCAAGGTTGGGTTATAGTCGGGTCAGAACGGTCGGGTTATAGTCGGGTCGATTCGGTTCGGGTTGGAACACGATGGGTTGTAAATGGGTTTAGTCGGTTGTAAGTTTGTAACAGGTTCATATCATATCGGGTCGGGTTCATATCGGGTTGGATCAATTTGGATACAAATTATAAACAATATCGGGTTATTACTAAAATCACAATTTTCAATACTTTTATAAATTATAATGTGGATGTCTTAATTAGGAGACAATGGCGCTAACTAACTTTTAAAAGTGTTCAAATTTTAAGACCAGTAGAATTAGTGATTATATTGTATATGACTTTGTTTGATCATCGACAACGATGAACTAATAACTAATAGAATTTATCACTTCGTAAGTTCGTATTCATGACAAATTTATTGATGAATTAATAACTAATAACGTAGTAATTAAAAATCGATAATGATGAACTAATAACTAATAAATTTGTAAAGTTTGTAAATACAAGTTCATCATATATTCATATTGGTTTAAACAACAACGAGACTAAGATGTTCAACAACGAAGCGTGACAAACAAGTTCAATTGTTAATGAATTAATTCGATTTAGTTAAAACAACATAGTTTTTCGATTAGTTTGTTGGTTATAAGCTTATATATAACGTACTCCGTATTGAATTTGATCAATTTAGTCTAGTAATCGACTAATCAGTTGAATACGAGTCAATAAAAAGAGTACAAGACTAATAAAATAATACGAATTCATATACTTTATAACATTGACCAGCATTAAGGAACACTCCCCCCGTCCCAGAATACACGCACCGGTTTGACTTTTTGCACTATTCACATAATTCACTTTGACCCTATTTTATTTCTAGTAATATGAAAACAAAAGTTAGCATATAATATATTGTTGGCTTCATCTTAACATATATTTTCAAAATATTAATATTCATAAGTTTTTATAATATGTAGTTAAAGATATTGGTGGTCAAAGTTGTGCATTGGCAAGCGTGTCGACTCGAACCGGTGCGTGTATTCCGGGACGGAGGGAGTATAACATTCTACATTTGATTACTCTAATAAGCTAATAACCGATGAACTGATTATTATAACTATTTATACTAAAACTCTACAAAACTTTAATTATATAGGATATAAATCTATAATGATATAATTGTGTAATAATATAAGTATATAACGTTGTGAGATCAAATAAAACGTGTTACTATTGTATTTATTTTGGGGTTGACGGGTTATAAATGGTTTGGATTAAACGGGTTGTAAATGGGTTATGGGTTGTAAAAGATCCGGATTGAAATAATTCGGGTTGTAAATGATCCGGATTGTAAAAGATCTTGGTTGAAACAGTAAAAGTTGTAAACGTTCCGAATAAAATGGGGTTTTCCGGGTTGAAACGGTTCTTATTGAAATAAATTGGGTAATTAACAATTTTCGGATCCATTCGCTTCAGGCAGAAACGGCTCGGGTTGCCGCGGGAAGGTTTGTTATCAAGCGTCGGTCTTAATCGGGTTAATATTTTCGAGTCGACTCAGGTTCGGGTTGAACAGAATTGGATCGGATCGAGTTTCAGGTTTCAGCTCACGGGTTATAAACGGTTCGGGTCCATCAGATTTAACGGTACTGGTTGAGAATTGACAGCTCTAACCATGTACGAACAGACCATATCCAATTCTATTATAATCTCCAATTAGATATACCCTACTCAGCTAATGAGTTGGAGATCATTATAATGACGTGTGACATTATATATCAGGTTAACAAGGGATATCACACGTATCCAAGACCAAATGATCCATCCTAAAAATCTAAAATCTATAAGTATCGACTTTGGAAAGTCGATATTTTGTAACCCTCGCATATGTTACTCTTCAAATCAACTCTTAGGCACGGAAAAGGTTTAATAGACCTCGATCACCCCTCTATGATTTATTTTTTTTGGTGCGAATGAGCCACTAGGGCAATATAAATTACAAATGGGGGCGGGGAGATTCGAACCTGAGACCTATTGTACACAGACCCTCAATCTTAACCACTAGGCCAAGACATCATTGGTACCCCTCTATGATTTATTCTTCTTCTCGATCCATCAAACTACTACGAAGTATACAACCCAATTTAGGGTAATTTTAAAAGACAGATGGAGCAATAAGTTATAGTAAAATAAATGAGACAAGTCAAAACAATAGTTATATTAAAGAGTTAATGATTATAAAAGTTTTAAAGAAGAGTTTAGCAATCATATTATTCTACAATAATTGAAGTGGGGACTAGTTGGGTGACCTCAATGGTGTTGGTTTGAAAAAACAGGGGTTATGTCCTATAGATCATGATCTCCAGCATGCACCTAATTCTCTATTCTCTCACCAAACCTTAAAAGTAGGGAACAAATTAATAGAAGGGAGGACACTCTCTCCTCCACAATCAAACATTTTGTCCCCTCAATTTTCATCTTTCACCTTTCACCTTTTTCATGGGTTGGTGACTATTTGAGTCCCTCATCTATGGACTTCATGCATCTTATACTCCGTATTCCCTCTTTTCTTTTAAGTTACTCCTTCTATTTCTAAATATGTGTTACTTTTTTTAGTGGTGTTTTTTTATGTGTTTACTTTTCATTTTGAACATACACTTTTTTTTACTTTCCTATATTTTTTTCATTTTTCTATAAATCACGATTATTTTTTCTTATATGTCCTACATGTTTTCCACTTTTCAATCCCCACATCCACTTTTATATACCCCCTCCGTCTCTTTATGTTTTTTACGTATTCCATTTCGGGTGTCTCATTTTTATTCTTTATATTTCTTTTTATATTATCACATAATGCATTAATATTCTATCAGAATTTGTGCCTAAATATTATTTTAACCAATTAAATTCATTGGACATTAAATATTTCTCATTTTCCCAATGTCATATTTTTGATAAAAGTGAAAACATTATAAATAAACGTAATTTTTCTTGTTTAAATAAAAAAGTAGAGTAATCCCAATGCATAAATATTCGTTAAATCGCGTGAATAACATCAAACGTAAAAAACAAAAAGAGACGGAGGGAGTATATTTTATCAATAAATAATTACTCCCTCTGTCCCAAATTAGTCGTTACACTTACCTTTTTTTTTTGATAATTTGGCAATTTTATTGATTTGTGCCCTCGGGCTCGTTCATCAGTTACATCGAAGGGTAAGAGTTTTGCCAAAATGAAAAACAAGTTTAGCGTACATATGATTGTAAGCTACATCCAGGCTAGAAATTCATCTTCC
The DNA here is from genome assembly GCF_020520425.1 of Spinacia oleracea. Lineage (NCBI taxonomy): Eukaryota > Viridiplantae > Streptophyta > Magnoliopsida > Caryophyllales > Amaranthaceae > Spinacia > Spinacia oleracea. Next base: position 134,507,223 of record NC_079490.1, on the reverse strand, counting down.
TTTACGAGCCCCTGCTTTGCCAATGAGTCAGCAACAAAATTTGATTCCCTGCCTTTGTAAATGATTTCGATTCCTAGGCCCTCTTTTGAAGAGTTTCGTATGAAGTTAAGGATAAAGTTTAAGTTCCATGGGCCTCCATTGCTCTCGTTGCACCATTTTACTGCGTTGGCCGAGTCGGACTCAATTGTTAACTTGCATTGTGATAATCTGTCACTGCCTTTGGAGATTTTTATAGCACGGTGGATTGCCAGGACCTCGGCATTATTGATTTCCATGGTGGGTATTGGGGTTGAGAATAAGCATCTGAAATTTCCATTGATATCTCTCAAAACTCCACCAATAGCTGACTTAGGCAAGGAGGTTTTGAGCGAGGCGTCGACATTCCATTTCAGAGACCCGTTTGGAGGGGGTAGCCAATCACACTGTTTGTGTTCTGGTCGAAAGAGCTTGGTGGTAATGCCTCGCCATTTCAGACATTGCGGGTTACGGAGGATGTCATCGGAGCAATATGGGAAAGGGTCTCCCCATCCTTTGATCCACCAACTAATCCTTAGTAAGATGAGGTTCTGGATGTCACAAGGCGGACTTGCCTTTTGTTCGAAAATTCTCATGTTACGTTCCTTCCATATTGACCATATTATGATGAAGAAAGCGGCCTTCCATACCTTCTTGAAGAAGTTCCCATGGTTCGGATGCTGCCATTGTTCATATGCCAGTTTAATTGTGGATGGAAGTACCCACTTGATGCCCCATAGGTTCAGCCACCATTTCCATAAAGTGTCGGCAAAGTCGCATTGGAGGAGCAGATGGTTATGGCATTCCTGGTAGGATTCGCAGAGGACACATAGACTTTCTGAAGGGGGTATTAAACCCAGGTTTATCAGCTTTGACTTGGTGTTTAGTTTGCCCAAGAGGGCGAACCAAGAGAACATCTCGATTCTGAATGGGATGAGGCCAGCCCACAGCCCTTTAAATGTTGGGAGATTACTCATGTTCGTCCTTTTTGCAAGTTCGAGCCCGAAGCTCTTCACCGAGAAGGTCCCCCTTTTGTCTGGCATCCAAATATATTGATCAATGCCATCATGTGAGAGGGTGACTCTGTCTAATATTGAGCTTAGGATTTCCTTTTCTTGTCGGTCTTGTGGCCGCAGTGTTCTATTCCAGGAAAAGCTCCAGCACCAGTGAGCTCCATCCCAGAACCCAAATGATGATATGAATGCATCCTTAGTCGTGCTATGGCGGAATAGTCGCGGGCATACCTGTTTGAGAGGTGATGTTCCAATCCATAGATCGTGCCAGAATAGTGTTTGTGAGCCGCAACCCACTTTTCTTCGGACATTGTCTAATATCAGTTGCTTTGTTGGCTCATGACAAAGGATGGCGGTGCACAATGAGCGCCATAACCCACCATGGGTTGGTGGTTTAAGATCGTGGATGGTGATAGATGGCCCGTAGCCATATTTGTCGAGGATTCGGAGCGCCACAGGGATTCAGGTTCTGAGAAAAAACGCCAAACCCATTTGAATAGCAGACCCATATTTTTGTGATATAGGTTGCCCATATTCAGCCCACCAATTGTTTTAGGTAGTTGAATTATATTCCACGCAACAAGGGGTAATGCCTTTTTGTCCGATTTCCCGCTCCATAGAAACTGTCTTTGCAGTCTTATGATTTTGTCAATCACTCCCTTTGGAATAGGAAATAGGGACATATAATAGAGCGGGAGACTAGATAGAGAGGCTTTGATGAGTGTGGCTCTTCCGCCAATTGAGAGGAGGCTCCCTTTCCATGATGCCAGTTTTTTCTCCATTTTTGCTATGACAGGGTCCCACAGGCTTAATCTTGCTGCATTTCCTCCAATAGGGAGACCTAGGTATGTGATTGGGAATTTATCGACTTTGCAGTGGAGAGATGCGGCAGTGGAGGCAAGCCATTCGTCGCTCACGTTGACTCCTATTATGGAGCTTTTGTGAAAGTTCACCTGTAGGCCCGAAACCAGTTGGTAAGAAATTAGGGCCTTTTTGATGTTCATCAGTTTCTCTATGCTTGGAGGGCAAAAAATGATCGTGTCATCGGCATATTGTAGATGGGTGATTTTTGGGCCTCCCTTGCATATTTCAATTCCATCCCATAGTTGCGTGTCTACTGCCTTGTAGATGACAAGGTTGAGGGTTTCCGCAACGAGGTTGAAGAGAAAAGGAGATAATGGGTCTCCTTGGCGCAAGCCTCTTTGGAGTTTGAACGGGGTGGTTGGGGACCCGTTTACGAGTATTGACGCCGATGCCGACATGACGCATGATCGGATCCATTCTCGCCACTTGGGTGGGAATTTCATACTTTCAAGAGACCAGTCAAGAAAACCCCATGAGATGCTGTCAAAAGCTTTGTGAAAATCAAGCTTTAAAATTGTTGCTGCCACTTTGTTCCTTCTACACGACTCAATGAGTTCGCTTGCCACTAGTACTCCATCTAGAATCTGCCTCCCCTTGATGAAGGAGGATTGATGCGGGCTAATCAAGGAGCCCATAACTCTCTGTAGCCGTCTAGCCAACAATTTTGTCACAATTTTGTAGACACAACCCACCATGCTGATGGGCCTGAAGTCCTTGAAGCCGGAGGGAGATTCTGTTTTAGGGATCAGAGTAATGAAAGTATTATTGCAGCCACGGGGGAGACGGGAAGAAGACCAAAATTCGTTCACAATTTCATATATGTCATCCTTGATGACTTCCCACGCACTTTTCACAAATTTAAAATTAAATCCATCTGGCCCGGGAACCTTCGTGCTGTCACAAGAGTCGACTGCCTCTTTAATTTCTTCGTGGCTGAAGGGTTCAATTAGGGAGTTCTTTTGGTCTTCGTCTAGTTTACGAAATTTCAAGTTCCTGAAAGTCGGCCTCTCGGTGTATGGCTCTTTGAAAATGTTCTTGAAAAAGGATACTGCCTCTTGTTTGATGTCATTCGGAGATTCAATGACTTGGCCATTGATAGTGAGTTGCTCGATTGAGTTTTTTCGCTTTCGGATCGTTGCAATAGTGTGGAAGTATTTGGTGTTTTTGTCTCCTGCTTTCAGCCACTGAGTTCGCGATTGCTGAGCCCAATAAGATTCTTTTCTTTTTAACCATTCCCATAGCTCCAGTTGGGCTGTTTTACGAAGCGACAGTTCACATGGTGATAACATCCTGTCGTTCGCAATTTCATCGTACTCATGAATCTTGTTCTCAAGGTTAGAGATTTTTTCTTCGATGGAACCGAACTCGGTGGCGTTCCATTTTTTAAGGCCTTCCTTAACTGCTTTCAATTTGTCCATGATAGGGAGCTGAGAAGATTGGGTCCATGATGACTTTATGAGGTCCAAACACCCAGGATGTGAGAGCCAACAGTTGAAGAATCTGAACGGGCGGGGACCCCAGTTTTGCTGGCGGGTCTGGGCCAAAAGCGGGCAGTGATCGGAGAGAGATCTTTTCAAAACAGAGACTTTGAGTGATGGATAGAATTGGAACCACTGTGAACTTACAAACAGTCTATCTAACTTGCTCTTGGAATTTCCTCGGTGCCAAGTGAATTTCCCATTTGATAGGGGAATTTCGATGAGTTGGAGAACCTGCAAGAAAGATTTAAAAGCATTTGAACTATTAGCACTAAAAAACTGACTACCTCTGTCTGATGGGGCAAGTGTTTCATTGAAGTCGCCGATCAGTAAACACGGTAGCCTGGAGGAAAGCCAAAAGAGACTGATGTTTTCCCAAACCTGGGCTCTTGCCTCGGGTTCGCAGGGGATATAGATGTTAATGATGTGGCATTTTAGGTCGATGGACGGGATAACGCCAGATAGAATGGTCCAATGTTGATCATAATGGGTCGATTCCAGGTTAAAGAATCCGGTTTTCCACATTGTTAGTATCCCTCCGGATTGGCCAATGGAGGGGATGGCAGACCAATCATAATCATTGTTGGTCCAAATATGGCTGAGGATTTTTGGGTTTATGGCTCCAAGTTTTGTTTCTTGGACGAAGATCATATCTGGGTTGTTGCGCTGGATCAGTTTTCGGAGGTGACTCCGTTTTATTTTTGCCCCTAGGCCTCGAATATTCCATGATAGGAGGATCATTGGGTTGTTTTGGTGTTGGATGATGTGGTTGGTGGTGATTAGCGATTTGCTAGCCAGTTGGATTTTTGGGATGCGAGTATTTCGTCTATTCTGGACTTTAGGGCGGAGATAGGTCCGTCGAATTGGAGACCTAATTTTTTGGCAAGATCCAAGGTGGACGAGGAGGTAAGTTCTGGGTGGGGGGCTGGGTTTTGGTTCGACGTTGGCTGAGGAGATTTCGAGTATTTCCTCTTTTTCAGCTTCCTAGCTCTTTTTGATTCATGCCACACTTTGATGTTCATGGGTATTTCAGTTTCAAAACCGGGTGGAAATATAGGGCCTGAAATCGACGAGGATGATGAGGTTGAAGCATTGGGCCTGATGAGGGGTTTGAATCGGTTAGTGAGGAGGATTGGTGGGCTTTGGTCTTTTGATGGGCTCGTTGCTGGTGGGGGGTTTGGATCCGGTGTTGCTTGGTATTGGGCTTGTGCCTTTTGTGGGTTGAGCGATTTGGAGGATGGGGGTCAGTTCCTAGCGGGTTTCGTGAGTTTGGTTGTGGTTTTGGGGTGTCGAGTTGGGTAGGGGGGATGGACTGGACTTGGAATAATGGTTAATGGTCTTCTCTATGCAGCAATTGGGATTTGGGGCATCATAATTGACAGGGTGAAGTGTATCTGATGTGCCAGTGGTTCCCAAGGAAGATTGGGAAACCTCGGGAGTTGGAGATTCATTGGATTTGCCTTCATCATTGATTGCGGCGGAGGCACTTTTTTCCAGGTAGCGCGGCGAGGATGGTGGTGATTGATGGGTGGTGTTTTCAGTGGTGGTTCTGGTTCTGATGTCCTCTGAGACAAAAATCTTTGCTTTTTTTCCTTCAATATCAATGAGCATTTGACAGTTAATAGTGAAGAGGCAATCGGTGATGATGAGGATTCTTGCGCAATCGAAGTTCTTGTAATCGACTGATAACACTTTACCGAAAACGCAGCCTATATCATAGAAATTGGAGTAACCCCAACCACTAAGGGGGACTCCGTATATGCTGATACATGTCTCCTTCCATTTGGCTGCACATACATCGTTAATGTTCCGATAGTCCATGAACCATCGGTCAAGCCATTGGCTTTCAACCATTACCTTTTTGTCCTCTAGGTTATCAAAGGTGATAAGGTGAAGCATGCCTCCCATTGGTTTGATGGTTAGGGAGTTGACCCCTTCTGCTAGTATGTGTTCTAGAATCTGGTTGGATGACAAAGGTGAGTTGGCTGTTGCTATGAGGCTTCGGCTGTATAGTTCGTTGTTCTCTTGACATTTGACACCCTTGATTTTGATCAAGTCTTCTTCTTCGTACCTTTCTGCACTGAGTTCATCTCTGATGTTTTCGGTATCTTCTCCGAGCACTCTGGAGCTCATTCTCCTCATAGGGCATGGTTCGAATTTGAAGCAATCTGGTTGGGGGTCTGTTTCATTGGGGGGTATGGCGTGAGGTTTTTCCGGTTTTTTCTGCGGTGAAGGGGGCGAGCATGCTTCCTTGTATGATCTGGTATCTTTGATGGGGTACTGCCTGGGTTCCGCAACCGGGATCATATTTGGGTTTGGGTGGATGTGGAGGGTGGCTAGGTTTGGGGTTTGGTGTTTTTGGACATACCTCCAGTCGCTTCTTGCCTCAAAAACATTCCGTATATGGCCGTTATATTTCCATCCATTGATGGAGTTGATGGCTAGGTGGAGTGAGGGTGGTGATAAGAACTGCACAAAAGCATATCTCAGTTTCCGGTTGGTTCTTAATTTTGCAGGTATGAAGATGTTGGTTAGGGGGCCGAATGGTTTGAATATTTGTTCCAGTAGAGGGATGGTGATGGTTGGTGGGAGGTTGTCTATGAAGCAGGTTCTTGTGGCTTTGGGCGGTGTTCTCCATGGCTTTTTCCGGCGAACCGATGTCCACTGACCGACTTCTCTCTCTCTCTCTCATCTCTCTACGTCGTTACACTTACCTTTGCACAAAGTTTTTAGATGATATTTTTAGTTATCAATTGTTACTTTATTGAAAAAGTATATGTGATAAGAGTTAGTGTGGTATTTTTTTAAATGAATGAGAGAAGGTGTGGGAACAAAAAAAAAATTAGTGGAAAGAGAAATACAATATAATAATTGCGGGGTCATTCCTAATTTAGAAGTGTAACAACTAATATGGGACGGATGAAAAAGGAAAGTGTAACAACTAATATAGGACGGTGGGAGTATATTCTTTATCCTTTTCCCAAAAAAATACTCTCAATCATTGTTTTTCTTACACACTTCTCATTTTTATTAATTATCACGCAATCTACACATATTTAGGAACGAATGGAGTACTTTTTTGTTATATGATCCTGTTCGGCAAAACTAGCGGTTGCGTGTAGCAATTGATTAACAGGTACTAGCGGTTGCGTGTAGCAGTTGGTAAAGTAGCGGGTGACAGTAAATAGTAGCGGATAACAATTGATTAGCAAATCAAAGGGTTAATAGTATGAGTGTTCAGTAAAAATAACGATTGATATTATATGAGTTTAAATACTTCGTATATGTAATTTGGCCTTTATACATACTCCTTTCGTCCCGTATTTATAGTCTCGTTTGACCAAAACACGGGTTTTAAGAAAAATGGAATATAGTACATGGAAAAGTAGAATAAAATACAAATGATGATTGAGTTTGACAGAATAGTAGAATAAAGTACATGGAAAAGAGAAAATAGTACAAAGGAAAGTGGAATATATTACGTGGGTGGGGTTTTCAATGTATTTTTAATTAATATAGTACATGAGAAAGTGAGGACCTTAGTAGCCACAATTAGAAACAATACTATAATATTGGGACGCTCGATTTGGAAAACAGGACTACTCCCTTCGTCTCGGAATACTCACAACGGTTTGACTTTTTGCACTATTCACATAATTCACTTTGACCCTATTTTATTTATAGTATATGAAAATAAGTGTTAGCATATAATATATTGCTGACTTCATCTTAATATATATTTTCAAAATATTAATATTTTATAAGTTTTTATAATTATAAATTAAAAATGTTGATGATCAAAGTTGTGTATTGGCAAGTGTATCCAGTCAAATCATTGCGAATATTCCGAAAAAGAAGGAGTATAATTTTGGGACGTTGGAAGTACTTTAGTTTGCTTTTACTCGTTTAAACTTCATATGTGAAGATCTCTTACACCCTTTGAGAAAATGTCACAGTTCACTTAAAAGCTCTCATGTTTGGAAGAGAAAAAGGCAAGTAATTTATGACGAGATAACTATGGAGTATTTCAAGACTACAAGTAAATGTACACATACGTAATATATCGTATATCGGAAGTAATCCCTCCGTTTCTTAATATTTGCACCGTTTTAACTTTTTGCACTATTTACATAATTTATTTTACGGATTTTTCATGAAATACCCCCGAATTATGGCGTAATTCACCAAATGCCCCTCGACTTTCAGAAATTCACCAAATGCCCCTCACAAATGACTTAATACCCAAAATACCCTTACTAATGACGTGCCGTTAGTCCTCCGTTAGCCTAATTTTTAAATTCACCAAATACCCCTATTTTATAACTTATTTCATATAATACCCCTATTCTGAAACTTAATTCACCAAATACACATAACTTAAAATTACCCATTTTGATGCTCAGCGGCTAGTTTTTATGTTTGAAAATTAGCCGTTGCTTATTGTTTGCTTATAAAAACCCCTTTTCTGACTATTTATTGTAGTTTTTCTATTGTTTTGTTAATTTCATATCATTTTTGTCATGAGTTTTCTTTCAAAATCATCATCCACACCCATGAATCCACATATGTAAGAGTCCCAAACAATTTCTAATATTATGGGAGGAAATTTCCATCTGAGGCTCCGATACAACACTCAGTAAGTTTCAATTATGATCCAATAAGTTCAGGCCTCATCCAGTAAAGACAATGCACTTTAGCTGAGCAAAAGGCCAAAAAACCCCATTTTCAAAGGGATCTTATGTAAGTGAAGCTGAAGTAATTCAATCTAAAGCTAACACCTTAATTTTCTTATTGTCCGAATGGTAAAGAAACTAAGAAATCAAGTTCAATAACACATACATTTTTATCACAACCTCGATTTCAACTTGGATTCATGATGTGAAAATCTTGAGTTTGGAGGCAAATCTTTGTGCCAAGATTCATGTTTTTTCACTGGTTCATGAGCTTTGGAACATACCTTAGTTTCATTTTTTTTTTCTTGTTCCCTCAAATCCAAAAATAGACATTTGTCCATAAATCTGACCATGTCAATAGGACCTAGCTCAAAAGAAAAGTGGGAAAACCTTTATGCCTCGACTGTAAGGTTGAGAGAAAGTTAGGAGATTGAAGAAAGATGTTTGGAGGCAGTAGAGACAGGAGACAAAAGGGAGTTAACGTTAAATATGTGGCATGGAAGCAATAGAAGCCGAGGTAGCTGGAACATATGCGTTAGAATCAAATTAATAAGAGCTTTATTTTTAATCTGTTTGCATATGTTAAAGATATTTCCCATATTGAAAAAGGAATACCTTCCGATTTCATGGTAAATATAATTAATTGGTCACATAAAGAATAAGGTACAAAAGAAGTAGCTATTTTCTTGAAGAGTTGCGACGTTTTGAGGTGTTTTTAGGAGTGTTTTATGTTTTAGTGTTGTACCGGAGCTTCAGATTGAGTGTTGTATCAGATATTCGGATGTCAAATTTTCTCCCATGATAACAAAATTTATTTGGGACTCTTACATATGTGGACTCATTGGGTGTGGATGATGATTTTGAAAGAAAACTCATGACAAAAATGATATGAAATTAACAAAATAATAGGAAAACTACAATAAACCGTCAGAAAAAGAGTATTTATAAGCAAACAATAAGCAACGGCTAATTTTCAAACACAAAAACTAGCCGTTGAGCATCAAAATGAGTAATTTTAAGTTATTGGTATTTGGTGAATTAAGTTTCTGAATAAGGGTATTTGGTGAAATAAGTATTAAAATAGGGGTATTTGGTGAATTTGAAAATTAGGTTAACGGAGGACTAACGGCGCATCATTAGTAAGGGTATTTTGGGTATTAAGTCATTTGTGAGGGGCATTTGGTGAATTTCTGAAAGTCGAGGGGCATTTGGTGAATTACGCCAAAATTCGGGGGTATTTCATGAAAAATCCGTTTATTTTAACCCTAATTTATTTTTAGTATATGAAAACAAATGTTACTCCCTCCGTCTCTTTTTGTTTTTTACGTTTGGTATTTTTCACGCGTTTTAACGAATAATTAATTTGTATTTAAATCCCTCAATTTTTTTTTTATTTAACGAGATAAATTACGTTTATTTATAATGTTTTCACTTTTATCAAAATTCTGATATTGGGAAATGAGAAAAATTTTATGTCCCAATGAAAAAGTGTGAGAGATTAAATGACCCAATGAATTTGATTGGTTAAAATAGTGGTTGGACACGAATTTTGATAGAATACTAAGTTATTTATGTGATAATATAAAAGGAAATGTAAAGAACATTTTGAAATACCCAAAAAGGAAAACGTAAAAAACAAAAAGAGACGGAGGGAGTAGTATATAATATATTGTTGGTTTCATCTTAATATATATATATATATATATATATATATATATATATATATATATATATATATATATATATATATATATTCAAATATTAATATTTTTATAAGTTTTTATATTATGTAGTTAAAGATATTGGTGGTCAAATTTGTGCTTTGACAAGCGTGTCCAGTCAAAACGGTGCGAGTATTAAGGGACGGGGGGAGTAAAATTTCATATGATTTTGTTTTTTTTATGAAATGTTTCACTATTAAAGGGACCACATGAATAAGGGGAGAGTCTTATTTTGATGGCTTTTAATTAATCTCTCTCATATATCATCTAAACACCAACTCAGATAAGAGTTGGCGATTTCCGACAAAAATGCTAAAAGAGGTTAAAGTTCCACAAATACGCCCCTTTATCATAGAATTCTTAATCTACCGTCCACATCAGCATTGATTTATAATTATTTTTTTGAGTTACCTTTTGATTAATTTTGCGAGTCACTTATCTTTTTCTATCCTCCATTTATCATCTCCTCTCACCTCTCAACTTCACTACTCTGAATCTTTGTCGTTTAATGTTAGCTTTTAAGGTATGTTATTAGTTAAATTGACACCCCTATATCCCACTTCTCCACCCCCTATAAACTCATCACTTTCACCCCTCTCTCTCCCTCATTCTCTCTGCCTCTCTGGATTCCTCTCTCTCTTTCTCTCTCTCTCTCTCTCAAATTTTTCCGCCTCTGTTCTTCATTTTTTTTGCTGAGATCTCTCAGATCTTTGGTTTTTTCCCTCAAATTTGTTCTCAAATATTAAACGGAACTTCATACCGATCAGATCCCCTCTATTTCTGTCCCCTAATTCGTCCCAAATCGTCGTCGGTTTTCGATTTTCTCTCGAAAAATTTCTGGGGGAAAAAATTGGAGTTTTATAGGGTTTCTTCATTTTTTTCATGGGATCCTCTTCTTCCAAATCTCTGCCGAGTTATTTGATGGGTACTTCTGGGCAACGCATTCCTGACCCAAACTGTGATTGGGGGTCGAAATGCAATTGTCCCAACAACGAGCACTCGTATTCTGGCGAGTATTTGAATAATTTGAGGTTGGCCCAGAAAGAGAATATGAGTACTCGAAATTATCTCAAAACTTGGTTGGAGAAAAAGGAAGTGGAGCCTGGTGAAGAGGTGGAGTCGAAATATGACGATCGGATCCCCACACCAGCAGATCTGAGATTCTTTGGAGGAGACGAATCTGATGAGGTATATTTTATAGTTTTTTTTGGCGATTTTTGTAATTTCTAAGTAAATTGGGGTTTACTCTATTTTCTGGCATTTACTTTGAATTATTTGGAAATTTTTGTGACTTACTGTGGAAATTTCTGATTTCTAAGGAAATTAGGATTTACTCTGTATTTTGGGATTTTTTGTGATTTTTTGTGATTTATTCGACCCTCATGCGATTTAACAAGAAATAATTTGTTTTTCAGATTTTTTCAACTTGCATGTCAGAAATATGTTTATCAGGTGATATTATTGTGATTTTATGAATTTGTTTGAATATTTTTGTGAATTTATGATGTTTTCGATTTGCATTTCATCGATCCCATGATTTTTTTTGTGAATTTATGATTTTTTCGATTTGCATGTCATCGATCCCATGAATTTCTTGTGCAACACTTTGAATTTGTGAATTTGTTTGAATTTATGAAATTGTTTGCATGTCATCGATCCCATGAATTTATGAATTTGTTGGAATTTATGAGTTTTGGAAGAAGAGGATCCCATGAATTTTTTTTTAAGTTCTGAATTTATTTGATTTCATTTGCGTGTCTGATTATTGATGATCTTTATATTATGAAGTTTATTTGGATTTCTTGTTCAATTGCATGTCTGATTTTGTTGATATTGTTTTGATGATCTTGTTCAGTTGCATGTTCAATCCCATGAATATTTTGATAATTTTGTTTATTTGATCTTGTTTTGATGATCTTGTTCAGTTGCATGTTCAATCCCATGAATGTTTTGATGATCTTGTTCAGTTGATCTTGTTTTGATGATCTTGTTCAGTTGCATGTTCAATCCCATGAATGTTTTCATGATTTTGTTCAGTTGATCTTGTTTTGATGATCTTGTTCAATTGCATGTCTGATTTTGATGATCTTGTTCAGTTGCATGTCTGATGTGGGATGATCTGAAAATTGTGAAACATTTTTTGATATGTTGTACATTTACATGTCTGATTTGAGATGATCCTTATTTAGTTGTGAAATATTTTTTGCTATGATGTTCATTCACATGTGTGATTTGAAATTATCTGTAATGTTTGGAGTTTTTTAAATTTCTTGTTCATTTGCATGATCTGGAAAATATTAATCACCTTCTATGTCCCCTCTTGCTTGCAAGGAACCCAATAAATCTGATTCATTTGACCTATACTATGTGGGTGAGTGTAAGAACACATATGGTGTTCCTGAGATGTCTAATGGAAAATGTTCTGCTTCGTCCCCAAAGTTGAAGGAAGGTGATCTAAAACAAAAATCACCTAAGGCAGTTGATGATGCTTAGAGATAAGTGTGTCTTCTATAAACTCTTTTTTTTTTTATCTTTGTAATGATGGCTAGCTGTGGAGACATAAGGTGGAGATGCCAACAACTGTGATCTGTTCCTGGCGAGGGGTGTTGTTGTTTGATGATGATGTTATAGGACTTGAGGTGTATGCATGTCCTGTTATTTTGCCTTGTTGATTGATAAATGTTGTCGTGTTGCTTGATAAGATGTTGCTTTATTGGTTGATAAAATGTTGCCTTGGTGGTTGATGAAATGTTGCCTTATTGATCATGTTGTGATATTGGTATAAAAAAAATTATGTGTCATTTACTTGATGCCATTGTATGCATGTTGAATGCCCCTTGAATTGTGTTGAAGTATGTTTGTTGGTTAACTAATGTTGCCTTGATGATTGTGAGAGGGGTGAATGGCGAAGGGTTTCTGAATTAAGGAATAAAATATGATTTGAATCAGCAAAGCTCGACTTTGAATTGATATGTTTGAAATAAATTGAATCATTAAAGTCCCCTCGTCTTCTAAAATATTTTTCTTGTTGTGTAGGAGTCGGTAGTTGTTGTCCCGCTTGTGTTTCAGAATTTCATTTCCAACATATTGAAGTGACATCCACATATTAGATAGATTATTTGCATGCAGTTCACTAGATGAGTCAATCACTGCACCACTTAAATCCTCCATTGTTTTGGGCATCTTTTTGTGCATAAATGATTGTATTGACCTAAAAAATTCCCCAAGTCCAAGATGTTGCAATCTGGACTGTTTGCTGGCTGTTGAGTCAATATCAATGTAAATCCATCTTGCTTGTAGTGTTGCTGCCATTCTTCATCAAATTGCAAAATGTGTGCCTTTACATTGTCTAATGATGTATATCACTTTTTCCCCCTCATGTGGTGGTCATTTCTCTTTAATTGTTGGGATTAAGTAGTTGATTAGCATGGCCCTAGTTGCAATATGATTAACTGACTTGATTGGTTTTGTCTCAATTGTCCCCTTCACTCTATTTTTGGATGTTCTCTTTGCTGCCACTGCATCTGTGAATGGAAATATACCTAGTTTGCCATCAAACTCACACTGCCCATCTTCTCCCCACCTTGGTCTTGCTACTGCTGCAATGAACATGAACTTTGGAATATTTTTTCTTGATTTTGCCTTTCTGTGTGGAAATGGTTCATTGTTTGCTAAATAAACTCTTTGACTTTTTTGTGTTAGATAGAACCATTTCTCATCCATGTGAATGAAATCATACATGGTGTAATATGTGGGATCATTTGGTATTGAGTAGTCCATCATGAGACTAAGTACCCACCTCATCCTTGCCATCTTGCATTCTTCTGAAATGCCTGGATGCAAGGGACTTGAATGTGCTTTGATCTGTTTTCTTTTCACCATTCTCCAAACTGTTGTTGGTCCCAAATTCAGCATCATTGCAAGATCCCTAATGCTTGTTCTGTCCCCCATGCCTATTGATGCTATAGATTCATATGTTACTTGAATTCTCTTCCTACCACAGTTGTGATATTTGCTCTCAAAAAGATATGAATCCATGGCTGCCTTTTGTGCCTTAGCTTTATGCCATATCCCTCTAATTGAATCAAACTTTCTAACAGCCACCTCAATTGTCCCATGAATGAGGTCATCTGAGTTTTCTTAAGAGAAGTAACAACAAGATTTCCAGCCTTAATTCATTGTTAATCCTTGGGGTTTAGGCTTATGATGATGTTGTTGTGTTTCTGTATGATACAATGGAGATGGTGGGGACTCTTGTTGTGCTGGCATGTTCAAATCAAACAAAAATGGAACCAAATGGTTATCTAATATACCTGATGTTTGTTGTGGTCCCACTTCACATTCATGTGGAACTTCTTGTGGCACTTCATTAAGGTCTGGCACTTGTTGGTTCTGCTCAAAGTCCCCATATTGATGAGCATTTACTTCACTTTCAGCATTTTGTGCCACACCCCAATTGCCTCATCATCATCAGATTCTGAATCAGAGTTCCATCATCATCGGAATAACCGAGGAAGTTGTCCTCCTCTTGATCTGAAGCCATTTATGTCCACTTGCTGATGAATTTTAGTGAATTTATTGATTTTGGATTCTTTTTTGTTGTTACTGCTCTAAGAGGATTTCGTATTTATGATGGTCTTTTGTTAGAAAGTCAGCCCTATTTATAAAGGGTGTGTGCTTTTATAAGGAAAAAGTCGGAGGGAAAAGTTTTAGGCAAAAGTTTGGAGGGAAAAGTTTTGGAAGGAAAAGTTTTGGAGGGAACTGTAAGGAGGGAAATGGACTTTCAAAAAGGAAATGTAATACCCCGAAATTTTAAACTCGATTTATTAAAATTAAAAATATTTATTAACTTGATTTCGTTTTAAATAAATTACGAATAATCAAATTTCGTTATTTTAATCGTTTTTACGATTTATTTTAAACGATAAATTTATAAACTGAAATTATTTATTTTTCATTAACGATAATTTCTTTTTAAGAAAATTATTTTAATTAAACATTTCTATTTTTAGCAATTTCTGAAAATTACAAACAATTTCTGAATTTTGCCAAAATTGTGAATTTACTAAAAACAAAAAAAACAAAAAAAGGAAAATTCATTTTCTGCTTTATTTCCTTGCTCCCCACGCACAAACCAGGAAGTCAAAACTTCCTCTCCTTCCCTCAAATCAGTCCCCATTCATTTGCTTGAGCCCCAAGGCCTTCCCCCTTCTAGAATCCTTCCAAAATTTACAAATTCCATTCAATTTCTGATGAATTTCAATACCAAAATCAATTCACAAAACTGAGAAAATCATCCATTTGTTCCTCCAATTGCTCGAACCACCACCACCAACAACAACCACCTCAACCACCGTGCACCACCATTCTCACCACCACTCAACCACCCCGCATCTCCCGACCACCCAGAACCACCGAACACCACCACCCCACCGTAACTCCCTTCCCTGCTCTCTCCTCCTTTCGCGTCCCCTGCCCCATTCCCCTGTCTCCCTCCCCTTCTTTGCCACGCTACACCACCCACGCCACACACCACCTCCAGCCACCATCACCACCCTTCACACCAACCTCCGCCGCCCAATTTCACCAGCGAGCCACCCCCACTACTCCTCCCAGAACCGCTGCAAACCACCACACAAATATCCCCTGCTTCTCTCCCCTTTTCCGCGCAAATCACCACCCCCCTTAACTGCTCCGCCGCCGCTCAACCACCATCACCATCGTCGTCGCATCAATCGGCGTCACCCACCCCAGCCAGCCTCCCTTCCTCCCTCCTCTTTCTCCTCCTCCTCCTCGTTCGTCCCCTTTCCCTTCCCCTGTTCGTGCCCCCATTCGAAGAAAAAAAGAGGAATCAGTTTCCTTTTGAAACTTGATTTTATCCTCCCTCAAACCCAATTTCAAATTGGGCCATTTACAATTTGGGCTTTTTGGGTGAGTTAAGCCTGATTTATAATTTTCAGAATCTAATTTATCAATTCTTAGGATTTAATAATTTTTGTAAAATTTATATTTACTAATAAAAATTGTTTATTATTTTTCAGGTTTTAATTATCGATTTTATGAGAATAGGATTCTAGTTTTATTTATCCAAAATGAAATTTAAACAATACTTTCATAAAAATTGATTTTAAAATTTATATGTATTTTGATTGAAAATCCGAGTAACAATAATAATATTTCGTTAAATTTCGAAATTATATTTTTATTAAAATTCGTTATTTATAAATCCATTACTTATAAAATTTATGATTTATAAAATATTGATTTTATAATTATTTATCGATTTTAGTACTAATTCAATTATTTACTATTTTTAAAGAAATTGGACTCGGAGCTCAGGACGAACGAGCCAAGGAAAATCCTTAGCAGAATCGCGGAAGTGAGGTAACGGCTATTGCTAGTACCCGCAATTCCCTTATAAATGCGATTATGAAATTACAACGTTATGATTGATTTATGAACTGAATGTTTTGACATGTTTTATGAATTGCGGGAAATGAAATATGATTTGATTGAATTATTTATAATATGATTAAATATTTTATTATAATATGATTTGATGGAATTATTCTTAAAATATGATTGATTGAAATTCTTATAAAATTATGTTTATAAGAAAACCATGAAAGAAATGATGTTTATGCAATGCCATGAAAGAATTGATATTTTATTGATCCCATGATCTAAATGATGTTTTTATCGTGATCTCATGATCTAAAGGATTTATGTTACTTCAACTGAAGTAAAAAGGATAAAATGTAAAATTAAACGAAACATGATAAATGAAAGTGAAAGTCCTAGTCCGTTTGGCAGTATATGTTCACAGGTTACGATTCTCGGTCATGCATGTACCCATGGGGCATCCGCCCATTGAGCCAAGGCTCTCATGTTTTCGGGCCAAGGCCCCATGTTTTATGGACAGCGGTCCATCGTGGAAGACGTTCCACCATGTCATACTTGCCACGGCTATCATGTGCACCCTAAAGTTATGAATGAATTAAATAAAGGACTTTATAAAATGTTTTACTATATTCTATTCTCCCTGCGTTATTAAATAAAATGAATTGAAATGAATTTACGTTGCTAGAATAGTTCGTTACTGAGTCTTCGGCTCACCGTTTTTGTTTTCTGTTTTAGGTACTGCTGGGAACGACGGAGACGAGTAGTGGCGAGGATTTTACTTTAATATCATTCACCTAGTTTATGCTTAATGCTTTAATAGTTTAATTAAAGACTTTTAGTAAGTTATGTACTTTTATTTTGGTATTATAAAGGATATTATATAATTTTTGGAGTAATTAATAGCTTATGATTGATGTTTGCCTTGTAATTTCCAAAAAGGAAGTTACGGCAGGTAATGTCCCGACCAATTAGGTTAATTCCGCTGCTAATTATGCTTTAATAATTGAATTAGAGGTCGGGGTGTTACAGTTTGGTATCAAGAGCAAAGGTTCTGGACCATAAGTGCTAAACCTTACGGATTTTCGCACGAATAGAATTCATTAGGCTTTAAGTAAAGAATTTTAAGGAATGAGTTAAAAAGAATGTTCTAAAATCTTGCTAAGTTAAAATGAATATGAGTGTGAGTGTAGGAACGGGATCAAAGGGTTTATTTTATATTATTATTTTGCTTCAACCTGATAAGATATGTTATGCAGAATGTCGACCATCGATGCTATCAACGATGTTACCAACGGAGCTCGCAACGAGCATCATGTTCACGATGATAACGACATTACTTATGAGGAGTATGTCCTTGTTAATGGCCACGAGGAAAGGATGGAACGATTGGAAAATGTGAGTGCAATGCTGGCCGAATTAGTCCATGATTCTCGGAAAAAGAAAGATGTTAGTGGGAACGAGAGCGCAACGATGTTCAAGAACTTTTCATCACTCAACCCACCATCCTATGATGGCAAGCCCGATCCAGTTGAGTTTGAGGATTGGATAAGTCGCATTGATCAGTTGTTTGAAACCCTGCAATGCCCTGAGAAATGGAGAGTTGATTTCGCAGTGTTTTACTTGTCGGGTCAAGCAGGATTATGGTGGAAAGTTAACAAGGAACGAAAGAATGGGCCTGGATTTGGTTGGAACGAACTACAGAAGTTAATGAGAGACAAGTTTTATCCACCATCCTTGAGGAAACAAAAAGAAGATGAATTTCTACACTTGCAACAAGGAACAATGAGCTTGTTGGAATACGCAAATAAGTTTATGGAGTTGTCAAGGTTTGCGCCAGACTTGGTGTCGACAGAGCAGTCCAGGATGAACCGTTTCGAACGAGGTCTGCACCTTAAGTACCAGGATAGGTTGTCCACTGAGAGGTTTACTTCATACCAGGATATGGTTGATATTGCAGCTAATGTAGAGCGAGTGGTACTACTTCGAGAAGCGAAGAATGTTGGGTATAAAAGGAGAAATGATAACCAAAGCCAAGGAGGAGCAAAGAAGCCTAACCAAAGTTACCAGGGAAATCAAAGGAGGAATGATGGTAATCAAGGAAATAATAGGGGACAAGGATTTCAAGTAAGGAACAATCGGTCGCAAGGATGTGCCAAATATGGGAAAAGGAGTCATGTTGAGAGTGAATGTCGTGTTGGCACAAATACTTGCTATCGATGTGGAAGCCATGATCATTACGTTAGAGATTGCCCAAATCAAGTGACGTCAACCATAAGAGGACCAGTTCCAACTAACAACGATCGTGGTCGGAAAAACAACGCAGGAGGTTCAAGCCTCAACCCAACCCGACCACCGCCTGCTGGAAGAGTTTTTGTGATGAGACAGGATGAGGCAGATGTTAGGTTATGATACATATGACAATTCATAAATCATGCGGAAAAACCATAAAGCCAGGAAAGCATATTATATTCACATAATCATTTAGCATAGAATTGGTGCATACATGTTGTAGCGTGCCTTCCCTAGCTGCACCCGAACCGAACAAGAACAAGTCTTTAGGACTCCAAATGTCGTCCCTCCGTAGATAGTCCACAGTACGTCCGGATCCGCCTCAAGTTAGACCAACTAGAATCGCCCTTAAGGTTACTAGGAATTTCGGCTAGTGTTTGCAAGTGTATGGTTAATTTTATTTCAAAAACTTACCCTTTGAATACTTCAATCGTATCTGCAAATAATGACCCTAAGCCCTTATTTATAGAGGTATGGAAAAGGAACTGGAATCCTATTAGGATACTAATTAGTTAAACTAGAATCCTAGTAGGACTCTAACTAATTAATTTTATCCTTTTAGGATTAGGAATTTAATCATCAAACAAATCCTATACAATTTAGGTTTCGTATGTGAACACAAACTCTACAAGAGCATGACCCACGAGCGTGCAGGCCATGCCCGCGCACAGCCCACACGGCCGCTCGGCCCACGCGAGCCGCAAGCCCACGCGAGCAGCAGCACAGCTCGCAGCCCATCGCTGCGCGCGCTGCCATGGCCTGCTGGGCCTGGCCTGCTGGGCCTGGCTGCTGGGCCTGGCCTTGCGCTGGGCCTGGCGTGGCCTTGGCTGTTCGTGTGGCGCGCTTGGCTTGCTGGGCGATGGCCTGGCTTCGTGCTGGGCCCTCGTCCGGCAGGCCTCGTCCGATGCTTATTCGTACGATACGCTTCCGATTAAATTCCCGGTTCCGGAATTCATTTCCGATACGAACAATATTTAATATTTCCGATTCCGGAATCAATTTTCGTTTCGAACAAATATTTAATATTTCCGTTTCCGGAATTATTTTCTGATTCCGATAATATTTCCGATTCTGACAATATTTCCGTTTCCGGCAATATTTCCGATTCCGGCAATATTTCCATTTCCGATAATATTTTCCGATACGTACCATGTTTCCGTTTCCGGCAACATCTACGACTTGGATAATATTTATATTTCCGATACGATCCATATTTCCGTTTCCGGCAATATCATCGTTTCCGGAGTATTCATTTCTTGCTTGTGACGATCTCAGCTCCCACTGAAACCAAGATCCGTCGATTCCGAATATCCATAGATAGAGTATTTAATGCCATTAAATACTTGATCCGTTTACGTACTATTTGTGTGACCCTACGGGTTCAGTCAAGAGTAAGATGTGGATTAATATCATTAATTTCACTTGAACTGAAGCGGCCTCTAGTTAGGCATTCAGCTCACTTGATCTCACTGAATTATTAACTTGTTAATTAATACTGAACCGCATTTATTAGACTTAACATAGAATGCATACTTGGACCAAGGGCATTATTTCCTTCAGTCTCCCACTTGTCCTTAGGGACAAGTGTGCATTTCCTAATTCCTTTGTCGCTCGATGCTTGCTCTTGAACATAAGGTAAGAGTTGTCATCCTTATTATGTCCAGAGGTGTTCCTCGGTTTCAGAGTTCAACTGATCAAATAAACAGATAATCATAGCCTATGATTCATCCGAGCACGGCCATGCATTTCACAGTTTCTAGCTCTCCGAGTGGCCTTGTACAACTTTTAAGCATCTCATCCCGATTTATGGGAGGACAATCCCAATCTTGCGATCTTGAGATTAGACTTTGTTTGATAGGTGATTACCTGAGCGTTGCCTTTATAGCCTCCTTTTACGGTGCGACGGTTGGTCAACGTCAAAGCAACCAGTTCTCAAACAAGTAATCTCAAATCACTCAGGTATTGAGGATTTAGTGTCTAATAATTTTAATGAAATTTACTTATGACAGATTTTCATCTCTTACAGTAAAGTTTCATAGGTCTTGTCCGATACTAGTCTTCCCAAAGTAAGTATCTATGCAAATGATTATGACATTGCCATGTCCACATAGTTCAAGAAACAGAACTACTAGTCATCTTGCATTCTAATCGTCTAACGTTTTCTATGCGTCCAATTTTATAGAAAACTCCGACTAGGGACCATTTTCAACCTTTGACATTCAAGTTCACTTGATAGACATTTCTTAGTCACAGGACTGGTCCTGACAGTCTATCTTGAATATATCGCCAAATTGAAGGGTCTCATCATTTAATAAACCACAAATTAAATGGAAAAATGAATTCTCTTCGTTTATTGTGAATGATTAACCAATAATGTTTTACAAAGATTTAAACTCTAAAACTTTAAAACATTAAACAAGGATATCAAAGCCATTCTCCAATATGCTTGATTCCCATAGCTGCAGTGTGCGAGTTGTGCTTCGCCTGCGGCAGAGGTTTAGTCAATGGATCTGATATGTTGTCATCAGTTCCAATTTTGCTTATTTCGACTTCCTTTCTTTCAACGAACTCTCGTAGAAGGTGAAATCTACGAAGTACATGCTTGACTCTCTGGTTGTGTCTAGGCTCCTTTGCCTGTGCAATAGCTCCGTTATTATCACAATACAGGGCTATTGGTCCTTTAATGGCGGGGACTACACCAAGTTCACCTATGAACTTCCTTAGCCATATAGCTTCCTTTGCTGCTTCATGTGCAGCAATGTACTCCGCTTCAGTTGTAGAATTCGCAATGGTGCTTTGCTTAGCACTTTTCCAGCTTACTGCACCTCCGTTGAGGCAGAAGACAAACCCAGACTGTGATCTGAAATCATCTTTGTCGGTTTGGAAACGTGCGTCCGTATAACCTTTAACAATTAATTCATCATCTCCACCATAGACCAGGAAGTCATCTTTGTGCCTTTTCAGGTACTTTAGAATATTCTTGGCAGTAGTCCAATGCGCCTCTCCTGGGTCTGATTGGTATCTGCTCGTAGCACTGAGTGCGTACGCAACATCCGGGCGTGTACATATCATAGCATACATTATTGAACCAATCAATGATGCATATGGAATCCCATTCATTCGTCTACGCTCATCAAGTGTTTTTGGGCACTGAGTCTTGCTTAGAGTTATTCCATGAGACATGGGTAGGTAGCCTCGCTTGGAGTCTGCCATCTTGAATCTATCAAGCACCTTATTGATATAATTGCTTTGACTAAGTCCAATCATCTTTTTAGATCTATCTCTGTAAATCTTGATGCCCAATATGTATTGTGCTTCTCCTAGATCTTTCATCGAAAAACATTTCCCAAGCCAAATCTTGACAGAGTTCAACATAGGAATGTCATTTCCGATAAGTAATATGTCGTCGACATATAATACTAGGAAAGAAATTTTGCTCCCACTGACCTTCTTGTATACACAAGATTCGTCTGCGTTCTTGATGAAACCAAAGTCACTGACTGCTTTCATCAAAACGTATATTCCAGCTCCTGGATGCCTGCTTCAATCCGTAGATTGACTTCTTTAGCTTTCATACCTTTTTAGCATTCTTTGGATCCTCAAAACCTTCAGGCTGTGTCATAAACACAGTTTCTGTTAAAATGCCGTTTAAGAAAGCAGTTTTGACATCCATCTGCCATATTTCGTAATCGTAATATGCAGCGATTGCTAACATTATCCGAATAGACTTTAGCATTGCAACTGGTGAAAAGGTTTCATCGTAATCCACACCGTGGACTTGCCTGTAACCTTTTGCAACCAATCTAGCTTTGAAAACTTCAAGTTTCCCATCTTTGTCCTTTTTCAGTTTGAAAACCCATTTGCTTCCAATGGCTTGGTAGCCATCTGGCAAATCGACCAAATCCCATACTTGGTTTTCAGACATGGAGTCTAATTCAGATTGCATGGCTTCTTGCCATTGCTTGGAGCTAGGGCTCGTCGTAACATTTCTTTGCGATCTACGCGGGGTAACATTTCTAGATTGACCATGATTCTCACCAGATTCTTCTAAAGATCTCTGAGTTTCATCCTGAATGTCATCTTGAGCATTCTCTAGAGTTTGTTGTTCGACTCGAATTTCTTCGAGGTCTACTTTTCTCCCACTTGTCATTTTGGAAATGTGATCTTTCTCCAAAAAGACACCATCTCGAGCAACAAACACCTTGTTCTCAGATGTATTGTAGAAGTAATACCCCTTTGTTTCCTTTGGATAGCCCAAAAGGATACATTTGTCAGATTTTGGATGAAGTTTGTCTGAAATTAATCGTTTGACGTATACTTTACATCCTCAAATCTTAAGAAAAGACACATTTGGAGGCTTTCCAAACCATAACTCATATGGAGTCTTTTCGACAGCTTTAGACGGAGCTCTATTTATAGTGAGTGCAGCTGTATTTAGTGCATGTCCCCAAAATTCTAATGGAAGTTTGGCCTGACCCATCATTAACCTGACCATGTCTAGCAAGGTTCTGTTCCTCCGTTCCGACACACCGTTCCATTGTGGTGTTCCAGGAGGAGTCAATTCTGATAGAATTCCACATTCTTTCAGATGGTCATCAAATTCATAGCTCAGATATTCACCGCCTCTGTCAGACCGCAGTGCCTTAATCTTCTTGCCTAATTGATTCTCTACTTCACTCTGAAATTCCTTGAATTTGTTAAAGGATTCAGACTTATGCTTCATTAGGTAGACATAACCATATCTACTGAAGTCATCAGTGAAAGTGATAAAGTAGCTGAAACCACCTCTAGCATTTGTACTCATTGGTCCACATACATCTGTATGGATTAAACCCAATAGTTCATTTGCTCTTTCTCCAACTTTAGAGAAAGGTTGCTTTGTCATTTTGCCAAGTAAACATGATTCGCATTTACCATAATCCTCTAAGTCAAATGGTTCTAGAATTCCTTCCTTTTGAAGTCTTTCTAAGCGTTTCAAGTTTATATGGCCTAATCGACAATGCCACAGATAGGTGAGATCTGAATCATCCTTTTTGGCCTTTTTGGTATTTATGTTATATACTTGTTTGTCGTGATCTAATAAATAAATTCCATTGACTAATCTAGCAGATCCATAAAACATCTCTTTAAAATAAAACGAACAACTATTGTCTTTTATTAAAAAGGAAAATCCCTTAGCATCTAAGCAAGAAACAGAAATGATGTTTTTAGTAAGACTTGGAACATGGAAACACTCTTCCAGTTCCAAAACTAGCCTGGAGGGCAACGACAAATAATAAGTTCCTACAGCTAATGCAGCAATCCGTGCTCCATTTCCCACTTGTAGGTCGACTTCACCCTTGCTTAACTTTCTACTTCTTCTTAGTCCCTGTGGATTGGAACATAAGTGTGAGCCACAACCTGTATCTAATACCCAAGAAGTTGAATTAGCAAGTATACAGTCTATAACGAAAATACCTGAAGATGGAACGACTGTTCCGTTCTTCTGATCTTCCTTTAGCTTTGGACATTCTCTTTTGTAATGGCCTATTCCATCACAATAAAGACAGCTTGATGTGGACTTGTCCTGCTTTGATTTAGCATTGCCCTTGGACTTTCCACTTTTCTTGAACGGTCTGCTTCTAGCCTTAAGTAAATCTTTGGCTTCATAGTCCAGTATTATCTTAGCCTTTCTGACAAGGTGAACAAATTCTGCAACTGTTTCTTCTCTTGGTTCACTTAGGTATAGTTGCTTGAAGCGACCAAACCCACTGTGTAGTGAATTGAGCAAGATAGAGACTGCCATCCTTTCGCTTATTGGTGTTCCTAGTAGACTTAGGCGATCAAAGTATGAACGCATAAGATCCACATGGAACCTCAGTGGGACGCCTACCCTCTGTTTAGTGCGAAGGAGCTGAACATGTGTTTCTTGGACTTCCATCCTATAACACCTGTTGGGAGAACTAACCTTTAGACCAGACATTGATTCAATCAACTCATGGACGTTTTGGTCCCTGTCCTCCGTGTTTCCACGACAGATATTCCTCAGATTCTTGATGAGCGTAAAAGGTTCATAGGCTACAAACCTTCTAGCCCAATCATCAGGGATATTGTTACGCATGAGACTCATAACCTTTTGAGATCCGCATCCCAGGCGTAAAATCTCTCAGGGGTCATGTCTCTGGCATAGTAGCTTGGCATGGGATGTGATAGTACATACTCAAGTCCATTGAGTTTGACTATTTCAACTAGCTTAGCTTCCCATTCAAGAAAATTTGCCAGGTTCAGCTTGACCATAAGCTCAGAACCCATGATGATGTTTTGATTGTTGTTTGCCATATTTAAAACTACAATTGAAAAGAATAAACAAATAAATAACCATTCACAGTTTCTCTTAATAAACTTAAATTCTAGCATACATGCATAATTCAATGTTCATTAAGCATTTTATTCAAGTTATGTGTTCCGGCAGGTGTGAATAAAATGATTCCAAGATCCTAAAATCATTGAAGAACTAAGCACAGTTTGTCGACTTAATCCTAAAACATCTTAGGTAAGCAAAAGCCTTTTGCTAATAGTCTAGAAACTATTCTTGGTTGATAGGTACGTCTAAGAACTTATTAGGTAAACCTATCGATTTTGCCACGACATAAAAGGACTCCTTACTTATATCGTTGAGTTTCACCAAAACTAACATGTACTCACAATTATTTGTGTACCTTGCCCCTTTAGGACCAATAAGTAACACCTCGCTGAGCGAAAACTATTACTAGATTGATGTAAAGGATATCCAAGCAAGTGTATATTTTGGTATGGCACCTTTTAACTCAATTTTTAAGTTTGGAACTTAAGGCTCTTACTATGTTGGTTAGATTTTAAGTGAACTAAAATCCTTAATCATGCAACATAATCAAGCTTTGACCTCATGCATTTTAAGACATATTTAAAAGAAATAAATAACTTAAAACATGCATAAGATAAATGTGATCTAGTATGGCCCGACTTCATCTTGAAGCTTTAACTTCAAAGTCCGTCTTGAAAATCTCCGTGGGAGGCACCATTTTCTTCAAATAGGATAAGCTATAATTAAAACTAATTACAACTATTTGATGGTACGCAGACCATATTTTCTATCCTATTTGGGCCATACTAGTCACTTCATAACCTGCAAAACAGTACATATACAATATATACCATTCACCCATTCATTATCATGAATGGCCCACATAGCTGGTTAGTAAAACACATTATGCATCACATAAACATTTGCAGCAATTAATCAAGGGCACCAATAATCTACAAATTATTCAGTCCTTATTAATTCTAATCAAGTTGTTTTAACCTTAAGGATTTGTAGACCTAATCAAAAGTTTATGACTAAAAAGGGCTCCCACTTAAACCAATAAATTCATATGCTTTACTAATTTTAAACATAAAAATGTATTTCTAGTCTAACCGGAAACATACAAATTTAATTAAAATTTAAAGCTCATATAAATTTATAATTGAATCCATAAATTTAATTTCAGTCGTATTTAAATTAATTCATGATTTTAATTTTAGTAAAATAATTAGAATAAATAAAATTTATTATAATTACAATATTTAAAATTAAAATCCAAGAAAATAATTTAAATTATTAATTTTAAAATTAATTAAAATTACGTAAACTGAAAATCTCAAATTAAAATTTCAAAACGATCTAATCGCAACGCACCAACCCCACGCAACGCACGCCCATGGGCCACACGCACACAGCCATCGCTGGCCATGTGCGCGCAGCCCATGCGCTGCGTCGCATCGCTGCTGCTCCCCATCGCAAGGCATCAATCGAACACGCGAGCCAGTGCTTGCTGCGCGCGCCAGCGCTCGACGCAACAAGCATGCTGCCGCAGCCCATCGCTGGGCGCAGCGCTCGTCGCACGTCGCAACAAGCAAGCTGCTCGCCATTGCTGGGCGCAGCGCTCGTCGCTCGTCGCAACAAGCAAGCTGCTCGCCATCGCTGGGCGCAGCGCTCGTCGCACGTCGCAACAAGCACGCTGCACGCCATCGCTGGGCGCAGCGCTCGTCGCACGTCGCAACAAGCACGCTGCACGCCATCGCTGGGCGCAGCGCTCGTCGCACGCACACTAGCGCTCGCTGCGCGCGAGGCTCCGCATGCTTGCGCGAGGCAGTGTGCGCTGTGGCGCAACACGCTTGCTGCCCACACGCGACTGCTCGCTCCTTGCTCTCGCCCTTGCCCATGCGCCCATTGCTCACAGCCCACGACACAAGGCAGGGCTGCTGCCTTGTGCTCGTGCACCATGCCCTTGCTCGCTGCATTCGTACCGCATGGGCGACGAGCTCCCTTGCTCGTCGTCGCATGTCCGCACTATACAACACCCCTTAAGGGTAACACGTAGCGTCCATTGCTTTGTGCGTGCAAGTTATATGAGCGAATCGCATAAAAAATTAAAAATTTATATTCAAAATTAATGACAAATTAATAAATAATATTAATTTCATAATTTTAGGGCGAAAAATCGAAAATTTATTATTTAATTGATTTCCGATTAACATGGATTCAAGTCTAGGTCATAAAAAATTAAAATTTAACATAAATTTACAATTTTTATGGTGGTTTTTAATCATAGGTATCTAATTAAATTATAACTAATTATGAAAATCAAATTAATTCTTAATTAGTCCAATTTTCAACAAATTAATCATAATTACAAATTAGATTGCATAATTAACAAGGCTAGGCATTCAAACTTGTTAAACATATACAGTAGGTCAATCAAAAATTCAAGATTTATCAACAAGAATCGCAAATATTTAATTTAACATCTTAAATTTACGAAATTTTGCATTCGAAAAACTAAAACCTCCGAAAAGTCATAGTTAGGCTTCGAATTTGAGAATTCTGGGTTCGGCCGAAATATACCTTTTTTGTCAAAATTTTAGAATGCCTTTTACATGCGGAATTGACACAAAAATCACTCGATTTGGATGAGTAACGAAGAAACTGCCGAAAAACTGCGTACGTATAATTAAATAAACGCAATTTGCAATTAATTAACAATTACGAAAATTAATCACCCCTTTTTAATTCTTGCAAATTTGTAATATTTAACCATGTTTATGCAATTTAGATTATGAAAATAATAAGAGGCTCGTGATACCACTGTTAGGTTATGATACATATGACAATTCATAAATCATGCGGAAAAACCATAAAGCCAGGAAAGCATATTATATTCACATAATCATTTAGCATAGAATTGGTGCATACATGTTGTAGCGTGCCTTCCCTAGCTGCACCCGAACCGAACAAGAACAAGTCTTTAGGACTCCAAATGTCGTCCCTCCGTAGATAGTCCACAGTACGTCCGGATCCGCCTCAAGTTAGACCAACTAGAATCGCCCTTAAGGTTACTAGGAATTTCGCCTAGTGTTTGCAAGTGTATGGTTAATTTTATTTCAAAAACTTACCCTTTGAATACTTCAATCGTATCTGCAAATAATGACCCTAGGCCCTTATTTATAGAGGTATGGAAAAGGAACTGGAATCCTATTAGGATACTAATTAGTTAAACTAGAATCCTAGTAGGACTCTAACTAATTAATTTTATCCTTTTAGGATTAGGAATTTAATCATCAAACAAATCCTATACAATTTAGGTTTCGTATGTGAACACAAACTCTACACGAGCATGACCCACGAGCGTGCAGGCCATGCCCGCGCACAGCCCAGACGGCCGCTCGGCCCACGCGAGCCGCAAGCCCACGCGAGCAGCAGCACAGCTCGCAGCCCATCGCTGCGCGCGCTGCCATGGCCTGCTGGGCCTGGCCTGCTGGGCCTGGCCTTGCGCTGGTCCTGGCGTGGCCTTGGCTGTTCGTGTGGCGCGCTTGGCTTGCTGGGCGATGGCCTGGCTTCGTGCTGGGCCCTCGTCCGGCAGGCCTCGTCCGATGCTTATTCGTACGATACGCTTCCGATTAAATTCCCGGTTCCGGAATTCATTTCCGATACGAACAATATTTAATATTTCCGATTCCGGAATCAATTTTCGTTTCGAACAAATATTTAATATTTCCGTTTCCGGAATTATTTTCTGATTCCGATAATATTTCCGATTCTGACAATATTTCCGTTTCCGGCAATATTTCCGATTCCGGCAATATTTCCATTTCCGATAATATTTTCCGATACGTACTATGTTTCCGTTTCCGGCAACATCTACGACTTGGATAATATTTATATTTCCGATACGATCCATATTCCGTTTCCGGCAATATCAAATTTTCCGGAGTATTCATTTCTTGCTTGTGACGATCTCAGCTCCCACTGAAACCAAGATCCGTCGATTCCGAATATCCATAGATAGAGTATTTAATGCCATTAAATACTTGATCCGTTTACGTACTATTTGTGTGACCCTACGGGTTCAGTCAAGAGTAAGCTGTGGATTAATATCAATAATTCCACTTGAACTGAAGCGGCCTCTAGTTAGGCATTCAGCTCACTTGATCTCACTGAATTATTAACTTGTTAATTAATACTGAACCGCATTTATTAGACTTAACATAGAATGCATACTTGGACCAAGGGCATTATTTACTTCAGCAGATGAGAATGATAATGTTATCACCGGTACCTTCTCTATCCATTCTTTAGCAGCCCATGTTCTTTTTTATTCTGGAGCTTCACATTCCTTTATTTCTCCATTGTTTGCAAAATGTTTAAATTTAAAACCATGTTGTGACTTTCATGCTATAAGTGTTCTTCTTCCTAGTGGAGAAATTGTGAAATGTAGAACCACGTATAAGGATTGCCCTATCATAATAGAGAAAGTAGAGTTTCTAGCAGACTTAGTAGCTTTTGACCTATCTGAATTTGATGTAATCTTGGGAATGAATTGGTTGACTAAGTATGGAGCTAACCTTAATTGTTCGAGGCAAAGTGTGACCCTTAAAATGCCAGATGGAGATAGAGTTTCATTCCATAAGTTAGTAAGAAAACCTACGATCCAAATTGTCCATGCTTTGAGAGCAAGTAAAATGATTGAGAGTGGTTTATCTGGTTATCTGTGTAGTGTTATTGACCTAAATACCTCTGGACCTTCCACTACCGACATACATGTTGTTTGTGAGTACCCACATATTTTTCCAGAAGAAATACCTAGTATGCCCCCACCAAGAGAATTAGATTTCAGCATTGAATTAATTCTGGGATCCACCCCTATTTCTAAGGCACCATATAGAATGGCACCAGCTGAGTTACAAGAATTAAAGAAACAATTAGATGAGTTACTTGAAAAAGGATATATTCGACCTAGTGTTTCACCTTGGGGAGCCCCTGTCTTGTTTGTGAAGAAAAAGGACGGAACTATGAGGTTATGCATAGATTATCGAGAGTTAAACAAGATTACCATTAAGAATAAGTATCCTTTACCCCGTATTGATGACTTGTTTGACCAACTTCGAGGTGCAAAAGTGTTTTCAAAGATTGACTTGAGGTCCGGATACCATCAACTTCGAATTAAACCTGAGGATATTCCAAAGACAACCTTTAGAACTAGATATGGTCACTATGAGTTCGTTGTAATGCCTTTTGGGTTAACCAATGCACCAGCCGTATTTATGGATTTGATGAACCGCATTTTCAAACCATACCTTGATAAGTTTGTAGTTGTTTTCATTGATGATATTTTGGTATATTCTAAGAGTAATGAGGAACACGAGGAGCATCTTAGAAAAGTGTTAGACATGCTGATTGAAAACCAGTTATATGCTAAGCTGTCGAAATGTGAATTCTGGCTTAAGGAGATATCATTTTTAGGTCATATTATTTCCGAGAAAGGTGTATCTGTTGATCCTGAGAAAATAAAAGCAATTGTGGAATGGCCTAGACCAACTAATGTACCTGAAGTACGGAGTTTTATGGGTTTAGCTGGATATTATCGAAGACTCGTTCAAGACTTTTCTAAGGTTGCCTTACCCATAACCCGATTAGTTAGAAAGAATACCAAATTTGTGTGGAATGATGATTGTGAATGTGCATTTCAAGAACTTAAGAAACGTCTCACCACTGCCCCTATTCTTACCCTTCCATCTGGAACTGACGGATTTGTAATTTATAGTGATGCTTCCAAGAATGGATTAGGATGTGTCTTGATGCAAAATGGAAAATTCATAGCTTATGCTTCACGCCAACTCAAAGTCCATGAACAAAACTACCCTACCCATGACCTCGAACTTGCAGTTGTTGTTTTTGCTCTCAGAATTTGGAGGCATTATTTGTATGGTGTGTCGTGTCAAATTTTTACTGACCATAAGAGTCTTAAGTATATTTTCACCCAGAAAGAACTCAACATGAGACAACGTAGGTGGTTAGAACTTCTTAAAGATTTCGATCTTGATATTCAATACCATCCCGGAAAGGCTAACGTTGTTGCAGATGCATTAAGTCGGAAGTCGCACCTAAATTCAATCCTAACTTTTTCCCAAGCCAACCAAGATGATCTACAAAAGATGGAAATTGAGTTTATCATGAAAGGAAATCCTTGTTTGAATGTGTTGGTAATGAAGCCAACCTTGATTGATGAGATTAAGGAAGCACAATGTAAGGACTTGCAATTAGAAAGAATAAGGAGTGAAGTGGAAAATGGGAAGTCACCTTGTTTTGTCATTCAAGAGGATGGCACGTTAAGGTTTCAGGGAAGATTATGTGTGCCAAATGATGAGAAGTTGAAAAAAGAGAGTTTTAGAAGAAGCTCATAGTTCACCATACTCGATTCACCCTGGAGGAGATAAGATGTATAAGGATTTAAGACAAAGGTATTGGTGGAGCAATATGAAGCAAGAAGTGGCAGAATATGTGGCTAAATGTTTGACGTGTCAGGGAATCAAGATCGAGCATCAAAGACCAGCAGGTTTGTTGCAACCTCTGGATGTGCCAGAATGGAAATGGGATTCAGTTTCAATGGATTTTATCATAGGTTTACCAAGATCAACCAAGGGAATGAATGCTATTTTGATTATTGTTGATCGATTAACGAAGTCAGCACATTTCTTAGCAACGAAGAATAATTCGAGTTTAGATCAACTTGTTGAGCTATATGTGAATACTATTGTGCGATTGCATGGAGTACCTAGTTCGATTGTTTCTGATCGTGATACAAGGTATCAATCCACTTATTGGAAAGAATTTCAGAAAGCTCTTGGAACGAAACTTAACTTCAGTACTGCATTTCATCCAACGGTTGATGGACAAACAGAACGCACTAATCAAATTGGTTAGGATATGTTGAGAGCATGTGTTTTAGATTTTCAAGGAACTTGAGAAAAGTTTCTACCTATGGTTGAATTTTCATACAACAACAGTTATCAGGCCACCATTGGTATGGCACCGTACGAAGCTCTTTATGGAAGGAAGTGTCGAACACCGTTGTGCTGGAGTGATATCGATGAAGCGCGTGTTATAGGACCTGAATTGATTCAAGAAACTACCGACAAGATCCGTCAAATTCAATCAAGAATGATGGTAGCGCAAAGTAGGAAAAAGAGTTATGCAGACCAACGAAGAAGACCACTAGAGTTTGAGGTTGGTGATCACGTGTTCTTGAAAATTTCACCAACAAAAGGAATAATGAGATTTGGTCAATCTGGGAAATTGAGCCCAAGATACATCGGGTCGTACGAGATATTGGAAAGGATAGGTGAAGTAGCGTACCGGCTTGCCTTACCGACCGACTTGGAAAAGGTGCATAATGTGTTCCACGTGTCGATGTTAAGAAAATATGTTCCTGATCCTAGCCATGTGATTACGCACGAACCCTTGTTATTGCGAAACGATTTGACTTACGAGGAGAAACCAATTGAAATTCTAGAACGAAGAGAGAAACGACTTAGAAGCAAAGTAATCCCAATGGTTAAAATCTTGTGGGCCAATCACTTGACATCTGAAGCTACATGGGAAGTCGAAGCGCAAATGAGAACGAAATATCCCAGTTATTCGTTTAGAAACGATAAGATGTATGAATTCTAATATGTTATTTGAATGACTGTGTTATAATATTATTATTCCGCCATGTTTGTATAGAGAATAAAACGATTAAGTATGAATTGTATGATTTCTATGAATGGCTAGTTCGACTGAGCTCCAGTTTCGAGGACGAAGCTTTTTCTAAGGGGGTAAGAATGTAATACCCCGAAATTTTAAACTCGATTTATTAAAATTAAAAATATTTATTAACTTGATTTCGTTTCAAATAAATTACGAATAATCAAATTTCGACATAAAAGACATAAAAGATAGAAACCTGTCAGAATTAGGTGTTGCACTCCGACATAAATCCTAAAAGAGGTAGAATTTGCAAGAGGAATCCTATTCCTAGTATAATTCGAAAATAAGAGTTACGTATTAATTAAAATCCTAACGAACCTAGAGTCCGTAACGGGCCCAGACGCATTCCGTCATAAAGTTAATACGCACTAAAAGACTCGGATAAGTCTCAAAGACTCCGTATTCCACGAGTCCAAATCTGACAAGGGAATACGGCCCAGACCCTATTTTCAACGCCTGGCTCTGGGCGCCGAAATCTTCGGCGCTGAAATTACCTGGGTACGTGTTCTCTCCTAATTCTTCTTGGATTAGTGCTCTAAAATTCTATCTTTCCACGAACTCTTCCCTATAAATACAGCCCCAAATTCGACGTGAAAAGGACACAACACACAATTCATATTCTGAGTATTGACTCAAACCCCTAAGCCTAAGCCTCACGCTGCGAAATTGATCCCGCGTTCTGTCGCAATCGATCCAAAAATCGAACAGAATGTATCATGTCCCTTGTAGCTAAAGAATTAATCCCGGAAACTTGAGATTCGTTAAATAAAAGGAAAATAGCAAAGCCAAAGTGGTTAGTTTTCTGAGAACCATGACGCACCTCTCAAGGGTGCGTCGTAATGTGTCCCTTCGCATGATTTAATCGCTTTCCTCGCCCTTTTATAAAACTGTTAAACTATTAAATCTGATTGTTCTATCACGCTTAATAAAGATAATATCTTGGGAAATTGAACTATCATGCTAGGTCCCTTCAATCAATCTAAACAAGATAATCACGAACGATCTAGTATTATGTGTTGCACATTGTTAAAATCAATTCAGATTAGTCTAATAGTTAACGCATGTCCCTTCAATTATTTATGCTGAGCTAGTAAGGATATCCTGCCTCTGGAGTTATCGAAGAGCGAGTACTCCTCTCGGTAGTTACAGTCCCCCGAACCCTCAATCTCTACCCTGCGGGTGTACGTTGAGGGATCCCCACACCAGGGATCACAAGGGAACCTATGGCCGTCTTGGTTAAACATAATTTCACTCCCTTTATGTCACGATAACTGAGTTTTGTCAGTTTTTCTCATTGTCGTTAAAAACTGAATGGCGACTCCTATATTACTAGTCAATTGGGTGTAAACTCACAGGAAATCCAAATACACTTGATTTGACAAAAAGAAACGTCACGCCCACGAGGGACGAGGTCACGCATTAGCCTCGTGCTTTTTCGACCCCCTCACAGTGGCGACTCCACTGGGGAAAGTGAAGGAAATACTCGTGCTCGTAGGTAATCAAAATAGTCGAAGGGTGAAACGATCCTACCCCGCGTTTATTTCCCCATCAAGTTGGGACGACCTGAAAATCAGCATATTAATGTGAACGGACATAACCGCATAACGAATCTTGGCTCCCTTGGATGTTTCATCTCGGGAGTTGGGACTAAGGATACCCCATCGCCAACCGGGGGGTGCATACGCTTCGAATGTTGTCCACTCGGCACTTTCGCTAGTAGTACACCCGTCCCAAACCCAATCGCTCGCCCACTAGGTCACTCTCATTGGTGCATGCCCCCTTGGCTTACATCGTAATTGGCCTCTTGGGCGAAATTCGTCTGTTGAAGGCACTACCTCGACTGGGGCATGTGTTGGATCTTCGATAGAAGCGGAACCAAGCCGGTGCAAATACTACCCATAGAAGCCTATCATAAACTACATGACATATTATTATTTTGCCTCATGATGTAATGTTAGTTATGTGTAGCGAATTATGTGATTGTGTGTGACAAATAATGCTAGAAAACCAACGACTTTAAAATTGCCCAAACATTCATAAACCAATTGGCCAAAGAGTTATACCAAAATACGTGTTCCACAAACCCGAACGATCGCCACAAAAATAAGCGACGCTCGGGATGGCCCATAACGAATCCCACAAACGCTGCACAACGCGTAAAGGACGTTATTAGGCAAGCACGCAAAATCAAGGTCGCATAAACAAAAAATATACGCAAACAGAAAACGAGCACTAGTCAGGGACGCATTTTCAGCGCCCCTGGCTGGGCGCCAATAATTCTCACGCCCTTAGCTGGGCGCTGAAGTGGCTGCCTGGCCTTGTGGTCAGGCACAGCAGCCTCTGTGCCCGCGCATAAAAAATACGTAGCACTAAAAGAAAATTCGTGAAAATTGCTGCAAGGGCGTACGAAAAGGCACTCGATTCTAAAAGCGACTTAAAAAAAAATAACTCTTTGTGTCGTTGTTAGGCCTCCTATGACGACAATGTTCGGCACCAAAACCAAGCATGCTAATTTAAATAGCTTTGAATGTCACATGGGCAAAGTATTCAAAGAATGGTGTTCAAATAAAGTTTTCAAGGAAAAATAATGTTCGAATAAAAAATAAATAAATCCGAGTCTAGACTAGGCTATGCCAAAGTACAATCTAAATCCTAAGTCTTAGTTGTCTTATACATAGAATCGTTCCTAATGCTTGGTGTCGTTCTGCAAGTTAAAAGATTAAACCATATTGAGTCTCCCTTCCTAACATTTAAATCAATAAGCATCCATATGTAATTGTCATCCCTTGCTAAGAATCTACGGCCTCAATACTCCCTCTCACCAATAAAAAGAATATATTATCTAATTCAAGTATTTGCAAAATGGAAACAGTCACATTCTGAAAATCGTTCCTCCATAGTCGCACAACCCCCAAAGTGAGCCTAAGGTATCAATACCATTGGCAAGAAAAAATTAATGGCCTCAAGGCTTATGATCACATTGGGTCACGACTATCATAATCCTCTCGAGCCACTCGCTCCTTGAAATACTACTAAGTATGGACTAAAAGATTTTCCATGAATGCAACATGACCAACCATGAAAATACCCAAATCGGCATACCATAAGGCTACCATTGGGGTAAAGCAATACACACTAAGAGGGAAGCCGCACTAATGATTCTAGTCTTGCAAAAATAAAAATTCGATCTCCCCAACTAACTACCTTTCCAACATTAAGCAAAATGGCGCATGACAAATGAACACCCAAGGGTTAAAAATCTAAAGTGTCAACCAACAAAAGTTATGGTCCAATTAGCCTAAGTCTGAAAGTTGCTTGGTCAAGTATTATAGGCTTACGCCACGTCATTATTTTGAGTCTAGGCCACCTCCTTGTATTCATACACGGGTTATAATCAAAAAATTAATGAAAGTTCGAGTCTAAATCACAACTTCCAATTAAATCCCAGAAGCTGGAATCTGAAAAGAAGCAAAAAAATTTATTTTCGATGTAATTCTTTCGTTAAATTTCAATAAAGTAAAAACAACATTTTGAATCTACGCTATTTTCATATTTTAAGAAACGACTAAATACGCTTGCAAAGTAAGACAATTTAAAGGTCCACCCTAGGCCTACTAAAATTAAAGGTCCACTAGAGGCCTACCAAACGAGGCTCACTCAGTCTCGCCTCGTGACACAAAGACCACAACCATCTACCTTTTAGCCCAAATAAGAAGGGGGAGAAATCCCAAGCAAAAAATGGAAAAGAGAAAAGAGAGAGAAAAAGAAAGCGTGGAAAGGAGAAAGAGAAAAGGGAGAGCGAAAACAGCGAGCCATGAAATACTTAGCCCGTACTTCACAAAGTGCGGAATTTACCCAAGTAAACGAAGGAAAAGAACTGAGTCAACCAATCCAAATCATACCACAAAAACTACATAAAGTTCTACGATGTCTACCCTTTCCAATCCTTATGTTCTTAGACGCCTTCGCTCTGGGGCCCCTGTTCAGCTCATTTAACCCATCCATGTTCTCATTGCCATAACCCAAGAAACCATTACCTCGACTCTTGTTCTTGAACTTGTTATCAACTGCAAACCACGTACGGCCATTGACACGTCCGTCATACCCATTATTTCCAAAACCTGCTCTTACATCACCATTAGCATAATGACCATATAACTTGTTTGAATACATCCTGTTGATATACCCTTGTGAAGGAAATAATGCCCTTGGTCCAAGTATGCATTCTATGTTAAGTCTAATAAATGCGGTTCAGTATTAATTAACAAGTTAATAATTCAGTGAGATCAAGTGAGCTGAATGCCTAGCTAGAGGCCGCTTCAGTTCAAGTGGAATTAATGATATTAATCCACAGCTTACTCTTGACTGAACCCGTAGGGTCACACAAATAGTACGTAAACGGATCAAGTATTTAATGGCATTAAATACTCCATCTATGAATATTCGGAACCGACGGATCTTGGTTTCAGTGGGAGCTAAGATCGTCACAGGCAAGAAATGAATACTCCGGAAACGATGATATTGCCGGAAACGGAAATATGGATCGTATCGGAAATATAAATATTATCCAAGTCGTAGATGTTGCCGGAAACGGAAACATGGTACGTATCGGAAAATATTATCGGAAATGGAAATATTGCCAGAATCGGAAATATTGCCGGAAACGGAAATATTGTCAGAATCGGAAATATTACCGGAATCGGAAAATAATTCCGGAAACGGAAATATTAAATATTTGTTCGAAACGGAAATTAATTCCGGAATCGGAAATATTAAATATTGTTCGTATCGGAAATGAATTCCGGAATCGGAAAATTTAATCGGAAGCGCATCGTACGAATAAGCATCGGACGAGGCCTGCCGGACGAGGCCCAGCACGAAGCCAGGCCATCGCCCAGCAAGCCAAGCGCGCCGCACAAACAGCCACGCCAGGCCCAGCGCAAGGCCAGGCCCAGCAGGCTGCGCAGCGCGCACAGCGCGCGCAGCACGCACAGCGCGCGCAAGCACGCGCAGCGCGCAGCGCGCGCGGGCGCTGCGTGGGCTGCTGCTCGCGCGCACGCATGGGGGCCCATCGTGGCTGCCGTGCGTGTGTGTGCAAGTGTTTGTGTTCGTGCACGTTTCCTAAAACATGCAGAGTTCGGTTAATGATTAAATTCCTAATTCTAATTGATAAATTAATTAAATTAGAGTTCTTGTAGAATTCTAGGTTTAATTAATTTGTATCTGAATAGGATTCCAATTCCCTTTCCATACCCCTATAAATATGTGGCCTGGGTTCACAATTTATAACAAGTTTAAAAAGTATTCAAAGTGAGTTTTTGAGAGAAAAATTCAGTCACACATTTGCCTATAAAGTGCCGAAAATAATAGTACCTTAAGGGCGATTCTAGTTGGTCAATCTTAAGGCGGATCCGGACGTGCTGTGGACTATCTACGGAGGGACGACACTTGGAGTCCTAAAGACTTGTTCTTGTTCGGTTCGGGCGCAGCTAGGGAAGGCACGCAACAAAGAGTATGCATCTAAATTATGCTATATGATTATGTGTAAATAATATGTTGTCCTGGGTTAATGGTTGTTTCCGCATGATCTATGTAATGTCATATGTATCATAACCTAACAGTGGTATCACGAGCCCCTTATTATTTTCATAATCTAAATTGCATGAACATGGTTAAATATTACAAATTTGCAAGAATTAAAAGGGGTGATTAATTTTCGTAGTTGTTAATTAATTGCAAATTGCGTTTATTTAATTATACGTACGCAGTTTTTCGGCAGTTTCTTCGTTACTCATCCGAATCGAGTGATTTTTGTGTCAATTCCGCATGTAAAAGGCATTCTAAAATTTTGACAAAAATAATTTTTTTCTGCCGAACCCAGAATTCTCAAATTCGAAGCCTAACTATGACTTTTCGAAGGTTTTAGTTTTTCGAATGCAAAATTTCGTAAATTTAAGATGTTAAATTAAATATTTGCGATTCTTGTTGATAAATCTTGAATTTTTGATTGACCTAAAGCATATGTTTAACAAGTTTGAATGCCTAGTCTTGTTAATTATGCAATCTAATTTGTAATTATGATTAATTTGTTGAAAATTAGAATAATTTAGAATTAATTTGATTTTCATAATTAATTGTAATTTAATTAGAAACCTATGATTAAAAACCACCATAAAAATTGTAAATTTATGATAAATTTTAAATTTTTATGACCTAGACTTGAATCCATAACAATCGGAAATCAATTGGATAATAAATTTTCGATTTTTCGCCCTAAAATTATGAAATTAATATTATTTATTAATTTGTCATTAATTTTAAATTTTAAAATTTTATGCGATTCGTTCATAAAACTTGCACGCACGAAGCAATGGACGCTTCGTGTTACCCTTAAGGGGTGTTGTATAATGCGGGCATGCGACGACGAGCAAGGGAGCTCGTCGCCCGTGCGGCACGAATGCAATGAGCAAAGGCGTAGTGCACGAGCACAAGGCAGCAGCCCTGCCTTGTGTCGTGTGCCACGAGCAATGAACGAATGGGCATGGGCGAAGGGCGAGCCAAGGTAGTCGCGTGTGGGCAGCAAGCGAGCTGCGCCACAACGCGCGCTGCCTCGCACAAGAGCGCGCAGCCTCGCGCATAGCGAGCGCAAGCTCGCGTGCCACGTACGAGCGCTGCGCCCAGCATTACTCGCGCGCACAGCGAGCGATGTCGCGCGCCCAGCGAGCGATGTCGCGCGCCCAGCGAGCGATGGCTCGCGCGCACAGCGAGCGATGTCGCGCGCCCAGCGAGCGATGTCGCGCGCCCAGCGAGCGATGTCGCGCGCCCAGCGAGCGATGTCGCGCGCCCAGCGAGCGATGTCGCGCGCCCAGCGAGCGATGTCGCGCGCCCAGCGAGCGATGTCGCGCGCGCACTGCGAGCGATAGCTCGCGTGCGATGAGCGCTGGCGCGCGCAGCGAGCACCAATGCGTGCGGAGGCTTGCGATGGGGATGCAGCAGCTATGCGACGAGCGCATGGGCTGCGCGCACATGGCCAGCGATGGCTGTGTGCGTGCGGCCCATGGGCGTGCAATGCGTAGGGTGTTTGCGATACGATTAGATCGTTTTGAATGTTTAATTTGAAAATTTCAGTTCACGTAATTTTAATTAATTTTAAAATTAATAATTTAAATTATTTTCTTGGATTTTAATTTTGAATATTGTAATTATAATAAATTTTATTTATTCTAATTATTTTACTAAAATTAAAATCATGAATTAATTTAAATACGACTGAAATTAAATTAAATTTTTGGATTCAATTATAAATTGATATGAGCTTTAAATTTTAATTAAATTTGTATGTTTCCGGTTGGACTAGAAATACATTTTTATGTTTAAAATTAGTAAAGCATATAAATTTATTGGTTTAAGTGGGAGTGCCTTTTAGTCATAAACTCTTGATTAGGTCTACAAATCCTTAAGGTTAAAACAACTTGATTAGAATTAATAAGGACTGGATAATTGGTAGATTATTGGTGCCCTTGATTAATTGCTGCAAATGTTTACGTGATGCATAATGTGTTTTACTAACCAGCTATGTGGGCCATTCATGATAATGAATGGGTGAATGGTATATATTGTATATGTACTGTTTTGCAGGTTATGAAGTGACTAGTATGGCCCAAATAGGATAGAAAATATGGTCTGCGTACCATTAATTTGAATGTAATTGGTCTAAAGTACCAAAGTTGTTTTTCAATTCAAATATGGTCTGCGTACCATCAAATAGTTGTAATTAGTTATAGCTTATCCTATTTGAAGAAAATGGTGCCTCCCACGGAGATTTTCAAGACGGACTTTGAAGTTAAAGCTTCAAGATGAAGTCGGGCCATACTAGATCACAAATATCTTATGCATGTTTTAAGTTATTTATTGCTTTTAAATATGTCTTAAAATGCATGAGATCAAAAGCTTGATTATGTTGCATGATTAAGGATTTTAGTTCACTTAAAATCTAACCAACATAGTAAGAGCCTTAAGTTCCAAACTTAAAAAATTGAGTTAAAAGGTGCCATGCCAAAATATACACTTGCTTGGATATCCTTTACATCAATCTAGTAATAGTTTTCGCTCAGCGAGGTGTTACTTATTGGTCCTAAAGGGGCAAGGTACACAAATAATTGTGAGTACATGTTAGTTTTGGTGAAACTCAACGATATAAGTAAGGAGTCCTTTTATGTCGTGGCAAATTCGATAGGTTTACCTAATAAGTTCTTAGACGTACCTATCAACCAAGAATAGTTTCTAGACTATTAGCAAAAGGCTTTTGCTTACCTAAGATGTTCTAGGATTAAGTCGACAAACTGTGCTTAGTTCTTCAATGATTTTAGGATCTTGGAATCATTTTATTCACACCTGCCGGAACACATAATTTGAATAAAATGCTTAATAAACATTGAATTATGCATGTATGCTAGAATTTAAGTTTATTAAGAGAAACTGTGAATGGTTATTTATTTGTTTATTCTTTTCAATTGTAGTTTTAATATGGCAAACAACAATCAAAACATCATCATGGGTTCTGAGCTTATGGTCAAGCTGAACCTGACAAATTTTCTTGAATGGGAAGCTAAGCTAGTTGAAATAGTCAAACTCAATGGACTTGAGTATGTACTGTCACATCCCATGCCAAGCTACTATGCCAGAGACATGACCCCTGAGAGATTTTACGCCTGGGATGCGGATCTCAAAAAGGTTATGAGTCTCATGCTGAACAATATCCCTGATGATTGGGCTAAAAGGTTTGTAGCCTATGAACCTTTTACGCTCATCAAGAATCTGAGGGATATCTGTCGTGGAAGTACGGAGGACAGGGACCTGAACGTCCATGAGTTGATTGAATCAATGTCTGGTCTAAAGGTTAGTTCTCCCAACAGGTGTTATAGGATGGAGGTCCAAGAAACACATGTTCAGCTCCTTCGCACTAAACAGAGGGTAGGCGTCCCACTGAGGTTCCATGTGGATCTTATGTGTTCATATTTTGATCGCCTAAGTCTACTAGGAACACCAATAAGCGAAAGGATGGCAGTCTCTGTCTTGCTCAATTCACTACACAGTGGGTTTGGTCGCTTCAAGCAACTATACCTAAGTGAACCAAGAGAAGAAACAGTTGCAGAATTTATTCACCTTGTCAGAAAGGCTGAAATAGTACTGGACTGTGAAGCCAAAGATTTACTCAAGGCTAGAAAGAGACCATTCAAGAAAGGTGGAAAGTCCAAGGGCAATGCTAAATCAAAGCAGGACAAGTCCACATCAAGCTGTCTTTATTGTGATGGAATAGGCCATTACAAAAGAGAATGTCCAAAGCTAAAGGAAGATCAGAAGAACGGAACAGTCGTTCCATCTTCAGGTATTTTCGTTATAGACTGTATACTTGCTAATTCAACTTCTTGGGTATTAGATACTGGTTGTGGCTCACACTTATGTTCCAATCCACAGGGACTAAGAAGAAGTAGAAAGTTAAGCAAGGGTGAAGTCGACCTACGAGTGGGAAATGGAGCACGGATTGCTGCATTAGCTGTAGGAACTTACTATTTGTCGTTGCCCTCCGGGCTAGTTTTGGAACTGGAAGAATGTTTCCATGTTCCAAGTCTTACTAAAAACATCATTTCAGTTTCTTGCTTAGATGCTAAGGGATTTTCCTTTATAATAAAAGACAATAGTTGTTCGTTTTATTTTAAAGAGATGTTTTATGGATCTGCTAGATTAGTCAATGGACTTTATTTATTAGATCACGACAAACAAGTATATAACATAAATACCAAAAGGGCCAAAAAGAATGATTCAGATCTCACCTATCTGTGGCATTGTCGATTAGGCCATATAAACTTGAAACGCTTAGAAAGACTTCAAAAGGAAGGAATTCTAGAGCCATTTGACTTAGAGGATTATGGTAAATGCGAATCATGTTTACTTGGCAAAATGACAAAGCAACCTTTCTCTAAAGTTGGAGAAAGAGCAAATGAACTATTGGGTTTAATCCATACAGATGTATGTGGACCAATGAGTACAAATGCTAGAGGTGGTTTCAGCTACTTTATCACTTTCACTGATGACTTCAGTAGGTATGGTT
The DNA here is from genome assembly GCF_020520425.1 of Spinacia oleracea. Classification (NCBI taxonomy): domain Eukaryota; kingdom Viridiplantae; phylum Streptophyta; class Magnoliopsida; order Caryophyllales; family Amaranthaceae; genus Spinacia; species Spinacia oleracea. The sequence continues at coordinate 134,464,571 of NC_079490.1, read as the reverse complement.
ATGTCTACCTAATGAAGCATAAGTCTGAATCCTTTGACAAATTCAAGGAATTTCAGAGTGAAGTAGAGAATCAATTAGGCAAGAAGATTAAGGCACTGCGGTCTGATAGAGGCGGTGAATATCTGAGCTATGAATTTGATGACCATCTGAAAGAATGTGGAATTCTATCAGAATTGACTCCTCCTGGAACACCACAATGGAACGGTGTGTCAGAACGGAGGAACAGAACCTTGCTAGACATGGTCAGGTCAATGATGGGTCAGGCCGAACTTCCGTTAGAATTTTGGGGACATGCACTAAATACAGCTGCACTCACTATAAATAGAGCTTCGTCTAAAGCTGTCGAAAAGACTCCATACGAATTATGGTTTGGAAAGCCTCCAAATGTGTCTTTTCTTAAGATTTGGGGATGTGAAGTATACGTCAAACGATTAATTTCAGACAAACTTCATCCAAAATCTGACAAATGTATCCTTGTGGGCTATCCAAAGGAAACAAAGGGGTATTACTTCTACAATACATCTGAGAACAAAGTGTTTGTTGCTCGAGATGGTGTCTTTTTGGAGAAGGATCACATTTCCAAAATGACAAGTGGGAGAAAAGTAGACCTCGAAGAAATTCGAGTCGAACAACAAACTCTAGAGAATGCTCAAGATGACATTCAGGATGAAACTCAGAGATCTTTAGAAGAATCTGGTGAGAATCATGGTCAATCTAGAAATGTTACCCCGCGTAGATCGCAAAGATATAGATCTCAACCGGAAAGGTACTTAGGTATTTTGACGAACGAGAGCTATGACGTTCTATTACTTGAAAGTGATGAACCTGCGACTTACAAGCAAGCTATGACGAGCCCTAGCTCCAAGCAGTGGCAAGAAGCCATGCAATCTGAATTAGACTCCATGTCTGAAAACCAAGTGTGGGATTTGGTCGATTTGCCAGATGGATACCAAGCCATTGGAAGCAAATGGGTTTTCAAACTGAAAAAGGACAAGGATGGGAAACTTGAGGTTTTCAAAGCTAGATTGGTCGCAAAAGGTTACAGGCAAGTCCACGGTATGGATTACGATGAAACCTTTTCACCAGTTGCAATGCTAAAGTCTATTCGAATAATGTTAGCAATCGCTGCATATTACGATTACGAAATATGGCAGATGGATGTCAAAACTGCTTTCTTAAACGGCGTTTTAACAGAAACTGTGTTTATGACACAGCCTGAAGGTTTTGAGGATCCAAAGAATGCTAAAAAGGTATGCAAGCTAAAGAAGTCAATCTACGGATTGAAGCAGGCATCCAGGAGCTGGAATATACGTTTTGATGAAGCAGTCAGTGACTTTGGTTTCATCAAGAACGCGGACGAATCTTGTGTATACAAGAAGGTCAGTGGGAGCAAAATTGCTTTCCTAGTATTATATGTCGACGACATATTGCTTATCGGAAATGACATTCCTATGTTGAACTCTGTCAAGATTTGGCTTAGGAAATGTTTTTCGATGAAGGATCTAGGAGAAGCACAGTACATATTGGGCATCAAGATTTACAGAGATAGATCTAAAAAGATGATTGGACTTAGTCAAAGCACTTATATCAATAAGGTGCTTGATAGGTTCAAGATGGCGGACTCCAAGCGAGGCTACCTACCCATGTCTCATGGAATGACTCTAAGCAAGACTCAGTGCCCAAAAACACTTGATGAGCGTAGACGAATGAATGGGATTCCATATGCATCATTGATTGGTTCAATAATGTATGCTATGATATGTACACGCCCAGATGTTGCGTACGCACTCAGTGCTACGAGCAGATACCAGTCAGACCCAGGAGAGGCGCATTGGACTGCTGCCAAGAACATTCTGAAGTACCTGAAAAGGCACAAAGATGACTTCCTGGTCTATGGTGGAGATGATGAATTAATTGTTAAAGGCTATACCGACGCAAGTTTCCAAACCGACAAAGATGATTTTAGATCACAGTCTGGGTTTGTCTTCTGCCTCAACGGAGGAGCAGTAAGCTGGAAAAGTGCTAAGCAAAGCACCATTGCGGATTCTACAACTGAAGCGGAGTACATTGCTGCACATGAAGCAGCAAAGGAAGCTATATGGCTAAGGAAGTTCGTAGGAGAACTTGGTGTAGTCCCCTCCATTAAAGGACCAATAGCCCTGTATTGTGATAATAACGGAGCTATTGCACAGGCAAAAGAGCCTAGACACCACCAGAGAGTCAAGCATGTACTTCGTAGATTTCACCTTCTACGAGAGTTCGTTGAAAGAAAAGAAGTCGAGATAAGCAAAATTGGAACTGATGACAACATATCAGATCCATTAACTAAACCTCTGCCGCAGGCGAAGCACAACTCGCACACTGCAGCTATGGGAATCAAGCATATTGGAGAATGGCTTTGATGTCTCTGTTTAATGTTTTAAAGTTTTAGAGTTTAAATCTTTATAAAACATTATTGGTTAATCATTCACAATAAATGAAATGAATTCATTTTTCCATTTAATTTGTGGTTTATTAAATGATGAGTCCCTTCAATTTGACGATATATTCAAGATAGAATGTCAGGACCAGTCCTGTGACTAAGAAATGTCTATCAAGTGAACTTGAATGTCAAAGGTTGAAAATGGTCCCTAGTCGGAGTTTTCTATAAAATTGGACGCATGGAAAACGTTAGACGATTAGAATGCAAGATGACTAGTAGTTCTGTTTCTTGAACTATGTGGACATAGCAATGTTATAATCATTTGCATAGATACTTACTTTGGGAAGACTAGTATCGGACAAGACCTATGAAACTTTACTGTAAGAGATGAAAGTCTGTCATAAGTAAATTTCATTAAATTATTAGACACTAAATCCTCAATACCTGAGTGATTTGAGATTACTTGTTTGAGAACTGGTTGCTTTGACGTTGACCAACCGTCGCACCGTAAAAGGAGGCTATAAAGGCAACGCTCAGGTAATCACCTATCAAACGAAGTCTAATCTCAAGATCGCAAGATTGGGATTGTCCTCCCATAAATCGGGATGAGATGCTTAAAAGTTGTACAAGGCCACTCGGAGAGCTAGAAACTGTGAAATGCATGGCCGTGCTCGGATGAATCATAGGCTATGATTATCTGTTTATTTGATCAGTTGAACTCTGAAACCGAGGAACACCTCTGGACATAATAAGGATGACAACTCTTACCTTATGTTCAAGAGCAAGCATCGAGCGACAAAGGAATTAGGAAATGCACACTTGTCCCTAAGGACAAGTGGGAGACTGAAGGAAATAATGCCCTTGGTCCAAGTATGCATTCTATGTTAAGTCTAATAAATGCGGTTCAGTATTAATTAACAAGTTAATAATTCAGTGAGATCAAGTGAGCTGAATGCCTAGCTAGAGGCCGCTTCAGTTCAAGTGGAATTAATGATATTAATCCACAGCTTACTCTTGACTGAACCCGTAGGGTCACACAAATAGTACGTAAACGGATCAAGTATTTAATGGCATTAAATACTCCATCTATGAATATTCGGAACCGACGGATCTTGGTTTCAGTGGGAGCTAAGATCGTCACAGGCAAGAAATGAATACTCCGGAAACGATGATATTGCCGGAAACGGAAATATGGATCGTATCGGAAATATAAATATTATCCAAGTCGTAGATGTTGCCGGAAACGGAAACATGGTACGTATCGGAAAATATTATCGGAAATGGAAATATTGCCAGAATCGGAAATATTGCCGGAAACGGAAATATTGTCAGAATCGGAAATATTACCGGAATCGGAAAATAATTCCGGAAACGGAAATATTAAATATTTGTTCGAAACGGAAATTAATTCCGGAATCGGAAATATTAAATATTGTTCGTATCGGAAATGAATTCCGGAATCGGAAAATTTAATCGGAAGCGCATCGTACGAATAAGCATCGGACGAGGCCTGCCGGACGAGGCCCAGCACGAAGCCAGGCCATCGCCCAGCAACCAAGCGCGCCGCACAAACAGCCACGCCAGGCCCAGCGCAAGGCCAGGCCCAGCAGGCTGCGCAGCGCGCACAGCGCGCGCAGCACGCACAGCGCGCGCAAGCACGCGCAGCGCGCAGCGCGCGCGGGCGCTGCGTGGGCTGCTGCTCGCGCGCACGCATGGGGGCCCATCGTGGCTGCCGTGCGTGTGTGTGCAAGTGTTTGTGTTCGTGCACGTTTCCTAAAACATGCAGAGTTCGGTTAATGATTAAATTCCTAATTCTAATTGATAAATTAATTAAATTAGAGTTCTTGTAGAATTCTAGGTTTAATTAATTTGTATCTGAATAGGATTCCAATTCCCTTTCCATACCCCTATAAATATGTGGCCTGGGTTCACAATTTATAACAAGTTTAAAAAGTATTCAAAGTGAGTTTTTGAGAGAAAAATTCAGTCACACATTTGCCTATAAAGTGCCGAAAATAATAGTACCTTAAGGGCGATTCTAGTTGGTCAATCTTAAGGCGGATCCGGACGTGCTGTGGACTATCTACGGAGGGACGACACTTGGAGTCCTAAAGACTTGTTCTTGTTCGGTTCGGGCGCAGCTAGGGAAGGCACGCAACAAAGAGTATGCATCTAAATTATGCTATATGATTATGTGTAAATAATATGTTGTCCTGGGTTAATGGTTGTTTCCGCATGATCTATGTAATGTCATATGTATCATAACCTAACACCTTGAGCCGTCCCCATGCTATTCATTGGCCTTGGTTGATGTAATCCTCGTGCTTGACTAATACCTATACAACTCATTCAGCCCATCTTTCAAGTCGTCTTGAGTCACGAATAAAAAAAAGAAGACAAATGAAAAGTACGTTATACGCCTAACGAAAATAAATATATATAAAAAAAAAACTTTGCAAAGGGCCTTTAAAGTTCGTCTAAAAAAACAAAAAAAAAGGAAGCATTTAGCGCACAAAAAAAGATTCGCAAATATTTGGCACAAAACGAAAAGGAGCAGCGCAAAAGGTAGCCTAGAACGCGTTTTCAACGCCCAGGCCTGGGCGCCGAAAATAATAGCGCCCAGCCTTGGGCGCCGTTCTTGCTTTAAACTCCCAATTCCTAAAAGTGTTCGTATATTTTCCTATATACATGCGGAAGAATAACGAACACTTGGGGGGTAGAGGATCGTATAAAATACGCAAAATACGCGCGCTCCAAAATTTTCGTTTGGCAACGCATCTCCTATAAAATAACGAATCTCGATCACCCTTTTCATTTCACCCAAAACGCATCTGCTAAAAATAGTAACTGCCGTAGCGAGTAGTTGCTAAAAGTGGCAAGACATAAAAGATAGAAATCTGTCAGAATTAGGTGTTGCACTCCGACATAAATCCTAAAAGAGATAGAATTTGCAAGAGGAATCTTATTCCTAGTATAATTCGAAAATAAGAGTTACGTATCAATTAAAATCCTAACGAACCTAGAGTTCGTAACGGGCCCAGATGCATTCCGTCATAAAGTTAATACGCACTAAAAGACTCGAATAAGTCTCAAAGACTCCGTATTCCACGAGTCCAAATCTGACAAGGAAATACGGCCCAGACCCTATTTTCAACGCCTGGCTCTGGGCGCCGAAATCTTCGGCGCCCAGCCCTGGGCGCTGAAATTACCTGGGTACGTGTTCTCTCCTAATTCTTCTTGGATTAGTGCTCTAAAATTCTATCTTTCCACGAACTCTTCCCTATAAATACAGCCCCAAATTCGACGTGAAAAGGACACAACACACAATTCATATTCTGAGTATTGACTCAAACCCCTAAGCCTAAGCCTCACGCTGCGAAATTGATCCCGCGTTCTGTCGCAATCGATCCAAAAATCGAACAGAACGTATCATGTCCCTTGTAGCTGAAGAATTAATCCCGGAAACTTGAGATTCGTTAAATAAAAGGAAAATAGCAAAGCCAAAGTGGTTAGTTTTCTGAGAACCATGACGCACCTCTCAAGGGTGCGTCGTAATGTGTCCCTTCGCATGATTTAATCGCTTTCCTCGCCCTTTTATAAAACTGTTAAACTATTAAATCTGATTGTTCTATCACGCTTAATAAAGATAATATCTTGGGAAATTGAACTATCATGCTAGGTCCCTTCAATCAATCTAAACAAGATAATCACGAACGATCTAGTATTATGTGTTGCACATTGTTAAAATCAATTCAGATTAGTCTAATAGTTAACGCATGTCCCTTCAATTATTTATGCTGAGCTAGTAAGGATATCCTGCCTCTGGAGTTATCGAAGAGCGAGTACTCCTCTCGGTAGTTACAGTCCCCCGAACCCTCAATCTCTACCCTGCGGGTGTACGTTGAGAGATCCCCACACCAAGGATCACAAGGGAACCTATGGCCGTCGTGGTCAAACATAATTGCACTCCCTTTATGTCACGATAACCGGGTTTTGTCAGTTTTTCTCATTGTCGTTAAAAACTGAATGGCGACTCCTATATTACTAGTCAATTGGGTGTAAACTCACAGGAAATCCAAATACACTTGATTTGACAAAAAGAAACGTCACGCCCACGAGGGACGAGGTCACGCATTAGCCTCGTGCTTTTTCGACCCCCTCACAGTTAACGATAATTTATTTTTAAGAAAATTATTTTAGTTAAACATTTCTATTTTTAGCAATTTCTGAAAATTACAAACAATTTCTGAATTTTGCCAAAATTGTGAGTTTATTAAAAAAAAAAAAAAAATCATTTTCTGCTTTATTTCCTTGCTCCCCACGCACAAACCAGGAAGTCAAAACTTCCTCTCCTTCCCTCAAATCAGTCCCCATTCATTTGCTTGAGCCCCAAGGCCTTCCCCCTTCTAGAATCCTTCCAAATTTTACAAATTTCATTCAATTTCTGATGAATTTCAATACCAAAATCAATTCACAAAACTAAGAAAATCATCCCTTTGTTCCTCCAATTGCTCGAACCACCACCACCAACAACAACCACCTCAACCACCGTGCACCACCATTCTCACCACCACTCAACCACCCCGCATCTCCAGACCACCCAGAACCACCGAACACCACCACCCCACCGTAACTCCCTTCCCTGCTCTCTCCTCCTTTCGCGTCCCCTGCCCCATTCCCCTGTCTCCCTCCCCTTCTCTGCCACGCTACACCACCCACGCCACACACCACCTCCAGCCACCATCACCACCCTTCACACCAACCTCCGCCGCACAATTTCACCAGCGAGCCACCCCCCTACTCCTCCCAGAACCGCCGCAAACCACCACACAAATATCCCCTGCTTCTCTACCCTTTTCCGCGCAAATCACCACCCCCCTTAACTGCTCCGCCGCCGCTCAACTACTGTCACCATCGTCGTCGCATCAATCGGCGTCACCCACCCCAGCCAGCCTCCCTTCCTCCCTCCTCTTTCTCCTCCTCCTCGTTCATCCCCTTTCCCTTCCCCTGTTCGTGCCCCCATTCGGAAAAAAAAAAAGGAATCAGTTTCCTTTTGAAACTTGATTTTATCCTCCCTCAAACCCAATTTCAAATTGGGCCATTTTACAATTTGGGCTTTTTGGGTGAGTTAAGCCTAATTTATAATTTTCAGAATCTAATTTATCAATTCTTAGGATTTAATAATATTTGTAAAATGTATATTTACTAACAAAATTGTTTATTATTTTTCAGGTTTTATTATCGATTTTATGAGAATAGGATTCTAGTTTTATTTATCCAAAATGAAATTTAAACAATACTTTCATAAAAATTGATTTAAAAATTTATATGTATTTTGATTGAAAATCCGAGTAACAAAATATTTCGTTAAATTTCGAAATTATATTTTTATTAAAATTCGTTAATTATAAATCCATTACTTATAAAATTTATGATTTATAAAATATTGATTTTATAATTATTTATCGATTTTAGTACTAATTCAATTATTTACTATTTTTAAAGAAATTGAACTCGGAGCTCAGGACGAACGAGCCAAGGAAAATCCTTAGCAGAATCGCGGAAGTGAGGTAACGGCTATTGCTAGTACCCGCAATTCCCTTATAAATGTGATTATGAAATTACAACGTTATGATTGATTTATGAACTGAATGTTTTGACATGTTTTATGAATTGCGGGAAATGAAATATGATTTGATTGAATTATTTATAATATGATTGAATATTTTATTATAATATGATTTGATGGAATTATTCTTAAAATATGATTGATTGAAATTCTTGTAAAATTATGTTTATAAGAAAACCATGAAAGAAATGATGTTTATGCAATGCCATGAAAGAATTGATATTTTATTGATCCCAGGATCTAAATGATGTTTTTATCGTGATCTAATGATCTAAAGGATTTATGTTACTTCAACTGAAGTAAAAATGATAAAATGTAAAATTAAACGAAACATGATAAATGAAAGTGAAAGACCTAGTCCGTTTGCCAGTATATGTTCACAAGTTACGATTCTCGGTCATGCATGTACCCATGGGGCATCCGCCCATTGAGCCAAGGCTCTCATATTTTCGGGCCAAGGCCCCATGTTTTATGGATAGCGGTCCATCGTGGAAGACGTTCCACCATGTCATACTTGCCACGGCTAGCATGTGCACCCTAAAGTTATGAATGAATTAAATAAAGGACTTTATAAAATGTTTTACTATATTCTATTCTCCCTGTGTTATTAAATAAAATGAATTGAAATGAATTTAGGGGTTGCTAGAATAGTTCGTTACTAAGTCTTCGGCTCACCGTTTTTGTTTTCTGTTTTAGGTACTGATGGGAACGACGGAGACGGGTAGTGGTGAGGATTTTACTTTAATATTATTCACCTAGTTTATGCTTAATGCTTTAATAGTTTAATTAAAGACTTTTAGTAAGTGATGTACTTTTATCTTGGTATTATAAAGGATTATTATATACTTTTTGGAGTAATTAATAGCTTATGATTGATGTTTGCCTTGTAATTTCCAAAAAGGAAGTTACGGCAGGTAATGTCCCGACCAATTAGGTTAATTCCGCTGCTAATTATGCTTTAATAATTGAATTAGATGTCGGGGTGTTACAAAATTCCTTCCTCCGTTTTTTGTTGTTGCTGTAAGTTCATTAGTTGATAAAATTCCACCTCATGGGTTCATGTCCCCACTTAATCAGATTTTTTCTGATTTTTGAATAATTTAATCAAATATCTCCCCTTTCCTTATTTCTTTATTATTTTCTCTCTCCTTACTTTATTCTTTACAAAGGAATCTCTTACACACTCTTACACACAATCATTACACTTATACCCATACAAATCAAGATTCCAGTTTTTTAAACCCCCCCCCCCCCCCCAATGATTCCAAATGGGTAGAACAAATAGGATCGGATGGAGTATGTTTTTGGCAAAAGAAATTGATTGTTTATTCGTTTTAGTTACTTTGTAATTTTTTGTGTAATTGCTTCTCCCTCTGCAAAGGTTCTGCTCCTTCGCTTGTAGGCCCTGTTCTTCGGTGGGTCTCAAGCAAAATAGAGCAGCGCGGTGGAGTTGATGGTGTCGAGCAAACCAGAGGGGAAATCGACGGTGTATTCGCAGACGGAAATTTGAGGCCCAAGCCGGAAAATAAGACGAGGTAAAAAAAAACTTTTAGCTAGTAGGCGGTAGTGGTGGACTAGCGGAAAAACAGAGAAGTGAAGTGAGAGGGATTTTCTTTTAAAAGGCAAATCGGTCTTTTCACCATAAATACGCGGACGTTTTTAGCTAATCTATATAATTAAAGCAAAGTAGTGACTTGTGAGAGGTGAGAAAACCCCCAAATACTCTCCTCTCAGCTATGCCACATCATACTAACTCAAAAGTCAACTAATCAATTTACATCTTCAATCATACACCAATTAAACAAAATCATTAAAAAAGAAAAAAAAAATTAAAACTACCAATAAAAGAAAAAAAAACTATTGACAAAAATGGAAATAGTATTATAAATATATTGTATTGTGGATGCCCATTATACCCTTGACATCCTTATACTATATAATGTACGTATGTGTACATATTATTTAGATTGGAATAAGATGATAACCGCCAGTTTCTCTCTTCCTCTCTCCCTCTTTCTCCCTAATTTTATAACACGTTATCAGCACCATTGCTAACCGTCGATGGGAAAAGGAAATTGCGACTAAACAAACGAGAAAATAACAAAGAGAATCGTCACTATCGATGTAAGTAAATTCACTAAATATTAATTGATTTACATGAATTGTATGATACTATATTTGTTGAATTATAATCTGATTGTGATTTTAGTTAGTCAAATGCTTTTATTTTTCATACTTTAATTTGATAAATACGGTGATTTCGTGATTTCAAATATTGCGTTGCCGGATATACTTAAACATATGTAGTAACCGTTTGTTTTATAGTTCGGATTTGCATAATGTTACGTGTTAGTTTTGGAGTTTAGAGTAATATTCTTTGGCCTGACATGTATTATCCATCATGTTTTGGAGTTTTCGAATTTGATTGTTATTTAAGTAGTTAAATACATTTATTTTCATCATATTTTATTTGTTATCTCCGCAATCGATACATCACGGTTTGGTATTATATCGATGTTGCGTTGATCATGATGCAAAGTATTTGATGTACCATCGCAGACGGTTATTGTCATTAATTATAATCTGCTGTACTGCTATTCTATTATCATTATTCAAATGTTTGTATTGTCAATTTGTCATCATTGATTTCTTTAATTCATATATTATCGATTCCGTTGCCTTTGTTGTCTTATGTTGCCTTTATTTTCATATATATAATCAACATATAAGCATAATCTTATTTTATTTGTTATAGAATTATCTAGTTATAATTTCGTAATACATGTTTTCCTTGAGTTTATTTTTGTATTAATTTGTGTGTGCTACTGTGAAAAGATGATTGTGTATTATGTATAGTTATTATAATTGTTTTTATTTGTTGTACATCACTCTTGAATAGAATAACTGGTTATTAAAGTCTATGAATGCCCCCTCATACATCAATGAGAATAATTATGAAGAGATGTATTTAGTGGGGAAAACAATATTTCTTAAAAATAGTTAAGAATATAATATATGTAAAGATCAGTGGGAGATAGCTTTTTAGTTTACAAAATAGTGGTATATGGATTAAAATGATACATGGATGTTAAATGTGGTACTAGTTTTTGTTCATAAATCAATGAATCCTTTTATGAATACGAGTATGAGTTTATGATATTGATATCATCCAGAAGATGAAGAAAGATGTATATGTTTATTGAAATTGATATGTACCACATTTACAATGTATACTCCAGAAGAGTACACGCTATCTTTCCATAAGTTTTGTTAAATTGTCTTGCTATCACAAATGAGACACCATTTTGTGTCGTTATATCACATCACAATATGTTCAAATTATAGTATTTTATAATTCCAGTAATCACTTAGGGAAGATAACCAGCAGTTATCGAATGAAATCTTTTTTATGATATTATATACGTACGATGTGATAATTCAGGCCATCCAGGTTTAAGAAAACACCCGTCATGAGAATTTGAAAATTCTTGTCAAATAAAAGTTTAATTAAGTGCTGACATTCCCTCATATGTTGTATATATTCAAAGGCAAGACATAATGATGAGGTTGAGTTGTATTTCAATCGAATAGTAATTATGAATCGATTGAGAAAATAAATACAAGAGATATTAATTACTTTGAAAACTTGTATAATGATATGATGGGTGAATTGAAATTCACCATGATACTAGGTGACCTGAAGTTCGCCATAATGTTAGTAGGTGACTTGAAGATCACCAAGAAGTATACAAGTATTTTGTGATTGATGTAAGTATCGTAAATCTCTTGATTGGGGCGATCATACGTTAGCAAGAAAAGAGAAAATATGAAGAAAACAACTGCATATTATATCTACTCCCCATAATCAATGTTGATCTCCAGAAGAGAACAAAAGTATGTAATATTTATCAAAATATACGTTGAAAAGTGTATTATTTAGTTGGTGAAATTTTTGTATGCCCCATAATATATTGTAAATACTTTCCCAACTTAGGGGGAGACGAGCAAAAATAAGTTGGCAAAATTGAAAGATAATAAATTGATCCCCATATGAGAAAGTATACTTGCCAATTTTATGTCCTCGAAGTATGTTTGGACATAAATATCTATGACTTAATTATGTTAAGTTTTACTATGTCTAGAGACATAAAGGTATATGATAGTCATAGTGCTCGATGTTACATATATTAAGTGTTGAGACTTATATATCTTGTCAATATTTATTTAAATATATACACCTGAAGTATAGATTATATATACGATTCCAACATTGTGATTATATGAAAAGGATGGCAAGATAATGCAGTTGATGATGTTTTTGAAAAGAAAGAAAACACTATTAATTATATAGTGTATGAAATACCCTTGAAGTGGTATAGATATCTGAACTATAATAGATGGCCCATGAGAAAATATGAATGGTACCTATTGAATAAGTATTCAGATATCATTGATGAATAGCAAGCAAAGTATATATTGAAGAATATTGATGATACCGATAGATGATGGAATCGAAATATAATGCATATGCGATAAATAATGGATTTTGAATAAGGGATCGTAAATCTATGTCTATTTCGATGTAGACATCATTATAATGATCAAATGAGCTCATGGACCTGAAGTCCAAAAAGTTATGGATTTGAAATATCCACACTGTACAGTGTTTTGCATTTGAGTCTTACATTCATATACATGTGTAGTTAATATGTAAATGCATCATTCATCATACATTTAGTTTGTTTTATGTTTATCATGATATGTTTTTCATTTATACAGTTATATATGTTTCAAAACTATTATGATGTCGTATATAAATATGCATCCAAAGAATGGTAAGACGAATTTGCAACTTTATGAAAATTTATAAGAGGAGATTCTTACTCCATTGGGCTAATTGTTGCGAAAGAAGTATATATGTAATATTGATTTGATAGCATGTTATGAATCATGCAAATAAGAAAAGTTCCTGAAGAACTTATACATGATATTCTTAAACATCTAGCCCTTTAAGTTTTACATATGAATGTCATAACATTGATCAAATATTATCTAAACTCTTGAAGAGTGTTTTGAAATGTCGTCTCAACCAGTAGTTTGAGCACTTCAGAATTATGAAATATACATATTAGTTACATGAAAGAATTCTTGTACAATATGAGTTGATTCAAAATTATAAGATAAGAGTATGTAATGTCCTTACATTGACTTTTATTTTATGGTCCAGAAGAACCATAAATCACATTATACCCTAAGTTGCACAGTGATATTATTATTTATCATGTATTGTCATGAAAGTATAACTAGAGAAATTTTGATCAACATTGATGATTTCCAGAAGAAGGTTTATATATGTCCTCCAGAAGAAGGTTTATATATGTCCTCCAGAAGAAGGTTATATATGTCCAATATGAAAGGATACATTTTGTAATATTATGTACAAGAAAATATATTATTTCACGTATTGTTTTCAAAAATTTGGTGATATAAATACTCACCTAGTGCATACAAGTGAAGATTTGAAGATGCAAGTCAAATTGTGGAGAATCAACTTTCAAAGAGCTTCATGTTGCTACATTTGAAAAGTTATCAACAATATTATATTCATTGAACTTGGAGATCTCAAGTGATGTATTAATTAGGGGGAGAAAATACGCGTTGCACTCTTTTTCCCTTAACCATGGTTTTGTCCCATTGGGTTTTCCTGGTAAGGTTTTTAATGAGGCAACATCCCAAGCGTATTATGATGAGTGTGTTGCGATTAAAGCGAAAATTAGAACAAACTTATCTGATTCGATGAACTGAACGAAGAACAATTGTTGCGTCGTGGACACCCACTGTCCTAAAAGACGATTCCGCGCTACCTCCCGGTGCAGTAGAACAGAATGCGGTCGCCCTCCAGGATTAGCGCAACTCCGACGTTGTGTGCACTCACAAAGCCGGATGGAGTCAGAACGTATGCCCAAAACCGAGAGCAATTTTGTGTGAGAGTAAGAATGTGTTTTCGTATTTTGTGTGTATGATTTTCGGTTTATTTTTTTGTGTGAAGGGAACTGAAACTCTGATTTAAATAATTAGAAGGAAAGCATTGCAACAGACAAAAACGGCTGAGGGAATGAATGTTGCAACAGCCAAAAACGGTCAGAGACATTGAATGTAGTAACGGACGTAATTAATGGTCCCGTAACAATGACTTAAGCAAAACGGTCCAGTTACCAAAAAGAATAGGGTTGACCCACAAAACCCACCCCACGCCCGCGAACCGCATTCCCAAGTCCCAAGAACCGCATTCCCAAGTCCCAAGTCCCAAGTCCCAAGTCCCAAGTCCCAAGTCCCAAGTCCCAAGTCCCAAGTCCCAAGGCCCAAGGCCCAAGGCCCAAGGCCCACGGCCCACGCGTGTGTGTGATGTGTCCACCCATACCATTCTCACACTTTCTTAAACAAGAGTTACACTCATTCCCCAATTAATAAACAAGAGGAATATGAAGAGTTTTTCCAATGTGGGACTCTTGAATTTTCACTCACCCTTTTTTCCTTTGTGTTTCCCAATGAGAATTTCCAACAGAGTGTTGTACACTTTTTTCCTTCACTAAGTTTTTATCCCACAGGGTTTTCTTAGAAAGGTTTTTAATGAGGCATCATCTCATGTACATTATAGTTCTATTGTATTATTTTAGATAATGGACATCCAAGGGGAGTGTTTTAAATATATTGTATTGTGGATGCCCATTATACCCTTGACATCCTTATACTATATAATGTACGTATGTGTACATATTATTTAGATTGGAATAAGATGATAACCGCCAGTTTCTCTCTTCCTCTCTCCCTCTTTCTCCCTAATTTTATAACAAATAGTAAATTTTCTACGAAGTATTACAGTATGCAAATCATATTTCGAGTTTATATTCAATCAAGATTGACATGTTGATATAATTCTACATGCAAATAAAAAGGTTTATGACATAGTACACGCTAATAATATTCGTAATTGAAGACATGAAATACAAATTGTTGGCCTGCAACCTTGATTTTCTTGGATTAAATTGCAAATTACACATTAGAAGAGATATTAAAGTTTTCAATATAGTCACATAAAAAAATTAAAATTAAAATTTATTTTGAAAAACATATTTGCTAATAAATTGAAAATGTTAAAAAAAAGAAGTCAAATCTAATATATAAATGAGGCATATTTGCTGAAATATTAGTGTGCCACCTAGGATTACTATTGGTTTCGGACAATAAAAAATAAGATTTATTTTTGAATTAAAAAAATCGAGTGCCACGTAGATAATTAATTCGGTGCCACATACATATTTTAATTAATTAATTACTAATATATACGAATCCATCCAAAATCAAACACTCTAATAATTAAAGAAAATTCTAAAATTAAATTCATCCAAAATCAAACACTAATCTAAAATAAAATTCATCCAAAATCAAACACAAATCTAAAATAAAATTGAATCCAAAATCAAACACTAATCGAATATTAGAAACACGTAGGAAATCTAATGCTTTCGGCCAATGAAAAATAATATTTTGAAATTATTTTGAATTAAAAAAGTCGAGTGCCACATAGATAAATAATTAGGCCACGTAGATATTTTATTAATTAATTATTAATATTACGCATATACAATTTCATCCAAAATCAAACAACCTAATAAAAAAAATCTAAAATGAAATTCAATCCAAAATAAAAAAAATAATCAAATCTAATATATAAATATAGCAGTTGGCATATTTGCTGAAATATTAGAGCAGCACCTAGGATTACTATTGGTTTCGGCCAATGAAAAATAAGATTTCTAATTTATTTTTGAATTTAAAAAATCGAGTTCCATGTAGATAATTAATTAGGTGCCACGTAGATATTTTAATTAATTAATTAATTATTAATATATACAACTCCATACAAAATCAAACACTCTAATAGTTAAAAATTAAATCTAAAATAAAATTAATCCAAAATAAAACAATAATCTAAAATAAAATCATCCAAAGTTAAACACTAATCTAAAAAAAATTCAATCCAAAATGATCCAATGTTAGAGAACCACGTAGGAAATCTAATGGTTTCGGGCAATGAAAAATAAGATTTCAAATTTATTTTTTGAATAAAAAAAAGTCGAGTGCCACGTAGATAAATACTTAGGTGCTACGTATATATTTTTATTAATTAATTACTAATATTACGCATATACAACTTCATCCGAAGTCAAACACTCTAATAATTAAAAAAAAATCTAAAATGAAATTTAATCCTTAATTAAATCTAAAATGAAATGTAATCCAAAAAAAAAAAAACTAACCTAATATAATATATAAAATATAGCAGTTAGTGTATATAGGTGTTATATTTTAACTTAACAATTTAATAGAATCTGTGCATCGCACGGGCTAAAATCTAGTATTTAATAAAATAGTCACATGTATCACTAGGCCCTATTCATTATTTGGGCTAGATGGGATTAGAGCCTAATCCGATCTTGTATTAAATTTGGTTTAAATATATTATCCAATATGAACTGGTCGAATTATTTTTGACCCGAATTCACTTTTGGTGGTTTGGGTCGATCCAAAATCCGAAATAATTTAGATTTTTTTTATTTTAATATTTTAATAATGCCGCAAAAATTACGGAGTAAATTACAAATTGACCAAGTAAAAAGTATGTAGTACAAATACAACACCAACCATCTAACAAATCTATCTTATTAAAGCAAGATGAGGGGAAATGACTGAGCTCCAAACTCCAATCCCTCAAGTCTTATTAAATGTTATTTAATTAATTGTCTGTTGGTTCAGTAGTGATTGGGGTTGAATTTGGTGTTCGATCCCCCGCAACAACAATTGGAAGGAGACTGAAACCTATCCACCCGGAACTCGCCCCTAATTCGAATTAGCCCTAAAACAAAAACAAAAAAAATTATGTGTTATATTAGGAAATGTCATCGTTTTATTTATTTTTTGAAGAAACAACTAGTATTACATTAATTAAAAACTCCCACCCTAAAATATTTTGCAATCCATATTACAGAATAAATGTTTTCAATTTTACTTAATTTAATAATTTGCCAGTTTCACCTCTTTCACGAGCCTAAAAATAGTACTCCCTCCATTCCTTTTTGTTCTTCCCGTTTCTATTTTGGGCGTTCCTATATGTTCTTCCCATTTCCTTTTTTGGACATACTCCCTCCGTTTCAAAATGTTTGTTACGTATTCCTTTAATAGTGTTTCAAAATGTTTGTTACGTGAAGAATCTTTCTATTTATAAACTTGTTATTATTATTATTATTTGAGCCAACTTTTATTTCTAATTGGTCCAACTTTTCAACTCAATAAATTTCATTCACAATTTCCGAGTAAAACAACACTATATTCTAAGAGAGTAATAAATGTTAGAATTTGAAAAGATAGAAATCAGATTTATGATGGAATCTAGAACATTTAAAATTTTTAAAAAAAGAATCTTAAATATACGTTAATAAACGTGCCAAAATTCAAACGTAACAAACATTTTGAAACGGAGGGAGTACTTTTTTACCATAAAATTCTCCACCATCCCTTATTTAATTCATTCACATTTTCCTATTCACTCATCCAACTCCACTTTTATAATTTTTTATTACTTTATTAAAAATATCTTCTCTCTCCTTCATTTATTTATTACTTTCCTTTACTACTTTATTACTTTCTCTTACATTCAATCATTACTCTTACACTCAATTATTACAAGATTTAATTTTCTTAATTTTCACACCATTTCCCAAATGGGAAGAATATAAAGGAACAGAGGGAGTACTTCGTAGATGAGCCGGACATATAGATTAGTAGACATGTTTGTAGCCAATGTGGGGAAGGGAATAGCCCAGCCCCAGATTGACATGTCAACCGAAAACGGGGCCCACAATGCAGAAATGGCTAGCATGCACTGCCGAGATTTCATTTTGTGGTTCCAAAAGTGGAAAAATCCAAACCCCATTTGAATAAGTGTACTATACTCTTCCAGCTAGGATCATCCACTAATATCCACAATTTACCCTAAACATGTTTAAATATGGTCCAACATAATAATTAGAACCAAATTCCCTTTTTCTTAATACACGTTTTCTTTTTTGAAGAACGAAAGACTTGATTGCACTTCAATAATGGAGAGAAAAACTAATTATATTGGAGTAGATGGTAACTTCTTATGAACAGAGTGATAACTAACGGTAAGTTATTGTGTTGAATCAATACGTATAATAAGTTAGTCAGTTTATTTGTGCAGATTTATGTTTGAGCTGATCTCAAATATTTAGCGACTGATGATGTTTGACCCTGTAACTTCCAAGATATAAGGTGAGTTCTTCACCAACACTACTAATTTATATTGGTTACATGACTATCATTGACGGAACTACGATATGTCATGGTGGGTAACATGACCCAGTATTAAAAAAAAAATTAGGTTTTTTTTAAAAAAATAACCTTGCCGAATAATAGAGAATGAATACAAATTCGTGAAACCTATTTAATTGAAGTTGTTGAGTGCTTCAGTGGTTTTTGGTTCGTTCTAGGAGCATCTACCCACCCCGTCGGGTCGCGACTAGAGCTGTTAAAAATTGACCCGACCTGAAAATCCGACCTGAACCGATCGAATCTTTGACCGATCATGACCCGAAATTATGGTAAAACAGGTAACCCGAAATCCGACCAGAAAAAATCGATAATCGATTTTAACCCGATGTTGTAACACCCGAACCCGTACTCGACACCGGACCCGAAGATGACCGATAACCGAACTGACCCGACCGAACAATGACCCGAACCCGATTCGGTACCCGTCCCGATGTCAACCCGAAACGGATTGTAACTCGATGAAACCTGCTATTGACCCGACCTGTGACAACCCGCTACCCGATTTACCCTACATGTTGATAACCCGACTTGTCATTGACACGACCAAATATTAACTTCAACGATAAATCTATTTTAATTATTTATTACTAAATAGTGAAAAATTAAAATGCGAAAAAATTAAAACGTGTTGAACAACTTAACGTTTTTATATAAATAAACAAAAGTAAAATAAAACTTGTTTTGTTTTTATAATAATTTCGAGTTATTTATTGGAATTCGGATGAGATGAAAGGTAGGAATTGAATCTAACATCCTAACTGGCAGTCTTTCTCTTTGTCCGCGCGACCTATGTCAATGTGCTCAACGATGAGAAAAACGGTTACATTATCACACAAGAGACTCGCATTGGCTCGAGACCCACTCACTTACCCCTCATTCCAAAAATGAAATTCGGGTTGCGGTAGTAAATATTTTTCACTTTCACATTTTGAGATAACCAAATCGATCATTGGTTAGTAATCCATATTCACTTTATATATGTATTGACTTGACAAAAACACGCGATTACTTGGTTTATATAAAATTTAACTCTAAAATAGGTTAAACAATATTTATTACAATATAAAATAATTAAAATGTATAGGTTAATTATCAGACCCGAGTTTAACCCGTCCCCGAGAGTGACTCGACCTGAAGTCTATCTGATCCGATTATTATCTGATCCAAAGCAAGACTCGAACCCGAAAATAACTGTGTTGCAAACCTACTTAAACTCGACTTGATAAGACCCGAACCCGAAATTACCTGCTACAAACCGACTTAAACCCGACCCAATAAGACTCAAACCCGAAATCAAACCTGACCGAAATGTAACCCGACCCGAACCCGACCTGAACCCGGGATAGGAAAAAACCCAACATGACCCTACCTGAAATCGACCCGACCGAACCCGTACTCAACCCGAATGGAATATTGACCCAACCCGACATGATCATGACCCGAGACCCGACCCAAACCCTACCCAAACCCGACCCGATGACCTGTTTTGACAACTCTATTCGCGACTCGCGAGTTCGATTCTAATAGTGTGTTTGGGAACTCTAGTTTAATGAGGAAAAGTGTGTAAAATTGTGAAAATATGAGAATTCCTCATTTTTAACTTGTTGGGTAATTTAAATGGAAAAATGAGGAAAATGAAATGTAAGGAAATCTGTAGAAATCAATTAGTTATATTTTGCCTGTTTTTTTTTCTTCACACTTTTCCCCTCAAAAGTGATGGAAAAACTGTGGAAATCCGTGGAAAACAAAATTAAAGAAGTGAAATATATGAGATATTTCAATTTCCCCAATTTTCCATAATAATTAGCCAAACAAATTGAAATTTGAGAATTCTACATATTTCTTCAAATTTGCTTTTCTACAGATTTCCATAGCTTTAGTTTTCCTCACATTTCCAAGTTCACTTGGTTTCCAAACACAGTATAAGTGCCTACATTTTGCTTTTTTTCTTTTTTCATTCCTCCTTTTACTTTCCTATATTGTCATTTCCTTTTTATCTTCCCCACTTTAAACTTTATTAGTTTATTGTAATAGTAGTTAACGTTTTAAATTTTTAATTTATTAAAAATTGCAATTATTAGGTATTTTCTTTTTTTTTTACGCAAGAAAGGAGATTATATTATATTACACAAACATAACAAAGTTCCGAACTTTACAAAAGACACGGGCAGTGACGCCAAAAACTTGCAGCCCGTCAACCCAAAAACTGAAAACAACTAACTTTTGATCTACCCAAAAACCTTTCCCCCCCCCCCCCCCCTCCTTGTACCAGTAATCACACTACAATAATTCAGCCAAGGAAGGAGAGAAACCCTACTAAACCAACTACTCCTCAACTGATGATTGTTGCCCCTGCTTTTCTTCTGTCCTCCTCTTAACATTCACCATTTTAGTTGTAACCTTTGTGGGGATCGTACCAAACATTATTTCAGTTGTAATTGTGGTCTGCGGATCCTCTGGTGGTGGTGGAATTTCCAAATGAATTACTTGTTGAGCCTGTTGCGAAGAGTTGGAAGACTCTCCCACTTCCTTTAGTCCTTCCTTCGCCTGTTGGAGCTGAGTTAAGTATATTAAATCCGTGAACGGTGGTGGATTGAGGAAAACCTTGTGTCCCAAAGCCATTGTAATTGCATATTGCCCCATGGAATGTGCCAACTTGTTGTACATACGAGGCAGATGAACAATGGAGAACGAAGAAAATCGTGTCATAAGACATGCTACATCCTTTATTACAGGAGCTAACTCATGGTGATACATGCCTTCTATAGAGGACAACAGCTTGATCAAAATCTGTGCATCTGTCTCCACTTCAAGCTTCCGAACCCCATAATCTATGACCATCTGAAGTCCTTCCCTTAAAGCATAAAGTTCTGCTGCAAGTGGTGTAATGGCATTATATTTACTTGCAAAGCCAATATACCAATTTCCTGTTTCACTTCTAAAAACCCCCCCACCACCTGCTTCATCTTTTGCTCTCCAACTGCCATCAATACTTAGCTTTAGAAATCCAGGCGTTGGTGGCCTCCAAGCTGGAGCTTTCTGCAACCAATTGCCTGCAACTGGGGCCTGCATCATTTTATTAGTTTCCTTATAATCTACAAAGAAGGTGTTATACACAGAAAATGGCTTGATCATTTTCAAGTCAAAAACTTCTCTATTTCTTGCCTTCCAAATATGCCAAATAGCTACAATAAACACAACTTTCCACTCTTTACCCATACTAAGATTATAAGCTATCCACTGTTTCCAATTGCACGCAAAAAAGGAAGAGAAACATATTGTCTTTGCAACTGGAACTCTTGTGAAAATGTAATTCCATAAAATACTTGATTCACCACAATCTCGAAATAAATGTAAGTGTGTCTCAGCAGTATAGGAACAACGAGTACAGTTACCAGAGATGGAATTGATATACTTTGAGATTGTATCAGCAACTGGTAAGATTTCATGAACACAATTCCACAAAAGCATTCTATATTTAAAAGGGGCCGAAATTTTCCATAGAGATTTCCAAGAGATGAGATTGTGAGAGTGCAGGCTATCTGAATCTGATTTTAAAAGAAGGAAATAAGCAGATTTTACAGTGAAATTTCCATCTGTGGTTTCTGTCCATTTTACAAAATCCTTACTCTCCGAAACTCTTGGAAGAGGAGTGGCTAAGATATCCATCTGAATTTAATGTGGGATTAAGTGACCCACTCGTTGTAGGTCCCATGACCCCTTTCTAATAATATCACATACATATAAATGTCCTACCGAATCGGGGATGTCGGAGCTTATGGTTTTATATAATGGCTCCAATCCAACCCAATGATGATACCAAAGGGAGGTGGAACGACCATCACCAATACCTATCTTTACACCCTTTTTCAATAAATCCCTCCCTTTAAAATATCCTTCCATATTGGTGAGGGATTGGGGTTTGGAGTACAATCAAAAAATGATCTGTTTTTTAAATATTTTTCAGTGAAGATTCGAACCCACAATTTCTCGGGATCAGTGAGAATTTTCCATCCTAGCTTTGCCATGAAGGCCACATTCCAATCTTTTAACCTTCTAATTCCTAATCCCCCTACTCCCATAGGTGTGGTGATCTTGCTCCATCCTAGTCGAGCCATGTATTTGGTTCTATCAACTTTATTCCATAAAAACTTACGACAAGACTTCTCTATTCTATCTACCACGGCAACCGGGAGAAAATTAGTCTGCATATTATAAAGCGGATAAGTATTTAAAACCGATTTAATAAGAGTACATCGTCCAGCCATGTTCAAAAGTTTAGCCTGCCATCCTTTTATTCTATCCATAGTTTTATCAAGAAGACCAAAGTAGTTGCTAATACGTAATTTATTGGGCCTAATATCCATACCTAGATACTTTCCAAAACAAGTAGAGGTTTTTAGCCCAAAAGGTAAGGCAATCATCTGCCTAAGAGTGTGATTCGTTTTAGAAGGAAAAATAATGGACGATTTTCTTACATTTACATGTAAACCAGACATAGTACCAAACTCCAAAATGGTGTTCATAATGACCTCCATATTTGAACTAGTAGCTGAGCCTAATAAAAAAAACATCATCAGCATAAAAAACTTGAGAAAAATAAATGGTTTTAGTGATCTTTAGTGGTTTCCACTCTCCTGTTTGCACTCTTTCTTCAATTAACATAGACAATCTATCCAAGCATAAAACAAAAATATAAGAAGAGAGAGGATCCCCTTCTCGAATTCCTCTAGAAGGCCTAAACTCCTCCGTTATCTCCCCATTTCATAACACAGCTATTTTTGGAGTCGTAATACAACACATTATCAAATCTATTAACTTTCCTGGAAACTTATAGCTTAACAGGGTGTCCCTAATAAAGCTCCATTCAAGACTGTCATAAGCTTTAGTTAAATCCAATTTTAAAGCCATTATATTCTTTCCTTTTTTTGCTTTATGGAAATGGTGAGCCACTTCTTTGACCACGATAATATTATCCTCTATTCCCCTTCCCTTAATAAAACTCGATTGTAGAGGACTAATTATACCACCTAGAATGGGTCTTATCCTATTAGTTATGATTTTAGTGATAAGTTTATAAATAGTATTGCATAATCCTATAGGCCTAAACTCAGCCATACTCTCCGGTTGATCTGACTTAGGAATAAGCGTAATGTAGGAAGAATTTATCTCTTCTGAAATAGTGGCTGACTCAAAACATGTTTTACAGAATTTAACTATACTGGGCCCAATATCATTCCAGAAGGTCTGATAAAACACAGGCTGAATTCCATCTGGGCCAGGGCTTTTGATGGGATCCATCTGAAACAAATTATACTTCACTTCCTCATCAGTAATGGGCTTAAGAAGGGCAATACAGTCCTGATCCTTAATTGTGTTTTTGCTGCTTAAGTTAACTGCCCAGCTGCTACTAACATGCCTAGTTTGAAACATCTGCCTAAAATATGAAGTGGCCATAATTTTTAGCTCCTGATTATCTGAAACCCAATTGCCATCACTATCTTTTAAAGCCAGAATTTTCCCTCTACTTTTCTTAATTTTCGCCAGTAAATGAAAATATCTAGTATTAAAATCTGCATATCTTCTCCAATTCATTCCCGCTTTTTGTGCCCAAATGAGGCGCTCTTTTTTAAAAATATCATTAAGATCTTT
Organism: Spinacia oleracea; assembly: GCF_020520425.1. Taxonomy (NCBI): domain Eukaryota; kingdom Viridiplantae; phylum Streptophyta; class Magnoliopsida; order Caryophyllales; family Amaranthaceae; genus Spinacia; species Spinacia oleracea. The sequence continues at coordinate 134,440,455 of NC_079490.1, read as the reverse complement.
AAGTAATTGTTTTTCTAGTTGGATTAAGAAATTGGAATGATACTTGGCTAAAGAGGTTTGTATACCATTAATACGAGCTAGAAGACGTTTTTTAACTACATTCAAGTTTCCAAACACATTATTGTTTCATTGTTAACTACTCTTTATACCCCGTCAAAAAAAAAAAAAAATCTTTATACGATTGTATGTGTTACTTGAGAATTGTTGGAAGACTAAACTTTCTATTTACATTTTCATAACTCACGATCAAGCACTTAGCATCAAGCACTTAGGTCCTCTAATGTCCAAAAATTGTGATAAAGGACCTTATAAAAAAATTTATTATGAGATGGGACATAAAATTAATTTTTTATTGTGAGATGAAACATTCACCTATTTTCGGATGGTTCACTCCAATTTTCCCGCGCCAGACTCCACTTTTCAGCCACGTGCTTATTAAAAAATGATTTTATTTTTTATTTTTCATAAGTTTCACTCCAATTACCTCCCCGCTTTAACGAATCTAAATACCTAAAAAAAAAGCTTTCTCCTTCCGGGGAACTCTATTTCCTCTCATCTTCATCTTCTTCAACCATTTCTTAAATTCATGCACGATACCTTTAAAACAAAAGAAAATCATTGTTATTCGAACAAGGTAAGAACAAAAACCCCAATTTTTTCGCATCAATTCGTCCAATTTGAATTTTTTGGAAGTTAGAGTTCAGCTGGAATTGTTTCTTTTACAAGCAAGAGAACGGCACGCGCGAGTCAACGGCGAAAAATTTTAGTCAACCATCTAAAAATGGGTAAATGTCTCATCTCTAGAGCTGTCAAAAATCGACCCGACCCGAAAACCGACCCGAACCCGACCCGAAAATACTGGGTCCTGAACAAGATTTTGTGACCCGTAACCCGATTTTATCCGAACCCGAACAACCCGAAAAGGAATGGGTCAAAAGCCGACCGAACCCGTTTTAGACCCGACCGATTGAAAATCATTGTATTTATAGTAATAAATGAGATTATGAGAAAATTTAAGCATAAAAGACACGTTGTTTTTACTATTGTTCTGTGTAATATGATTTTAATTTGAATTATACGCCATTTTATGATTGAATTTGACAAAATATAAACTTTCGTAGGAAAATTTGTTAACTTGTGCCAATATTTTGTATATTTTTCACCTAAATTAATGAAAATATAATGCACGTTTTAAAATCTCTCAACCCGTTGGGTCGACCCGAACCCGAAAGTTCTGGATCTTGAACAAGCATTTGTAAACCCGAACCCGAAAGTGACCGACCCGATTCAACCCGAACCCGAAAGTAAATTTTTACAACCCGACCCGACCGACCCGTTTTACAGGTCTACTCATCTCACAACAAAAAATAAATTATAAGTCTCACAACAACTTTTTGGACTTTAAGAGATCCTTTCTAACAAAAGATCCTTGTATTTATCAATTTTTTGGATTATTTTTTTATTTTTTTTACCTCATTACTGATTGATACTCCGTAATGAGTTTGTGAACGACGGTGGCACATCATCAGCAAATTCATAGATCCGTTATTGATATTGACCGCTACAAACGACTCTTCATTATTCCGTATTTGTTGAATGTGATGAAATACTTGGTACAAACTAATCTCATTATCTCAGATTATAACCGGAATGAGTACCTCTGCAAACAAAAACTTAGGGGGCGTTTGGTTCGCAAGGGGTAAAGGGAATGGAATCAACAAAGGGAAAGGAGGGGAAAGGTAATCAAACCCTTTGATATAAAATAGTGTTTGGTAATCTCCTCCACTATCTTACCCCATCTTTTCATTTCACTCTGAAAATACCATTCTAACAAAACAAAAAAATCACAAAACCATATCAAACTACCTAAAAAAACCCAGAAATTTCTGCCATGGATCTACATGCAACTACATGCAAAACCATATCAAACTACCAAAAAATCCAGAAATTTCTTCCATGGATCTACAACTAGAAGAGCTTCAATTCCTAAGCATAACGGACATAATCACGTGATTGTCGCCGCCCCTCTCCCGTTTGTCTGCCGCCCCCTCCACTCATGTCGTCGTCCCTCTTCTCTCTCTCCTGTGGGTGATTTCGGGTGATTTTGGTGGTTTAAGGTTGATTGTTGGGTGGCTTCTGGTTAATTATTTGGGTGGTTTCCGGTGATTTTGGTGGTTTAAGGTTGATCGTTGGGTGGCTTCGGGTTAATTGTTTGGGTGGTTTCCGGTGATTTTGGTGGTTAATAATGGTGTCAATTGGTTGTTAAGGTGGTTTCCGGCAGGTTATGGTAGTTATTAATGGTTTTTTGCGGTTGTTGGGGGTGGTTTTCGTTTGTTTCTGGTGGTGTGGGTAGTTGTCGGTGGTTTCAGATAGTGTCTGAGGTGGCGGGTAAGGTGGTGGAACCAACGGTTGGTGGTTTTTGTAGGGGATCCGGTAGTTTTACGGTGTTATAAGGTTTGGTCAAGCTTGTTTAATGGTGGTCAATGTTTTTTGGGCGGTGATGGGGGAAAGGGAATGCAAAAGTCTAGGGGGGGGGTGGGGAATGAATGTAGAGGATTTTGGGGGTAACCTAAAAATAAAAAAGGGTAAAGGAAATGGTAAAATAGACCTAACAAACAACAACAAAGGGAATGATATCAGTCTATTCCCTTTTCCTTTGATTATTACCCCCAACCAAACGCCCCCTTAACCTAAACTAAAACCCCTATCCTTTAGAAATGATTAACATAACCTTAAAAATGATAAAAATCATCATCTCCAGAGACAATGATTCATAGAAACTGTACATTGACAGTATTTATTAATTAATCATATGGTTGGAGAGTTGGAGTAGGTTAGAATGGTGTATACAGTCATTCCATTCCCCTGTTCTCCCCAAACCCAAATATATATATATAATTTATTATAAATTCCTAATACTTACAAATATAGTACTCTTTTTATTTCTGGACCCATCTCCCAAAGTCAAAAGCTTCCCAAAAAAGTCAAACTCTTCCTTACCAAAAAATCCTGACTGGGACCCACTCTCATATATGTTTCTTTCTTTCACATGCATGCATGAAAGTTTCCATTCATTCACCTCATCATGCATTTTATTTCTTCTTCTCCATTCATCACAACAGTTGATCATCATGCATATATGCATGCATGAACATACATACATGATATATAGATACTGCATACATACATGAGAGATAAGAGGACATACATGAAAATTGAAAAGTGCAGGGCGGGAATGAATTTATAACCATATAATAATATAAGAGTTTACTATTATATGATATAAATATGTCCCCATATTTTTTGGTTGCAAGTATTATAAGTCATCAAGAGAAGGAGAAGTGGAAAATAGACCGGCAAAAGAGGTAGCTAGGTAGGTGGGTTTTAACGAGGACTGGCAACGACCTCGACAAAGACTCGAGAAAGAGAAGGCAACTGCAATGGCATTGGCTGTTCATGCACTCTACTCTTCTTCTTGGTGATCAATGGAGAGGAAGATACTGAAGACGACAATGATGATGATGACAATGACAACGACAATGATGATGATGACAATGACAACGACAATGACAATGACGAAGTTGATGATCCCATCATCATATGAGTAGTAGCAGCCCATGAATCATTGGAACTGTCACAGCTGAGATAGTATGCATCCATTACTCCACTTGGGCTACTTGGAATAACATCACTGCTGCTTGTAGTAGTAGTAGGAACAGAGGGTGGTCCGGGAGACGGAGGGGGTGGCGGAAAAGTATTCGTCGTCATCATTTCGTCAAAACTCCTCTTTGACTTGAGATTGTCTTCAGTCTTGCTGTTGCTTGATGATTTCTCCACGATCAGTTCATAACAATCATTCACATTGTCCTGCATTTGTACATTACATCAACTAAAGTTACAATTTACTTAATCATCAACACTAATTATGAAAATGTAGGTCTAAACTCCTATAATTACACTTTGGACCCAACTATTTAAACGTGACAAAATCATCTACACTCTTTTCTCATTGGTTATTAGATCAGAAAAGAAAAGTTAGACCACAACACAAAAATTTAAAAACACTCATAGAAAACATTTAGAACAAATAAGACCATATCAAAAATTAGACAAGACCAGATGAAGAGTGAAAAAATCACAATTATGTTTTTAAGGATTTAGTATTGCAAGTCTAAAACTAGTCATAATTTTGGGTTTGAAATTTCCTTGAGAATTGTTGAAAAAACAAATTAATTGACTTAAGCTATGCACTTATATTGCACCACTAGGAATAAACAATATATAATCTTAATCTAAATCTAAAATCTAAAATCTAAAATCTAAAATCAATAGTTCAAGGTTGAAAAAATGAAGAGTTTTTCAAGGAACGAGAGAGTGAGGGAGCGTCTGGATCGCACTAACACCATATTATTACGTGCGCAAATATCGAAGAGGCTTTTGTGATTAAAGTTAGATTAACATTTGTAAATCGCAATTAAGTAAGTTTTATCTTGAAGCAATCTAAGATTTTTTCTTAAGAAGAGCAATAGTTGTTCCAATGTGAATAAAAACAAACAAGGAAAAGGGTAAGGAACACGAACACGAACACGATGCCTAGCCATGTCTCGTCATATCCAAGCAACCAATGAAGGTGCTTTTCGAGATCGTAAAACGAAACAAGTATACTCCCCCTTGGTCCAAAATTGATTGAACAACAAACAAATTGAATTACTACGTGTTTGGTTACACGAGGAAATGAACAGTATCATACATGTATTACTTTCCTAGTACTCCGTATTAAGTAGACGCGAACCAAATGTACCCATTCATGTGATGTACTATGTACACATTCAATACCTAAAGAATTTCGTGAAATTATTCTTTTATGTAACATTTCAACACAATAGTACATTTTTAGTTGAGGAATGAAGTACTGGGTGTACTACATTTAATTTAAGGAATGACATTGACAAAACTACCCTTACTTATAAAAACAAAATATTCTAGGACAATGACACATCATCCATATCTCTCTTGCCAAAAGCCAAAAGCCAAAAGGTTATTTATGTGTGAAATCAAAATATAGCTGTTAACCTAGATCTTTGAAATGGGTTAATGACCAAGTGACCGACCCATATTTTTTAATGTGGACCCATTGACCCACTAACTCTACCAAGTAAACTTCCTTAGTCCTTACATTATTTAATTACATGTTTAGATCTGCTGATGAGATTAATTAGAGAAACACTAATCATAATTAGGCACTAACCTTGCTGATATTAAGCACCCCCAGAAGCTGATTTTGGTAATCAAGAGGGTTACTTGGCTCAATCTGGTCAATCACATGCATCATTGTGGCAGTTGCCAATACTGATGGTACAAAGCTTGCAAATCTCCAATCTACATTTGACATTTCATCATCATTAACAAACTATCCAGTCCGCCATTATTTATAATTTTAACTAATAATGTGACAATCATAATCAAGACTGTACTATGTTTTATCACCAATGATGTTGATGTTGATGTTATTATTTCAAACTAATAACACGACAACTAAATCGGGACAGTGTAAACACATTCTCAAGAACAGGGGGCATTTTCATTTTTTTGATTGCTACTTCACATGAGCATCAATGAGAATGTGTATGTAGATTTACAATTGTATCCCTAACCACTAAACAGAGCAGATAAGTCAAGATTTGCAATTGTATCAAGAAAATTCATACAAAAACAAAAAAAGACACTTCTTTTTTACTGAAAAAACTAAAACAAATTCCTAAAATATGGACATTATAACTGATAATAGTATTCAAAAACATAAATGCTCTGTTTTTATTTTTTAGCTTACCAGGGAGGAGAGAGAGAACAAGTGCTTCACACCTCCGGAGAAACTCCCAATGAAGGTGATTCTTTAATCCTAGCCGTCTGATTATTTGATCAAGAAACGAAAGTGGGGTCACTGGGTTCATCTTCCATTCCAATGTTGACAACACCAACAACTCCATTTTTTGAATCGTCTTTGCATCAAACATGTATTTCCCTCCTTCCACCTTCAAGCAGAATTAAAAATATTAATTAGTAAGACTGTTTCTTTTCTGGAAAACAGAGTTAGGAATGTATTTGGACATAAACATACTTGAAGATCTAAGAGAAGAGGGACGTAAGTTTCTTCAACTTTGGCAGCAAGAGAGAGACAAGTAACAGCAGAAAGCTGAAACATCCAAGGCTTATCCTTTTGAAAACAAAAGCTAGAGATAAATCGATCAAGATAATTAACAGCAAGAACAGAGGTTAAGGTACAAAACCCATAATAGGAATTGACCTTTAAAATCCACTCCACGGCTTCACTTCTTGAAAATGACAAACTAGATATCACGTCTAAACCACCCTCATTCCCAAAACTCTCATCTTTTTCTTTCGCGAACAAAACTCGAAGCTCCTCATCTTCCCAGAATAAATCTTGTTCCAGTAAAAGAAGTGGGAGCAGATAATCAACACCGCCACCATTGTTGATTCTTCTAAATTCTTCATCTTCGAAGCTGGCGTCGGAAAAGACTTCGTCTTCCCATTTCTCTTCCTCGCAGTAGAGGGCGTCCAAGAGGGAAAATGGGGGTTCTTCTTGGAATTCCTGAGAACAAGGTGCCATTTTTACTTTGTTAAATATAATTTTTCTGAAATTTCAAGATGAAGATTTTAATGAGAAATTGTGGGTTTTGGTTAAAGTGGTGGTGGGGGGGTTTAACATAGTAAAAGGAATTGAAGTGAAAGATTTAACAAGTCGTAAAAAGCGTCCTCATTGATGCCTCCCTTGCTCGGCTAGAGCAGAGCAGAGAGAGGAGAGAGAATTGATGTGTGGAATTTTCAAATGGAGAAAAATGGGAGAGAGAGATGAGAGGGGGGAAGGGGGAGGGGGGATGAGATTTTATCTCAGAGAAGTAAGGAGAGATCACGCTTGTCCTTTTTTATACAAGATGAGATTTATTTATTTTTAAATTTTTTGTTTGGGGGGTGCTTTTGTTTTTGGGGTTTAGTAAATATTTTGGGACATGCTTTCGGTGGTACGTATTGACTGTGTGGGTAACTGGTAAATGTATGACTTGTGTGACTACACGCCCAGCGAGCTATACATAGTGTTTGGGTGTCTAATTAGCTTTTAACTAGTATAATAGGACCCGTGTGATGCACGGTTTATATATTTTAATTTTAAGTGCAAATTTAAATTAATTTAGAAAAGAAATATAGAAAAATACGTACATTTTTTATTTCATTTCACGCATCACCCATAATTTCATGTTAGGTATAAAATCAGTTATCATTAGGGATGTCAGTGGGGCGGGTTTCGTGGGAGACCCGCCCCGCATCCGCCCCAAGTAGGCGGGGATGGAGGTAGATTTGGCGGGTGATGGGGCGGGGATGGGTATAGAAATCGTACCCGCCATGGGTGATAGGGCGGGTGTGGATTTTGTGTTGAACCCGCCCCATCCCCGCCCGCCCCGCCCCATCCCCACTCGCCCCGCTTCATACCCGCCATGGGTGATGGGGTGAGTTTGTATTAATGTGCATATCTAGGTGAGAATTTTAAGTTTTTTGTTATTACGGGTATTTTTTCAATTATATATGTCTCTTTAGTCGTAAGGTTTTTTTTTTTTTGTAAAGTTAACTTTCATTACTTCGTACATATGAAAAATGTTTGCTAAATAAGAAAAATTAGGCGGATATTGGCGCGGGTATGGGGCGGGGATAAGATGGGGATGGATACCCAGTTGGGTGGTGGGGCGGGGATGAATTTTAGTTTATACCCGTTGGGGCGGGGATGGGAATGAATTTTGTACCCGCCATGGGTGATGGGGCGGGGATGGGGATGAAAATTTTAGGTGGGGATGGGGATGGAGGGGCATACATCCGCATCCGCCCCGCCCCATTGACATCCCTAGTTATCATCCTATGAGCTGAGAGATGTCAATTCTCAACCTGAACCATTGGACCCGCTGGGTTGGTTAGATCGTTTAGAACCCAAATTCTTATTAACCTGCGAGCTGGAACCCAAGACCCAATCTGATTATATCCAACCCTAACCGACCATAAAATATTAACCCCGTTAGGATCTAAACCCGATAACAAACTTGTTCTGCAGCAACCCGGTCCGTTTCAACCCAAACCAATAGATCTAAAACCCGTTAATGACCCAATCCGTTTCAATCCAAAACGTTTGAATACAAGGAAATCGATTTTACAATCCGAACTGTTTTAACCCGTAACGCGCTTAATTAAAAACGTAACCCGCTTAATCAGAACCATTCACAACCCGTAACCCGTTTAATTCGAACCGTTTACAACTCATAACACGTTTAATTCTTCTACTGGTCCTAAATTCTTAACACTTTAAAAATTTAGTTCTTACTTGTGTTCTCTATTTAAGGCCTCAATATTAGAATTTATAAACGTACTAAAAATTGTGATTTTATAATTTGGAACCGAATTCACTTGACCTGAGTACAACATCTACCCATTTCACCCCGCTATTGATTTATCCACATTGTATGAACCTAAACCGATAAAAATCTGAACCGAGATAAACTTGAACCCGAGGTAACCCATCGATACTTGTTCAACCGACCCATTTCAGATCCGATATTAAGTTCAAATACTATCTCATATTTTTGTTGTGTTACCCGCACCCATTTTAAGCACTCGTCCAATCTCAAGTTTATTCTCTTGAAATCAGGTCTTATCAAATCCATAAATTTCATTAGATTAATCAGGTCCAAGTCCAGTAAGTTCAGATAAGTTTAAAAAATTTATTTCAAATAAGGTGGAGAGAACGCACCCAACCTCCATTTTTCTTTGTTCCACTCACTTGTTATATATGTGGTCAAAATAATAAATAAGTAAATAAATAATTGGTTGTACTTTGTGGAATATTTATGAAATAAATAAATTATGTTGGCTAAAACTCAAACCAAAACAAACCCACCACATCACCAAGAAGGATATAACTTTATCTCTATAAATGTCCATCACTCGTCGAATCACTACATACTTCCTCCGATTATGTTCATCACTCGTCGAATCACTACATACTTCCTCCGATTTTTAATACTCGCAACGTTTGGACTTTTAATACTATTCGCATATTCTACTTTGACTATTGTTGGTGATTTATAGGTAAGATAAAATATATATAAGTTATGTTATTATAATTTTTATTATTTTTATTATTTTTATTATTATTATTATTATTATAATAAGCTTTCGAATTTTATTACACTTTTTTTTAAAAAAAAAATTGTTAGAAAAACATATAAATTCATTTGATCTTCATCCTTCTCATCTACTCCTCCGTTCCACAATGATGTTCTAATTTAGAATTTTGATATTATTAACAATTGAACAAAATCTTCTAAATTACTTCCAATACATAAGAAAAAAAAATTATGTGGGGTCTTGTTTGATTCGTCTCAATGAATAATTGAATAATATCAAAATTTTATATTTTTTACAAATACATAATTAGATATATAAATGATCTAAAATGTGTGCTGGCAAACGTGAAAAGTATAAATTGGAACATCAATATGGAACGGAGGGCCGGAGTATTACATACCCATTTAATACCCACTTTATGTATCCTGATCTATAACTTATCTTACTATGATTCTTTTCATAATTGTGCAATAACTTTCTTTTATTCTGTTCTTGGTGATATAAACATAAACAGAGAGAGTATTTATTTAGTTAACTTTTTGGGTCAATATTACGACATACACCCTTGATTGTAAGATATAACCATTATAAAGTCTACGATGGCTTATCGAGTTAGAAATTTTAAAATCATATTTTCCCCTTCACCCCCCGTATGATATAATATGATATATTGTAAATAGATCAAATGTGTTACATTATAATGTGGACCCACTTTATTCGACCAAATATTCATTCAAAAATGCCATACTCCACCCTCTTAACTTAGTTGACCCATTTAAAAATTTATCTTATTCATCAACTTTTAAATAGAACTTAAAATAAATCGTAAAATACAAAATATTTTTTTTTTCTAACTTATATGTATGTATATGCTCACCTATCTTATATTGTTATGTCTTTTTTTATATTATAAGCTTTCGATTTTCATCCTTATCATCTATTACTTACCCATTTTATGTATCCCGACCCACCACTTATTTTATTACGATTCTATCCATAATTGTGCAATAACTTTCTTTTATTATGTTCTTGGCGATATAAACATAGACAGAGGGAGTATTTATTTAGTTAAATTTTTGTGTTGATATTACGACCTATACTTTCATTAAATTAGTTTCGCATGGACATAATATGAAACAGATCAGTTGCCTTGACATTTACTCCGTACGTCGTAGTAATACTATTTAATGTTTACTAATTCACTAATAAATAAACATAAAAGATATTTTTTAGTTTGGCAACAATATCTTTTAAAACAAACTTCGGAATAAGATATTGAATTGAAGTATATCCTCCATATAAATGATTTGTTTAATTAGGAAGGGGAAAAGAGCTGGAATTTTTTTTAGTATGTTTATTATCAATAGAATCTTAGGATTTATAATGAAAATTAATAACATTTTTCCTTAATTAAAGTGTTTTAATTATTTTTATTTAATTAAAAGAGAGGCGAATCAATGAGTGACATTTGTCATCACCACATTGATTTCCTCTCTTTTAGTATAATATATAGATAGATAGATTGGTTCTACAGCTTAAAAGCTCACTTGATTTATGAAATACATCTTCCGCTTTAAATAGTTGCATCATTTTGAATTTTGACATTAGTTTTAACCTTAATGTTCTACTAATAAATAAAATTAAAAATTATTATACAAAGTATTATTAGGTTTGTCTTAATATATATTTTAAATATATATACTTTTTATAATTTTTACTAATATGTAATTATAAGTATTGGCAAACATGAAAGTCAAAACGGTGCAACTATTTAGGAACGGAAGAAGTACATGATATCTCTAATGGCTATATCAGGTTATAGTCATTTATGGGTAATTGGGTATACTCCCCTTTAATGAAGTATATTACAAAACAACATACGGAGTATATGTTTTCCTGGGGGAAAAAGAAAGTATGTAAATTATAAATATAAATTGTCTTCCCTCCATTTCTTTTTTATCTTCCGGTTTCTATAAATGTCGTTCATATTTGATCTTCATGTTTCTATTTTTGGACATGACTTTTACCATAAATTTCTCCACCATCCCTTATTTAATTCATTCACATTTCCTCATTCACCCACCCAACCCCACTTTTATGATTTTTTATTACTTTAATAAAAATATCTTCTCTCTCCTTCATTTCTTTGTTACTTTTCTTCATTTATTTATTATTTTCTCTTACACTCAATCATTACAAGATTTCATTTTCTTATTTTCCACCCCAAACACCAAATAGGAATATCATTTATGAATGCAGGGAGTATAAAAACAGAAATATAATTCTTTCTCCGTTTTTATTTTCTCTCTCCTCAAATATCTTTCCATTTTTTGTCTATCTCCAAAAACCACCATTAAACCTATGAAAATCATTCACTTTTCTCCATTTTATAGTAATTAATCACTCACAAAACACTAAAATTCGACGAATAATCAACAGATTTGAAAAATTAACAAACACGATGATTTTATTTTTCAAATTTCAGGCAAATTTAAGAAAAAAGCAAATGAAGTTCAAAAGAAAATCACAATGTGCAACGATTTGAATTAAAAACACAAAAGGAAAAGGTGAGTGGAGTACTACTTATTCATATTTTGTCCATTTTGTTAATATTAACTAATTTAGAAATTTTCTGGTTGAATCTTCATTTTCTCTTTTCATATTTTGTCAAGATCTGAATTTTTCAAAATATTCATATTTGTATATGGTTAGGCTCATTTTGTGAGACTCTGATATTCATATCTATTTAATATGAAAATTAAATACATTTAATTTGTTTATTAAGTTCTTGAAACTTGTATGTTGATGTTTATATTTTAAGAATAAAATGTTCTTTTTTGTTCCATGTAATATTTTCATTATTTTGTGTAAGTGATTTTAAGAAGAACTTGTTGAAATCTCCATTCTCCTGCTTATTTTCAAAAGTTTAAGATCTATAATTTTATTTAATGTTCAGATCTAGATTTTTTCGAGGTCCATATGAATATATAATTATGTTTGTTTTATGACATTTTAATGTTCATAACTATTCAGTATGAAGATTAAATTTATGCTTGTTGATTAGGTTCTGTAACCTAATATATTCATTTTTTGAGAATAAAATGTTCACTTTTGTTGTGTATAATATTGTCATTTTATATTTTTGCAAAAATCGGATCTAGATATTTTATGTTCAGATCTGGATTTTTCAAAATGTTCATATTTGTATATAGTTATGTTCATTTTTCGAGAATCTGATGTTCATATCTATTTATTATGAAAATTAAATACATTTAATTTGTTTATTAAGTTTTGGAATTTGTACGTTGATGTTTACATTCTAAGAATGATTATATTATATGACATTTTGATGTTCAAGTCTATTTAGTATGAAGATTGAATTTATGCTTGTGGATTAGGTTCGGGAACTTAATACTCTGTAATATTCATTTTTTGAGAATAAAATGTTCATTTCTGTTGCCTTTGTCTTGTATTTTTTTTCAATGTGTTAGTGATTTACATTGATTATTCTTGTATATTATCATTTAAACATTTTGCATGCTCACCATTTTCAAATTAGTAAATGTTCATTTTTAAATTAGTTGCGATCATCGTATCAAATTACTTATTATTTTCATTTTCAACCTACAACAATGAGGAAATTGGAAATGAAAGTTCAATATTGTGTTCAAATCATACTTCATACACACATTCGAACGTATTGAACTCGAGACCATAGGTAGTCAATATTCAAGTTTGAAGATATAGAAAAATAAGAGGATGATTTGTACCAATATGTTGTAAATCAAATACAATGTTACACAGGCAATGCCTAAAATATTCAATTTTAATGTAAAATATGTTATTTAACATGTTTTAATTGCACAATATATGTAAATATATATATGTTCAATGTAATAACATAGTAATACAATAACTATGTTCATTTTAAAATTAGTAAATATTCATTTCACAATTAGTAGATAAATTTTCATTTTAAAATATGTTGAACAAATGAGGATTCCCAAATAATTAGGTAAAACGTTCATCTTCGAATTATTAGATAAATGTTTATTTCCAAATAAATAAATAATTGGTTCATTTCCAAATAAATAAATAAATGTTCATTTCCGAAATAGTAAATGTCATTGCCTAATAAATAAATAAATGTTCATTTCTAAAAAATAGTAAATGTTCATTTTTATACTAGTACATTTCATCTTAAACAACACAAAACGACGTCGTTTTGGATGGGGATACAACCAACTCGTGTACATCCAAAAATTTGTGTCCCTTAAGGTTCATAAACCTTCTTATGACCCATCATAATAAAGCCACTCAACATTTATTATGCAATACTATAAATATGTCGTCCTAATGCACATTCCAAGGCACGCCCATTTATTACCTTCACACACACTTTAACCTAGAGAACTCTCTCTACTTTCGAACCTAGTACTTACATAGGCATCGAATGTGCTTTCCTCGAAACACCCCGGACCAGTTAATTCTGTTAGGTTATGATACATATAATTCATATATAAATCATGCGGAAAAACCATAAAGCCAGGAATCCAAATTAATTGTCACATAACAATTAGCATAATTTAGGATACATACACTTTGTAGCGTGCCCTCCCTAGCTGCGCCCGAACCGAACAAGAACAAGTCTAGGACTCCAAATGTCGTCCCTCCGTAGATAGTCCACAGCACGTTCGGATCCGCCTTAGATTTAATTAACTAGAATTGCACCTAAGGTATTATGAATATTCGAATATTTGAGGCAATATTATTATTAGTTTTAATCCTTAAAACTAGGTGAATACTTGAAATTACGTGTTCATAAATTGTGAATGGCATCACATATTTACAGGGTAGGAATAATGGAATTAGAAGTCTGCTAGGATTCAAGTAATCTGAATCTATTAGAATTAGAGTTTACTTAAAACTAGTAACTTTAGGAAATTAATCTTTTAATCTAATCCTAATTGCTTAAGGATTCGATGCATGCACAAACTTCAACACACACACGAGCACGGCCCACAAGAGAGCAGGCCATGCCCGCGCGCGCGGAGAAGCCCAGTGCAGCTTGCAGCCCACACGATGCTCGCAGCCATGGGTGCGCTGGGCCTGGCCTTGCGCTGGGCCTTGCGTGCCTTTGGCTGCTCGCTGCTCATGCCTTGCGCGCTGGGCTTGCTAGGCGTGGGGTTGGCTTCGTGCTGGGCCTTCGTCTAGCAAGCTCGTCCGATGTTTATTTCGTACGACGCGCTTTCGATTAATTTCCGGAATTCATTTCCGATTCGAACAATATTTAATATTTCCGATTCCGGAATTAATTTCCGTTTCGAACAAATATTTAATATTTCCGATTCTGGAATTATTTTCCGATTCCGATAATATTTCCGATTCTGACAATATTTCCGTTTCCGGCAATATTTCCATTTCCGATAATATTTTCCGATGCGTACAATATTTTCGTTTCCGGCAACATCTACCACTTGGATAATATTTATATTTCCGATACGATCCATATTTCCGCTTCCGGCAATATCATCGTTTTCGGAGTATTCATAATTTGCCTTTTGACGATTTCAGCTCCCACTGGAATCGAGATCCGTCGATTTCGAATATCCATAAATAGAGTATTTAATTCCTTTAAATACTTGATCCGTTCACGTACTATTTGTGTGATCCTACGGGTTCAGTCAAGAGTAAGCTGTGAATTAATATTATTAATTCCACTTGAACTGAAGCGGCCTCTAGCTAGGCATACAGTTCACTTGATCTCACTGAATTATTAACTTGTATAATTAACACTGAACCGCATTTATTAGACTTAGCATTAAATGCATACTTGGACCAAAGGCATTATTTCCTTCAAATTCTACTTGTTTCCAGGTATTTTCGAGCCCAATACATTCAAGAACAAGCTATATCTTCTCCTACAACGAGTAGACTTCATCCAAAGCCCAATAATGGAAAAGCACACAGATTGCTAACTTAACATACTTGGAAATTGTAAAGAAATTTAATGAGTTGAAAAAATTGGACCAATTAAAATTAAAAGTTGGCACAAAAAATGACAATATAATAAATTTATAAAAGGAAAGATTCTTCCACGTAACAAACATTGTGAAACACCCTAAAATGAATATGTAACAAACAAAAAGAAACGGAGGGAGTATTTCTAATTACTCCGTATCATTTTCTAAACAAATCTTAAAATTTAATATTAAGAAATTATACAATGAAATCTATTTAAAGACATTTTATTTGATAGCATTTGCTTTAATAAACTAGTAAAAATATATAGTCGAAATTGATGTATTAATAGTGCATAACTAAAATATACAACATTGCAATTTTTTTGAAACAGATGAAGAACATATATTGAGTACTCTGTAACTTGTCTTAATATACTCGTTATACTTTCATTTAAGAAATGATCCGTATTAATTATCGACAACTTTTGTGTAAGACCGCCTTACCGGAAAGACCACTTTAATTGATTAACTAATGGGTTTCATTGTTTAACTAAATAGTTTTAGTGCATAACTAATTAGTTTCATTGTTTAACTAATTTGTTTCAATGCTTAACTAATTAGTTTCAGTACTTAACTAATTGATTTCATTGATTAACTTAAATGACACCAACGTGATCTTTCGTATAAGACCGCCTTATATAAAAGTTTGTAATTATCTTGTTTTAGTGTTCTTTTATTCCTATGGTTAAATACACTTCTCAGGAAACTCCTCCAATTTCTATGAAAATTAATCTCATAGGAAATGATAAGGTTTTGTTTGGTTCGACAAAAGAATTTATTCTCATGAGAATTCCACCTACATATGAGAGAGTGAGAGACTATGTAAATTAATCTTCCATTTTGTGGAAAGTGGAATTACCTATTCCTTCTATTTCGCATTACTTCGTGCTTTATTTTTTTATTTTTTTATTGTATTGCACCGTATATAGAAAATACCTCACTAACATTAATCACCTGTTTTATTTTATTTTGGGTACTAATTGAATGTCAACAAATATTTTAAGATAGAGGCATTCTAAAGTGGAAAAAGTAAAGAGTATTATATTTTTGTTAGAAGTTACAAAGGTGTATGCTTAAATCTTTTCCAAACATTTTACAATGGATGAGGCTTAAGTCATAAGGTGAGTTATTAAGAGTATTGTATTTAGGTAGGATCAAGGAAGTATAAACGTACTATGTATAGTTTTGTACTTCCCCTGTCCCATAAATATTGTTTAATTTGACTTTTAACAACATTAAAGACAAGACTTAAAACGTAAAGAGTGTATTACATGTGATCCGAGTCTAATTTTGTACTTGTACATTGTGCATTGTACTTGAGAGAATGTAATACAGAGTATTGTACTCCATCCGTATTTTATAAATCTAGTGCCACGTAGATAATTAATTAGGCGCCACTTAGATATTTTAATTAATTAATTATTAATATATACAATTCCATCCAAAATCAAACAATCTAATAATTAAAAAGAAATCTAAAATAAAATTCATCCAAAATCAAACACTAATCTAAAATAAAATTAAATCCAAAATCAAACACTAATCCAATATTAAAGCGCCACGTAGGAAATCTAATGGTTTCGACCAATGAAAAATAAGATCTCGAAATTATTTTTGATTAAAAAAAAAGTAGAGTACGTGTCACGTAGATAAATAATTCGGCGCCACATAGATATTTTATTAATTAATTATTAATATTATGCATATACAATTTGATCCAAAATCAAACACTATAATAATTAAAAAATAAATCTAAAATAAAATTCAATCCAAATCAAAAACTAATACAATCTAATATATAAATATAGCAGTTGGTATATATAGGATTTTTATTTTAACCTAACAATTTAATAGAATTCGTGCACTACACAGGCTAAAATCTAGTAAAAATAATAAAGCTAGTAGAAGTGGGTTAAATATTTTAATCAAAGAAAGTGAGTTTGGGACCAGAATATTTTGGAGGGGTAGGGTGAGTATAATTAAAACAATTGTATAATGTAGTGGTGGTTCCTAAAAGAAATTCAAAAGGTCTTGCGCGCACAAGGTGTACAATAAATTTATTGTACACCAAGATAACTTTTATGCAGTTTTTTGTAACTTTAACCTACATTTTTGTAACTTTTATGTTATAAAAATAAAAAGTTGGTAGATAAACATTTTAAAGGGTTAAATGATTAATTTATATATTATTAGTGATTTTGAAGAAATAATTTTTATTCAAATGAAAAAATTTATCACTAAAAAATAGATAACTTTTACATATATAAATGTAACTTTAAAGCATTTTGAGTAAACTTTTACTCCGGTATACAATATTTATTGTACACTACTTTTAAATAAAAATTTGTAAAAGAAATTAGATATATCAAATAATTAGGGGCGGAGTCGAAAAATTACTAAAAACGAAAATGTGACTTCTGAAAAGACGACCAGAAATAATATATGTGACCCCTAACAAATAGGGAGGAAGTAATGGTGGTAAATGAATGTAAGAAAAGGAAGCACATAAAACGAAATGGACCCCCTATGAAAACATGTTAGACAGGGGGAGCCGAGGAAGGTGAAAAAGACTAAAGAAGAGTGTTTGGTTTAATAAGGGCAATAGGGTGTATTTAAATTTGGTTTAATGGTTTAGGGTGAAGACGGGGGAGTAGTATAATTGTATAAAGAGTTGGGGACTTTCTTTTGTTGTTTTTTCCTCTTCAATGAGATTGTCGGGGTTATATGCATATGTGTTCTTAAAAAACACTACGTAATACTTTCCCCGTTTTTATTTACATTACAATTGGGTTTTGGATACTATTCACATAAGTTACTTTGACTTTCTTTTATGGTTTGTATTTAAGAAAAAACATAGTCGTGTGGGGTTTTGTTGGATTCGTCTCGGTAAATATTTTTTAAACATCAAATTTTTATAATTTTTTCGTATCCATAATTGGAGATATTAATGTTTGAAATCGTACATTGACAAACGTGCCTAAATAATTGTGTCATTTAAAAAATAACAGAGGAAGTATACTCTTAAACGAAAGGGTGAAATTAATTTAAAACATTTTCAAAGATTGGCCTTAACACAAAATTTGTAGATATACACTGATAGGTCATATAGATAACATTGACTAAAGATTCATCCATTAAGTTTAACTTAGAAGACAAGATACTATAGAATAAATAATTATTTTGGCAAGACTTTCGCACTTCTATTCATTTCGAGATTAATTTTGGCGACCCCTTCAACATTTGAAATGGTAATGCTTTGGTGCTTTAAGAAAACATCAAATGAACAGTCTTTGTTGGGGTTAAGCACCTTGTAATTGAAATCACTAATTGTCTGTTGATTCAGTGATGACTGAGATTGGTAGGAAGGACCCGTATTCGATCCCCCATAACAATAATTGGAAGGGGACTGAAACCTATCAACTCAAAACTCACCCAGAATCCGAATTAACTATGAGGGTGAACATGGTGCTAACACCAAAAAAAAAAAAAATTGTAATTGAAAGCAACAAATTTGAGTCATTGGCACTATTAGCGACAACAGGGTGATCTTGCAAAATCCGACTCAATCTTTTCATCACTGTCTTTGAGAGGCAAGGTGGGCGTGGATTTTACTGGCTAATTATTGCCGTAATCATAAGTTCATGCTCTATAAGTTTAACTCTTCTGATGCTTTGTTTTTCCCTTTCATCTAACATGATGATCAACGAGTGAATGCGCTAGCCGCTAGGCAGTTAACTTAATTACTATTTTCTTTTGAGAAAGGTACAATAAATCACACTTATGTTTAGGAATATTTGCAACATTTTGATTGACATACTTGTCAAGACTCAAGACACTATATTGACCGTAATTAATTACGGAGTACATAATAGTAAAATTGTAGGAAAGAATTCTGTAAAATCCGAAAATGTGAATATAATGTGGGCTGAATATTTAATTTATGTAAGGCTGTGACGTGTTATAAAACACTGTCTTAGAAGCAAAATTCGCCCCGACTATGGTGCAATCGTAATAGGCGTTGCCCCCCAAGATTTTACACAGCAATTCGTTTTAACGTGCACTCGAATAAAACGAACTAGGAACTCATAATATGCTCAGAATAAAACAGAGAAGAGATGAAGAGGAGAATTGTATTTCGGTGTGTCTCAACTGATTCCCAAAGTTGATTTATATAGGAATCAAAAATCGTAACCGAAAAACAGAATTTATTATTGAAATAAAAACAAAGGATCAGAATTCAAATGGGACATTTAAAACACTTGTAACCGAAAATCTGAAGTGTAATTCGTAATTAAAACGGAAGCGAGAATCAAGGAACCGTTTCCGTAATAAATGCGACCGTTACGATTTTAATTGAAGAATGTGGAGTGAGCTACGTAACTGAACGGTCTCATAATAACTGGACCGTCAGTTACGACTTGGCCCAAAAAGAAGGTCCCACACCGCGCACGTGCCACGAACACAAACCGGACGGACGACGGCGGCGCGCGTGTGGGGATTCCCTTCCTAGCCCAAACCACTAGGGGAAGCACTTCAAGAAGTAAACAACACTTCCCTATATTTAAACAAGGAGAAAAGTTCATTTTCTTTCTATGTGGGACAAAACCCTTTTCTTTAAATACTCCAATTGAAAATGCCACTTTTCATTTCCACCAGTGTGGGACTTTTTCACAATATGAAAAAACCTCTTTCTTTGCATTGTTTCCAACAATCCCCCAAAAATGCAAAGACCCATTTGAAAAACAAGAAAAAGAATTCTGAGCATTTTTATGGAAGGTTTGATACTTAAATGTTGGTGTCTTTCGATTGAACCAACACATAGTGAAGATTAGGCAATCCCTTTATTGAGAAAGTGAACAAATCTGGAACTATCCCAACCAAGAAATAAAACCCAATAACACATACCATACCTTAGATTATTATGAGTTCTGCGATAGACAATCAACAACGGCCATTATACTTGGGGTGCTCTAGAAAAACTTGCCCAAGTTTTTCATAGAAGGTGGTCAAACCTTCACATTCAAGTAGGTGATTTCATCAAGTCTATCACATAGACCACCCATATCCTGGGATATGAAATCATTAAGAGCTATTGCTCAACCTCACAATACACATACGGTGAGCTCATCAAGTCCTTCTCATTAGGACCACCCAGATTCTGGGATATGAGTTTCATTAAAAGCTACAAAAGATTAACCTCATGAAAAATATGTACAAGTCATAGGAATGGGAAGTGTACAAGAATGAGTCTTTCCATGGCTTCGTTAGACCACAAGAAATCTTGTGTGAACAAGGTCGGGTGTCCACCATGAATTTCTCAACTAACGGGCTTAAGCCCCATTCCCCTCGACGTATCAAGGACCAATCTTCTATTTAGTCCCTGTTTAGAAGACTTCCAAGAGATAGCTGCTCCACATAAAGTAAAAACATATCCACTAGTGGAACTTATCTCATCATTATCAGAAACCCAGTTTGCATCACAATAACCTTCTAAAACAGCAGGAAATTCAACATAATGCAAACCCCAATCCATCGTGCCCCTAAGGTACTTTAATAACCTCCTAAGAGCATTCCAATGGTCTCTACCGGGGTTATGGGTATACCGACTAAGTCTACTAACTGCATAGGCTATGTCAGGACGAGTGTAATTCATGAGAAACATTAAACTCCCAATTATTTTAGCATATTCAGATTGAGACACACTATTGCCTTTATTCTTTTTCAAGTGTATGCTAGAATCATTAGGAGTTTTAACAGGCACAACATCAAAACTGTTAAATTTCTTCAACACTTTTTCCACATAGTGAGATTGAGACAACGAGAAACCATTACTAGTTTTGGTGACTTTAACACCCAAGATCACATCAGTTTCACCCATGTCTTTCATTTCAAATTGAGAGGATAGAAACCTTTTGGTTTCATTAATAGCATCAATATATTCATTTCAAATTGAGAGGATAGAAACCTTTTGGTTTCATTAATAGCATCAATATGTGTTCCAAAAATCAACATATCATCTACATATAAGAAGACAATAACACAATCAGAACCAAACATTTTTTAGTACACACAAGCATCAGCACGGTTCACAATAAATCCAAAACTTAAAATAGTTTTATGAAACTTTTCGTTCGATTGTTTTGGAGCTTGTTTCAAACCATATAAAGACTTCTTTAACTTACAAACTTTATGTTCCTGTCCTGGAACTACAAAACCAGGAGGTTGAACCATATAAATTTCTTCTTCTAAGTCGCCATTCAAGAAAGCAGTTTTTACATCCATTTGATGCACAATTAACTTATAACTTGAAGCTAAAGCAAGTAAAGCACGAATAGTGGCGATCTTAGTTACTGGTGAGTAAGTATAAAAGAAATAAACACCAAACTTTTGTGTGAAACCTTTAATTACAAGTCTTGCTTTGTACCTGTCAACTGCACCATCAGTTTTCCTTTTCCTTTTAAAAATGCATTTACAACCAATGGCTTTACTACCTTTAGGTAATTCAACTAATTCCCATGTATAATTAGACATAATGGACTCTATTTCACTATTAACCGCCTCTTTCCAAAAACTAGCATCTATTGAACTCATGGCCTCATCAAAAGTTTTAGGCTCATCATCAAACAAGTGAAGAAATACAACTAACTCATCTATTTCATCCACATTATTGAGTTCAGACAAAAACACAGTCAAAAAATCAGGACCATAGCTAGTTTCAGTTCGACGCCTTTTACTTTTCCTAGGTTCTACAACATCAGTTTGAACAATAGGAGAAGATGAAGGTATAGAAGAAGAGGGAACAGAAGTAGAAACATCATGTGAAGCATCATAGGAATTGTTATGTGAAACAACATTATTCTTTAAAGGGAAAATATGCTCAAAAAATTCATCATCTCTAGATTCACACATTGACCTATCATTCAAACACATGAACCTATAAGCTGCACTATTTTCAGCATAACCAACAAACACTGCATCAAAAGTTTTTGGACCAATGTTTTCCCGTTTAAAGGAAGGTAAACCAACTTTAGCTAAACACCCCCACACTTTCAAGTATTTTAGGTTGGGTCCATGACCTTTCCACAATTCATAAGGGGTTTTGTCTAACTTCTTATGGGGTACTTTGTTCAACACATAATTAGCAGAAAGTACGGCCTCCCCCCACATGTTATCAGGTAAGCCAGAACTAATCAACATTGCATTCATCATTTCCTTAAGAGTTCTATTTTTCCTTTCAGCAATGCCGTTTTGTTGAGGAGTATAGGGAGCACTCAATTCATGAATAATTCCATTTTGCTCACAAAGTTCCTTTAAAAAGGTTGTCCCATACTCACCACCTCTATCAGACCTAAACCTTTTAATCTTACGGTCTAATTGATTTTCAACTTCTGCTTTATAAATTAAAAACTTTTGTTCTGCCTCATCTTTGGTCCTTAAAAGGTACACTTTGTTATATCTAGAATGGTCATCTACAAAGGTGATATAATACCGTTTGCCTCCTCTGCTTTCGGTATTCTTAAAATCAGCTAGGTCTGAGTGAATTAATTCAAGCAATTCAGTTTGTCTAGAAGTAACTGGTCTAAAGTGAGTTATAGAATGCTTAGCTTCAACACAAATTTCACACTTATTATGACCATTGCTATTAAGATTAGGAATTAGAGACATTGTTTGCAAACGTTTTAAAGAGCCATAATTAACATGTCCTAATCTACCATGCCAAAGATCAACAGAATCAAGCAAGTAAGCAGAAGAAGTAGTCTTATTCATAACATCAATAACAGATACAGTCTCTAAAATAAACAAACCACCAGACATATATCCCTTCCCCACAAATTCCCCATTACGAGATAAAACAAGTTTGTCACCCTCAAAAACAAGTTTCACACCAGCTTTGTTTAGGAGAGCACCAGAAATTAAGTTCCTGCGAAGAGAAGGGACATACAGTACATTTTGCAAAGATAAAAATTTTCCAGAATTAAGCTTTAGGAGAATTTTCCCTTTGCCAAGCACCTCAGAACTGCTTGAATTTCCCATAAAGACCTGTTCACCTTCCGTAGCTTCTTTGAATTCTGCAAACAGTTCCTTATCTGAACAGAAGTGCTTAGTTGCACCTGTATCAACAATCCATTCAGTTTTATTATCAACTAAATTAATTTCAGAAATTACAGCAGCAATAATTTCATTAGTATCTTCTGCAACATGAGCTTGATTCTTGGTTTGATCCGGTTTCTGGCCATTGCCTGCGATATCCCTGCGGTTGTAGCATTGCCAAGCCTTATGGCCTGACTTACCACAAACATAACAGCCACCAGATCCTTTCTCTGACTTCCCATTTTTCTTGAAGTCTCCACCTTTCTTGTTTTGAACACCAAGTTGTTTTGAATTCTGATTCTTCTTTTTGAAGTTTCCAGAATTCTTGTTTTGTTTATGAAACCTGTCAGATTTTGGGAAAGAAGATTCCACAATGTTAGCTTTAACAGAAAGTTCATAAGGAGAAGAGTCCTTATCCTTCAATCGGTTGGCTTCTTCGATCTTCATGTGGCTGACCAGTTCTTCAAGGGACATATCTTTCTTCCGTGCTTGAGATGATTGCGGTAATTGGACCATGAATCAGGAAGCTTCTCGATCAGAACATTGGCTTACAGCACCTCACACATCTTCATACCTTCTGCCAGAATGTCAGCAACCAGATTCTCGTACTCATGGACTTGATCCATGATTGGCTTGTCATCAACGATCTTGAACTGTAGCCACTTTCCCGTAGCATACTTCTTTTTGCCAGCATCATCTGTACCATATTTCTTTTCCAAGGTCTCCCAAACAGATTTAGCAGATTTGTTATTGATGAAAAGATCAAAAAGAGAGTTACCCATATGACTGAGAAGGTGACCTCTAACGAACTTGTTGTGCTTCTCATACTTAGCGATCCGTTCATCAACATTTGGTGTGGCAGTAGCAGCATCGGATTGTTGAGGACAGTCTTGAAGAAGGACGTAATCAACCTCCAACTGCTAAAAAAAAATCAGTAATTTTTGAGACCAACGTTTGTAATTGGTGCCATCGAGGGGTTCCAATTTGGAGAGATCAGGAAGAGTCTTGATGAGAGATAATCCATAATCAGATTTCACAGTAGGAAATTTTGCTTCTAAATTGTAGGAAAGAATACTGTAAAATCCGAAAATGTGAATATAATGTGGGCTGAATATTTAATTTATGTAAGGCTGTGACGTGTTATAAAACACTGTGTTAGAAGAAAAATTCGCCCCGACTATGGTGCAATCGTAATAGGCGTTGCCCCCCAAGATTTTACACAGCAATTCGTTTTAACGTGCACTCGAATAAAACGAACTAGGAACTCATAATATGCTCAGAATAAAACAGAGAAGAGATGAAGAGGAGAATTGTATTTCGGTGTGTCTCAACTGATTCCCAAAGTTGATTTATATAGGAATCAAAAATCGTAACCGAAAAATAGAATTTATTATTGAAATAAAAACAAAGGATCAGAATTCAAATGGGACATTTAAAACACTTGTAACCGAAAATCTGAAGTGTAATTCGTAATTAAAACGAAAGCACCGCGCACGTGCCACGAACACGAACCGGGCAGACGGACAGCGGCGGCGCGCGTGTGGGGATTCCCTTCCTAGCCCAAACCACTCGGGGAAGCACTTCAAGAAGTAAACAACATATTTAAACAAAGAGAAAAGTTCATTTTCTTTCCATGTGGGACAAAACCCTTTTCTTTAAATACTCCACTTGAAAATGCCACTTTTCATTTCCACCAATGTGGGACTTTTTCACAATATGAAAAAACCTCTTTCTTTGCATTGTTTCCAACAAAAACTCTTAAAAGTTGATATTTTAAAAAATTATATTAAGAGTTAAGAATACTCCAACAACATACTCCTATTGTCCTATTACAAAATAACATTTGATTTTATGAAAAACGCGAAAATCAAACTATCTCAAGTATATATTCAAGTATGGAGGGGGTAATATATTACGGAGTACTCCGTATGATTGTACTGAATGTCGAATCCTATTTTATTGAACACAAGTAAATGCCTGTGATTTTAGTCGTACTCACAAAGATTTTTTAATCGAAAACCAGTGGCAAGTAAAAGATCAAAACCCATAACTACCCTCACCTGGATCTTGAGCTTCCCATATCTCCTTCATCATCAACAAAACTAAAAACTAAAAACTAAAAACTAAAAACTAAAAACTCTCTCTTTCTTTGGTAAGCACTAAGCAGAATGCAGATGGATGGGAGTAACATTGTATCACCAATAAGCACCCTGTCACTTCTCCTCAAAAATGCAACCCTCCATCATGACTTGCATTAAAAAAAACCAATAACACAATGGACATTTTTTTGTTATCCTTTAATTTTATTAAAGTACAACATATACTTAAATTGTTTCATTTCTTTTCTGACAGACAAACTAAAAAGCAACTCAAACCCAAAGGAGGATGGTAGACTGTAGAGTAGACTCGATCATCAATAAAACCCCCACTATTCCAAGGTCAATCTTTTATTGACTCTATTTTATTTTATTCTTATTTTTTGTCTTTTTCTTAATTGAAATTAATCATCATGCCACATTTTCCAAAAGCACTCCCTAAAAATTCATATTCTTAAAGTATAAATTACCATTCTTTTTTTTGTTTTATTCCTTTAATAAAACAGACACCGTGATACTATGGGACTACGTATATCAATGCATTTTGCTCTTTTTCACTTTGGTCCTCTCTTGGGTTAATTAAATTTTATTTTTTTCAAAGTAAAAAATTAGAATTAAATATGTTCCCTATATAAAGGAAGGTCTAAAAAAATGTACTCCTTAGGGATAAGGTGAGAAAAGCATTAATTAAAGATAAAAAAGGGAGAAAAAAATAAAGAAAAGCTTAGAATAATATGAAATTAAAAATTTAAAAAAGGGAAGAAAAGTGAATAAATAAAATTTGAGTAGAAAATAATGAATTGCAATTTTCGATGCCAGTTGTAATCCTCTAAACTCTAGAAGTAGTACTCCGTATGAATTAAGTAAATTTAAGAAATGGATAAATAAAAATAGTTAGTCAATCTCATATCAGATTTTTTACTTAATTAACTGTCAGACTATTAGACCTAATACAAAGTGGATTCTTCGTATGAATTGAGTGACATAACATATGGTCTACTCCATAGCATACTACTCCTTCTGTATTTTTAAGGGATACACTTGTTTTTTCTGGCCGTATTTATTTAAGAGATACACTTGCCATTTTTAGTAACTTATCAACTCCACCATCTATTCATCTAATTAAATAATATATCTACACCCCACCTCCACCCCCCACTCCCTAAAATGACATGACCCCTACTTGTTTTTCTTATTAAAATATCTATTCAACCCCACTTGTTTTATTACTTTATTTCATTCAATTCTTTTTCTTAATACTCGTGCCCAGCCAAGTGTATCTTTTAAATAAATACGGAGGGAGTATGTGAGTACTCGGTAATGAAAAAGGGTAAAAGAGTGAATAGACGAATAAGAAGCCATACCCTGGCGAAATGAGCATGCGCCTGTAATTGTAAATGACTAAATGCAATAGGCGTGAATAGTAGGCATGGCAATCGGGAAGGAGCAATGAGGCTATAATCACTATAGACGTCGGCTTTAAATTGAGTCTTATGAGTTCTGGTTAGTACTTGGTACTATGTACTTTTTTCCCATAAGGTTATTTATGGTGGTCTTGCTGCTTTTAAATGCTTTAATTTTGATCAACAATGTGGAGTACTAGTGCTACTACGAAACTATTTTAACAACGACCGATTATCTTGTTAGCTTGCTTATTCCTTTGTTTTTGTCAATTAAATAACATCCTTGATAATACAAAGTTCTACATTAGAACGTATGAGTGTATGATTAAAGATGGTTCGGGCTTTGGATTGAGCCCATGGCCATGGGCCTGAATGAGTCCAGACAACGTCAAGTCCGTTTGTGATAGGTCGGGTTGGGAAGGCCAGTAAATTTTAAAAATGGTGCCCAGGCTCATGTGCCTAAACTTAATTTTACTAAATTTAGAGTGTTTTATCGTGTCGCGCTTTTTCCAATAAAAAATATGAGGCCCAAACTCATATGCCTAAACCTAATTTTATTAAATTTACGTGTTTTGTCATTTCGTGTTTTGCAGTGCTTTTTCCAAAAAACTAGCTTCAAGCCCGACACACATCCCACGACTTCGTGCATGTGCCGTGTTGGGCTGGCCCACAACCATCTTTACGTATAACCCACATTTCAGTTGTGACTAAGGGTACGATATGTTCATCATAAAATTAAAAAGTTGCATATCCAATTAGATCAGATAAATTCAGATAATTTGCAACATGTATTATTAGATCTATAAGTTCCAACCAAGTCATGCATACTCTAGACCACTCTATTGAAATCATGTATGTTCAAGTCCAATACACCGTAAGTTTCATTCAGATATCAATCAGCTCCAATAAGTTTCGAAAAATTTAGTTCGTAAAATTATACTCCGTAAGTGTTAAGGGTGCGCTTTTGCACCTTAAAAGAGCATACAAGTTTTAAGTCTGATAAGTTCAAATATATACTCTCACAAAGTTTACTTTCTTACAATTATATCAGGTCAAATGCACTAATTCATCTATACCAATTGGTTTTAAAACGGAATCGGATAAAAATGAAGGGTGGAGTTTATAAGCACAATCCATAGAAGCGGGTGAAATCCAATCTGGCAAAGGCAGAGGAAAGTCATAATGAATGGTGTCTAGTAAATGGCAGAAAGACAGACAAAGAGAGAGAGAGAGAGAGAGAGAGAGAGAGAGAGAGAGAAAGGAAAGGGCTGCAGAAAAACAGCTAACCAAGCCAAAGCCAAAGCCAAAGAGAAGGTACGCTAGCTACTCTTTGACGTGCACCCAAGTTATCATAAAAACAAACCAATGACACTTCAATTTTACCCCTCCACTCTCCCTCACTTTATTTAATTTTCAACCTTATTGAAATGGCATGCCCTACATGTTAATTATTTTGGTACATTTCTCATAAATATCATGCAATATATAAATTCTAAATTATAGTTTATGAATATGACAAATTTAGTATTTGGTATAATTGTCTAGGCAATTCCAAGTGTATTATACCAACTATCATTATTTTGGACTTTTCTTTTTAGTTTTATTATATCTATTTTGTTGGTGTTATATGGTGTTACCATGCATTAATCAATCACATTTGTCTCTCTTGCACTGACAAACTGACCTCACTGAGACATTGACACTATCCGAGTATATATCCAAAACCAAAAATACGGACTACATACGTTTCGATGTATGGAATACTACTCCTACGTGTGTTGATACAACAAGCTAAGTGCATGTATGCTCAGTTAGTACGGAGTACCAAGTAAAGATCGAACTAGTGAAAAAGAACACCTTTCAACCTCATTGTTGGAGTAAATCCCCCCTCCCCCAAATGAGGTTTTCAACTATCATTAATTTAGCCTACAACCTCATTGTTGGAAAGTAATTGTGTGGAGATTTGATAAATCCAAAGAAAATCTTAATTCTTCCAAATAAATCCACAAAAAGTGAAATTTTTCCATGTATTTGCCAATTGCGAGCTATGGCTATTACAAGATTTTATATATTACATCCCTCCGTCTCTTAATATTTGCACCGCTTCTATAAATGAACTTTTTTTTACCAATATTATATTATTTCTCACACTTACCTATTAACTCACTCCATACAAAAAATCATTTAAAAATTCTCACCCCAACTACCCCCTTATACATATCCCACTAACTATATTAAAAAAAATAACTCACTATCAACTACCACCCATTAAATTAATAAGTTAATTCAAGTGTCTTAAACTCCGCACCGGTCAAACCGGTGCGAGTATTAAGGGACGGAGGGAGAAATGTTTTTTTACACTTTGCTTATTCTATTTTTGAACATGAAAATTACTACCTTACCCTACTTACCACACACTATTTACAATTTTTCACTCATTTTCTCTTACTTTATTAATTTTTTTCTTACATTCACCCACCTTTTCACATATTTCTTTTTCTTTATCCATATTTTATTATATTCAACCAATGTTTCTACTTTTGTCTTAATATTTGTGCAAATAATAACCTTAAAGATCTTTATAAAACGGAGGTAGTACATATCAACATACTATTGCTCTCTAGATGACTAACAAGTTTTTTAATACTCCATATCTAGCTTAGATGATGGACTGTTTGGTAACTAGGCTCTGTTCTCTTCACCTTATTTTCACTTATTTCAGGTCTGATAAGATAAAATAAGACAAAATAAGATAAGATAAGATAAGTTCAGGGCCAATAAGATAAGATAAGATAAGGTAAATATTACATAAGGTTATACTATAAGTTTCAATAAGATAAGGGTCAATAAGATAAGATAAGATAAGATAAGGCTCAATAAGTTCAGATAAGATAAGATAAGATAAGATAAGGGTCAATAAGATAAGATAAGATAAGTTCAGGGCCAATAAGATAAGATAAGATAAGATAAGATAAGTGAAATTCAGGTGAAGAGAACACTACCTAGCTTCTTGCTAGTTTTTTCATTGACTTTTGACTTTTTAATGTGGTCAAACAACCAAAAAAATTGTTTGGTAACAGGCTTTTTGGCTGGCTGATCAAAAAGCCAACTTTTCCACAAAAATGAAAAGCTAGTGTTACTAGCGTTTTAGGGTTGACTTTTAGCTTCTCACTACCTAAATTATTTTTCTATCCTTGCTTTTCACTAATTAACTAATAATTATTAATAATTTAATATTCTATAATTAAATAAATAATAATTAATTAAATAACTGTTATTCGGAAGGAACACTACAGGAGGGGGGTGAATTGTAATATGAAACTTGCTAGCCAATTTTGCGGAATTATAAAGGAATTTAAAGCAAGTAAAGAAACAATGCAAGAGAGATTTACGAGGAAACTTTCTAGGTCCAACTAGAAAGAAAACTTCAACCCACTAGCGATTTCAATTCAAACTCTTTTCACTATGGGGCTACAACTCGGTTACAATCCTATAAGAGATCCAGACCTTAGTTGAGTTCCTCTACGAACTCAAGTTCCCAGTAGTTGTTCCCTCAAACAACTATGCTTGCTGCTTCTACTCTGAAGCTTTCTCTCTCTCTACACTCAGGCAAAGCCTACACAATAAGAGTTCACTCAAACCCTTACCCCAAACAAGAGCTCACTCAAACCCTTTACTAACTCTCAAAATAAACGCTTAAAGATTGATATCCCTCTAATATATAGAACATGAAAGAACAATTAGGAACACAAAACTGGAAGGAACTTGGAAAATAGGAACTGACTTAGTAACTTGGAAGGAAAACGCGTGACATTTTCCATCTAAACCAGACCTACTGGAATGACTACTTGAGTCAGACAATTTGGAATGCATTAGGAAACAACCTTTTATAGTGCTTTAAAACCTAAACCACTTCTTCCACATTTCCATCAACTAGATGTTAGTGTTCCTAAAACTTAGGAACACACTAAGACTAAGTTGACAAATAAACGTGGGGAAGAAGGAAACATGTTTACTAGGCAAGTAAAGTGAAGTAGTTGCCTAGAGAAAATCTGAGTAATTTTAGGAGGTGGTTAAATCAAATTTTTGGAGAAAGAAGGATATTGTAAAATAGGAATCCAAGGTTTTATTTTCCTAAATTAAACTTCCTTTTAATTTAATTTAACACTTCGAATTTAAACATCAATCTTTCCAGTTTTAGCGTAATAAAAGGCTTGTTTCAATTTAACCATTATTATGTTCCTTTGTGTTCCTTTCAATACCATGTTCCCATGTCTTTAAAATTACAACATACTGTGAGGGGGTCGAAAAAGGACGAGCACACTTTTCCTAAGAAACAACTCAAACGTATTCCCTCTGGATATGACAATCATATTAAGTAAGCCTCTTAACAGTAGCCTCTTTTTTACTAGTCTTTAGGAGTCGCCATTCAGTTTTACAACTACATTGAAGAACACTGACAAAACCCGGTTATTGTGATACGTAGGTAAAAGCCGAAGCCCATGCGAACGTATTCGACTACAACGACCATAGGTTCCCTTGTGATCCCTCTAATGGATATCTCTCAACGTACATCCAAACGGAGTAGAGATTGAGATTTCGGGGGACGTTTACTAATACGGGGAGTGCCCGGTATTAGCTCACGCGACGGTCCTTACTAGTCCAACGTGACGACAAATGGGACATGCGTTAGACTACATTACTAATCTGAGTTGGTTTTAATGCACATATAATTAACTAAAACAACGTTAATGGTGATTTATATTGATTAAAGGTGCTTAACAATACAGATTTATCCAGAGATTATCTTATTAGGCGTGATTAATATAACAGATTATGTGAACAGTTTATAGGGTGATGAAAGAGATAAATATGTAGATTTCAGGTTACAATATAGCTTAGCATATACTGCAGTTCTCAAGAACACTAACCACTTGCCCTTGCTAGATTTTCTTTTCTGCTTCGAACATCCCGGTAAACTAACTGACTGCGTTAGTTTCATGCTGCGATTCCTCTAGAGTTTCCCCTTAGATGCTTTGATTTAGGCTAGTGAATTGGTCAGAACTTCGGCAGTATTCAGAGTGGGATGAGGGCTGGTATGGCAGAGTCTGCTTAACAAGAGTTAATACGACATACAATTGCGAATATGGGACAAGTTTAAAACTTCGGTAAATACCCAAGCTTAGGGTTTCGATGGGGTACGGGCAGAGTCTTCTTAAAAAGAGTTAATACGACAGACAATTGCGAATATAGGACAAGTTTAAAACTTCGGTCAATACTCAAGCTTAGGGTTTTGATGGGGAATTTGGTTGATATTTGGTGATTCTTGGTACCGATTTCCGGAGTTTGGAGGGTTGCATTTATAGTGTAGTCGGTCGAAATAAGATAGAGGTTGAAGAGTTTTAGCTTTAGTGAAACTAAAACTGCGGCGCTAGAATTTTCTAGCGCGAGCCTAGGGCGCGCTGGAAACAACTAGTGCTTGTCAGGCCGCACCAAAATTACTGCTTGTTGAGTCATTGGCAGCTCATTTAATAATTCTATCCGTGTCGTGCTTGGTTGAGAACTAAACTGTAGCGCCAGAATAAAGTGGCATTGGTGATGGTGTTCTGGAAATATGCGACGCGTGCATGCCACGTGCTATAATCTTCTAGCGCGGGTAAAATCTATCCGCAGAATTTCCAGATTCTTCCGGTTTATTCCGATCTATCTCATTCATGGTTATGTCTCTTAATGATATCGGTTGGAGTGCAACTCTTATAATTTATCAAGGAGTAATTGCAATGCAAAGTAACCACTTTAAAAATCTATCTTATACGGCTGTTATTTTAGGTAGCAGTTAAGATAATAGTTTCTCAAAATGACAGTTACTAAAAATGGAAATATAGGTTCCGGGATCACGTAAGTCAGTCATAGGTCGTTTGTTGCATACTTAGGAAAGCGTTGACAAGGAGTTTTTGGCTTCATCATCGAACTCACCGCTTCGGGGCTAGGGGACAAATGTAGGCGTCTACAGTTAACCCCCACTTTCATTGAGTCTGGTTGAGTCGATAATTAGTATTGGTAGACGGAGTGCGTCTCAGGCGAGGGTCTCACGAGCCCCCGAGTGATAACTTTTGACTTAAGGGTCATCACTAGGAATTTCAATAGTTCCCTCCCGAGTCATTCAGAATCTATTGACCTGAACTAAAACTTCTCACAGAGTCATTGAAGACGTTCAGACGGAGAATAGAGTTTTTCAAAAACATATGCTTAACTAATTTTGGATAATATGAGTGACATCTATTAAAGAGGAACGTGCAAACCCCAGACTTTTTAAAGTAATGAGATTTTTTTGTTAACAAGGAATGAACAAACCTCAGTAAAGATATGCGTTATGTGTTCTGTAATGACATTTTTATTAATGAGGAATGAATAAACCTCGGAAAAGATATCTAATCTGCAATCTGCGGTGACATTTTTATTAATGAGGATTGAATAAACCTCAGAAAGGATCTGTAATCTGAAATCTGCGATGACATTTTTATTAACGAGGAATGAATAAACCTCGTAAGGGATATGTAATTTGCAATCTGTGATGACATTTTTATTAACGAGGAATGAATAAACCTCGGAAATGATTTGTAATATGCAATATGTGATGACATTTTTGTTAACGAGGAATGATTAAACATCGGAAAGGATCTGTAATCCGCAATCTGTGATGACATTTTTATTAACGAGGAATGAATAAACCTCGAAATCTGCAATATGTGATGAAAATTTTGTTAACAAGGAATGAATAAACCTCGGAAGGGATCTGTAATCTGCAATCTGTGATAACATTTTTGTTAACGAGGAATGAATAAACCTCGGAAAGAATCTATAATCTGCACAATGGATTTTTGTTTTTTTTCAGAGTAACTGGTAATTTTAAAATTTTTGGAAAACGGAGTTTAAACTTTGTAACAGAAATATGATTTTGAAAGAGTCTTAAAACTTAATATTTTTTATTTTTGAAAATAAAAAGTCATAAGATAAAAGAATGTTTTTTGTAATGTCGTTACCTAAATGGGTCACATACCACAATTATTTCCCGGAATGTCATTGTCTGCAAGTGGACCAACATGATAAATTATTATTTTAATAAATAATAATTTGAAAAACCGTTATTCTTTCCGCGGGAAGGAAATGGAGTAAAGTTAACGGTTATTCGCGGCATAAGAAGGGCAAAGTGGCTCGACAATTTCTGCAGGCGGAATATTTGTGGAACAAAAATTTCTAGCGCGCGTGCATGACGTGCTAGAATTTTCTAGCGCGACCCCTTTTTATATACATGTTCCAGAATAATTTTTGCCATTTCCGAACTGATGCCGCTCGCATTTCTTCATTAATAATTAATAATTAATAATTAATAATTAATAATTAATAATTAATAATTGATAATTGATAACAATTAATATTTAAGAAATATCAACATTTAATACTTAATACTTAATAATTTGTATTTAATAATTTATTAGATTAATAAGTAATAATTAATAATATTAAATATTAAATACTTAATAATTTTTATTTTTTAATTAGCATAAACTAATTTGTAAACGGTAGCAATAATACTCTAATTTATAATTTATGTACCCTGTAGTAGTTATTACATACTACTCTGTACATATTTATGAAAATGAATAAATCCATAAAATTTCCTTAAGCATCATTTTACATAGTTACAACCAATATCCAACAATTGATATTACCATACATATTTGTAAACAATCAATAGTCAAACAACCTACAAAATCAAACAGCTTAAACAACCAGTCAAACCAGCCAAGTGAAACAGCCGACAACCAACAGTCAATTGCCAAACAGGTCGATATTGTGGAGTTTCCTTGGAGTAGATCAAATGCTTAAGTTGAGTACTCCCTCCGTTCTTAAATATTAGTCATATTTTGACTTTTCAACTCGTTTCAACTCAATTTTTAAACGTAAAAATATCCAAATACGTACGTTAGAAATATAAAAATTTGATATTGTTAAACTACAGATTAAGACGAACAAAAAATATGTCACATGAACATGTTTTGAAATACGCATTGGAAAGAAATGAGAATATTCTCTTCAATTGTGAATAGTGTCAAGATTCCAAAAGGGACTAATATTCGAGAACAGAGGGAGTAGTAATATAATGTGATAATTAAATCCAAACTAGAAGAAGCACGTACTATATATGATTATATGATGATAATGGAGGACACCTAGTTTTCAAGGATTCTAAAAGATTCCAATGATCAAATGATCATAGAAGATAAATTAGTACGTACTACGTATTACTCTATACTCCATAGTAATTATATACACGGTACTACTATGTTTTAGGTGCAGGGAGAGTTGTAAAAGATAAAGGGACAAATGATATAAACGAGATTCAATATCAGATATTGAGTACGGAGTGCGAATTACTCAAAACTTTACCAACTAAGCTACCCCGAAATGACCACTCCGTACTACTATAAATCTATAACCGTACGTACAAAATAACCAAAAAACTTGACGAATTGAAATTCCCCTACGATCCTACACCGTACCACATAACCAACAAACTTATGAATGGAAATAGTGAAAAGGGGTGATGGGAAATGCCAACAAATATGTAAGAATTTTGTGTTAACACCTAGTTTAGGGACTACAATTGTACGAGTATAGTAAGACATGAAAGCAAATGAAAATTAAGATAAAACAAGTGTCTTTGACTTCAAGTAACCTTGTTGGGTAATTATACACTTACACTTTTACAGCCAGGTCTCTAGTCTCTACTATAACCACTAAATTTACACTAAAGCCTTTCGAATTAGATAACTTATTTCAATATTTATACTTCTTATTTTTTTTCCTCCTGTTATCTGAAATAGGTTGTCAAACAATGCTTAAATGATTATCTAAACCAAAACTATAACAAATCTAGGATTAATAGCCCTAAAAGAAGAATTAGTTATTCTTATACTACAACACTTTTCTAAAGGTAAATGAAAATCTTGAAAGAATTTGTAAAAAGTTACTTCGCGTAACAAGTGACCTCCATGTGCTATATCTTTCCATCTACAATTCCAATTCTTTTCTATGTTAATGTAATTTTACATCATAGTCTATCATCTTCCATCATTCAAGTTGCTATAGAAATGATTTTTTAAGTAAAAGTTTTTTTAATTTATTGAGTATATTTTTTTAACGTATTTGTTTCGAATCATTGTACCAAAAAGAGGGATCAACGATCAGTGTTTCTGAAAATTGCATTATATTTTTATGACAAACCATCTAAATTAAACACGACAAAATGGTACAATTATCTTAATCACAATAAAAAAAAGAAACGA
Organism: Spinacia oleracea; assembly: GCF_020520425.1. Taxonomy (NCBI): domain Eukaryota; kingdom Viridiplantae; phylum Streptophyta; class Magnoliopsida; order Caryophyllales; family Amaranthaceae; genus Spinacia; species Spinacia oleracea. The sequence continues at coordinate 134,404,306 of NC_079490.1, read as the reverse complement.
TAGAAGATGTACTCACACAAGTGTATGACGATGCAATAATCACCAAAATAAACACATGCATGATATACGTTTGCGTATTAGTATTTATAATCATTTAGGCTATGTTATTTGGTTTCATCTAGTTTGGTCTGATTTTTCTAGTTTATGGTCTAGTCTGGTTTGATTTTTTATTGTCTAGTCTGGTTTAATTTTTCATTGTCTAATATGGTACTCCCTCCGTCCCGGAATACTTGACCTGTTTTCCTTATCGGGTCGTCCCTTATTACTTGACCTGTTTCTAAAAATGGAAATATTCTAACAATATTATATATTTTCTCACTCCACCCCTATTAACCCACCTACCCCCTACTCCATACAAAAAATAATTAAAAATTCAACCCCTACTCTCCCCCAACCCCACCTCTTAACTCACCTCCCACTAACTATATTAAAATAATACCTACTATCAATTACTACCTATTAAATTAAATAAGTCAATTCAAGTCCCTTAAACTCTGTGCCGGTCAAACCGGGTCGAGTATTCCGGGACGGAGGGAGTATAATCTAAAATTTCCTAGGCCGATCTAATATTAAAAAGATAAGTAATACCTAGTAATACGGAACAAGCAAAAAGAATGAGGTAAAAATGATAGAACTTCAATGAGCATGTAACCTATTTACATGATTAATCGAGGTTAACTACAAATTATCATAGTAATACATTAAAAAACTAACTAGTTAAAAAATTATAAAACTTTTATTAAGAACTCTTAGGTGCAACGTACACCTAACGATGGTTTTATGTTCATTGCCTCATTGGTGGCCTTTCTTACCTGTATGGAGTATATGAGTAAAATGTGAGAGAATGCACAACACATCTCAAATGTGATGAATTGTTACATAGAATGTGCAGAGTATTTGATAACCCCATACTACGCAGCTTCCATGATCAATACGTATTACAATTCGTCCCAAAATTATAGTTTTGTTTGACTAAAAACACGGGTTTTAAGAAAAGTGGGATATGGGAAAGTGAAAAAATGGAATATAATGTATGGTAAAGCATAAAAAGTGGAATATAGTCTATGTAAAAATGGAAAAAGTGTATGGAAAATGGGAAAGTGAAATATAGTGTAAGTGGAAAAAATAATGTCCAAATAAGAAAACATGACTATAAATGTGGAACGCCCAAAATATAAAACATGACTTGGGATGGAGGGAGTACATCCGTAATACGAAGTACATAGTACTCCATCAGTTTCGAAATAATGGGGACAATTTACCTTTTCACGTTTGTCGATGTAAATATTTGGACATTAATATATCTAATTTTGTATTCGTAAAAATTATAAAAATTTGATATTCCTAAAATACATATCGAGACGAATCAAACAAGACCCCACACGATTATATTTTTCCTTACCATAAATTACAAATGATAGTTTGTGAATAGTGACAAAAGTCAAAGTGTCTCTATTATTTCAAAATGGAGGTAATACCTGTTTGTCGGCATCTTCCAAAGCAACAATTAATTTGTACGAGTATACAAATTACAGATTCTTTAATGATGTCACAGACCAAAGCTACTGTAAACACAGGGATTAAAAGTTAAAAAAAACAGTTAAAAAAATTCCCAGTAATAAAAAAGAGAATCATCCTCTTATGAATTATGATGAACAGATGAAGCCCTAACCACAAACAACACCCAACAAAAATAACCCTTCCCAGCTGGTTTGCATAAAAAAATAATAATTCATTCAATCTCCTTTTTTTTAATTATTTTTTTAATTTTTAAATATGGTTTTGAATGTCAAAACTCAAAAGTACCCCACGGATCACCAACATTGGCAACATTATTTCTCAAAAGATTTGAATTGTACGTATGGCAGTGCATACAAGAATTACATTGTAAATTTTCAAAAAAAAAAAATAAAATAAAAATAAAATAAGAATGGTCTAAAATAGTAATATGACACTATCTCCGTTTTATAAAGATATTTACGGGTTATTATTTTATAGAATAATTAAGATAAAAGTAGAAAATTTGGTCGAATGTAATACTCGGTATTCCCTGCGTTCCTAAATACGTGTCCAGTTCCCATAAATAGTGTTCCCTTATAAGTGTCCAGTTTTCATTTTTGGACATACACCTTTCACACTTTTCCATACACTTTTCCCACTTTTCTATAAATCATTACTCCCTCCGTTCCTAAATACGTGTCCAGTTCTCATAAATAGCGTTCCCTTATAAGTGTCCAACTTCATTTTTGGACATACACATTTCCCACTTTTCCATACACTTTTCCCACTTTCCACACACTTTTCCCACTTTTCTATAAATCATTATTACTTTTTCTTATACATTCTACACTTTTACCACTTTTCAATCACCACATCCACTTTTATATATCCTCCCTCTTTCCCAGAATAGTTGTTACACTCTCGTGGGCACACAGTTTAATGTGATAAGTAGTAGTGTGGTTATCAATTATTATTTTATTGAAAAAGTAGATGTGATACTCCCTCCGTCCCATATTAGTTGTTACACTTACCTTTGCACAAAGTTTTAGGTGATAAGTGGTTGTTTGGTTATCAATTGTTATTTTATTGAAAAAGTAGATATGGTAGGAGTTAGTGTGGTATTTTTTTTTAATTGAATGAGAGAGGGTGTGGGGAAAAAAAAAGTTAGTGGGAAGAGAGAGACAATATAATAATTGTGGGGTCATTCCTAATTTAGAAGTGTAACAACTAATCTGGGACGGCCGAAAAGGAAAGTGTAACAACTAATCTGGGACGGAGGGAGTAGGAGTTAGTGGGGCATTTTTTTTAATTGAATGAGAGAGGGTGTGAGGACAAAAAAAGATTTAGTGGGAAGAGAGAGACAATATAATAATTGTGGGACCATTCATAATTTAGAAGTGTAACAACTAATCTGGGACGCACGAAAAAGAAAAGTGTAACAACTAATCTGGGACGGAGGGAGTACTTTATTAATAAATAATTATCTACTTTTTCTTTTCCCCGAAAAAACCCATTCACAATCATTATCTCTTACACACCATTCAATTTTATTAATTACCGTGTAAATGTCCAAAGTGGACACGTATTTAGGAGCGGAGGGAGTATTACTTTTTCTTATACATTCTACACTTTTACCACTTTTCAATCACCACATCCACTTTTATATATACTTTATTAATAAACAATTATCTACTTTTTCCTTTCCCAAAAAAAACATTAACAATCATTACCTCTTACACACCATTCAATTTTATTAATTACCGTGTAAATGTCCAAAGTGGACACGTATTTAGGAACGGAAGGAGTAAAATATTGATAAAGTAAGGGAAGTGTGCAAAAGGTAAGTGGTGTAATAAAATGAATAAAGTAAGAGAAAATGAGGGGAAAGTTGCAAATATCGTAGGGTAAAAAAGATAAAGTAGTAAATTTCCATGTCCAAAAATATAGTAAAGCAAATGTAAAAAACATTATGAAACACACTAAAATATAAAATGTAAAGATCATTTTAAAATAGAGGTACATAGTAAGGGATATCACAAAATCTTACTCCCTGCGTATTTATTTAAGAGATACACTTGACCGGGCACACGTATTAAGAAAAAGAGCTAAATGAAATAAAGTAATAAAACAACTGGGGTCGAATAGATATTTTAATAAGAAAAACAAGTGGGGATCATGTCATTTTAGGGAGTGGGGGGTGAGGGTGGGGTGTAGATATATTATTTAATTAGATGGTGGGGTTGATAAGTTACTAAAAACGGCAAGTGTATCTCTTAAATAAATACGGTCGGAAAAGACAAGTGTATCCTTTAAATAAATACAGAGGGAGTATCACCTTGAGTTCATACATAAGATCAAACTCGAGCAGTGGTTCTACTCGATAGTTATTTGCTTGTCTTTTACTTCCCACTCCCAAAGATTTAAATTTTCTACGACCCATTTGATAGACGACAATAAATTATGGTAATGGAGTATAAGACTGAATCTGTATTGTAAATTCATGAGAAAAGTTATATTGTATGTATAGTTTTCACAAATTTTTATTTACAAGTGGTGTACAATAAATATTGTACACCGAATTAAAAAATAACTTAAAATTCTTACCTTTATATATGTAACAATTATTTAGTGTTTAGTGATATATTTTTCATTTTAATAAAAATTATTTCTTCAAAATCACTAATAATGTATAAAATTAATCATTTAACCGTTTCATACTATGTTCTGGTTAATGAGAAAGCTACATAATCATTTAGGCCGAGTGTGGGGTTGAGGCAAAGACCCTCTATCCCGTTAATTATCAGTTTATTCTATGCATGGAGGTTCCTTCGTGGCGGTTATTGTTGGAAGTTCTTGTTGGAAAACACAAAGTAAATAGAGTAAAATAAGAGAGTCCCACATTGGAAAACTTCTCATATTCTCCTTGTTTATTAAATGGGGTGTGGGTGTAACTCTTGTTTGAGAAAGTGTGAGAGTGGTAAGGGTGGACACATAACACACACACGCGCGCACGCCGGGCCATGGTAATTGGTTCTTGGGAATGTGGTTCGCGGGCATGGGATGGGTTTTGTGGGCCTTACCTATTTTTTTGGTACCGAGACGATTTGGTTAAATCCTTGTTACGGGAATCAGTATTAATTACGTAACCGTTGGATTAACTAAATTTGTTTGCGTCTGTTACAGCCTTGACGAGCCTGTCCGTTTTATGGACGTTACGATCTTTATTGTTTATGTCGTTATGGCTTTTGTTCTCCCTTAATTATGATTACTTAATTAGAATTTCGGTTCATTCAAAAATACATTACTAAAAAAAACACATTCCAGAAAATCGCAAACACATTCTTTTCTCTCACACAAACGTGCTCTCGGTTTTGGGCATATATTCTGTCTCCATCCAATTTTATAAGTGCACACAAAGTCAGAGTGCGCTAATCCTGGAGGGCGACCACATTTTGTTCTATTGCACCGCAAGGTAGAGCAAAATCGTCTTTTAGGACAATGGGTGTCCACAACGCAACAATTGTTCATCAACCAGATAAGTTTGTTATAATTTTTGTATTATCACAACAGTTATCGTGGTTACAATTAAGGAGAAAGCTCTAGGGTGGCTCGCTCGACACCGCCCATCTCACACCTTTTCTTCTCTGACGATGCTCTATTTTGTTTCAAGGCTAGGGCAAGGACGTGTAAGGTGTTGAAGAAGTGTATTAATCAGTTCGGTGTAATGTATGGGGAAATGACCAGTTTTAATAAGTATTACGTTGTTTTTAGCCCGAATACCCCGGTTAGCCTTGTCGAGGTTTTGAGGAGGCGGTTGGGGGTGTCGGTTAAGTCAAAGTTGGGTGTTTATCTTGGGTGTCTGATGGACATAGATTGGAGAACAACGACACAGCTTGCGGACATTCACAACAAAGTGGTCCAAACAATAACTTCATGGAAGTTTAGTCATCTCTCGCAAGAAGGTGAGGCGGTCCTTATCAACGGTATTCTCACAACCCTATCGGAGAACATCCTTTCTCTTTACTTGGTTCCGAAATGTACCCTCAACAAGGTGAACTTTACTATTATGAAATTTTGGTGGAGCTCTTCGGCATGACCACCTATACACTGGAGGAAAAAAGAAGTACTTTACATGCATAAGTCTGATGGAGGACTGGTGTAATACCCCGAATTTTTAAAACTCGATTAATTAGGCTTAATTATTTTTATTTAGCTTAAAATCGTTTTAAATCCTAATTTCGAACTTTATTTTTAATTACGAAGTTTTATTTCTCTTGACATTCTAAGATTTGTTACACGATTTACTTTTCGGATTTTATAATATAATTTTTCTTTTTTTTATTTACGAGCTTAACGACCTTTTTAAATCTTAATTATTTTCGGATTTTTGATAATTTCGAAAAGTTCTTATTTTATTCGAAAACTAAATTTATTTTTCGTTAACGATATTTTTTTAAAGAGATTATTTCGAAACTTATTTTTAACCATTTCTATTCCAATTAATTTCCTAATAATAGAAATCAATTTTCTGAATTTTGGCCTAATAATGTGAAATTACGAAAATGCCCTTGGAGCACCAAAAATTCCATTTCCCTTTCTTTCCTTGCTCTCCACGTACCAAGCAAGAATGAAGAATTTCTTCATTTCTCTCTTCCCTGAATTCAGTCCATGTTCATGCCTTGCTCCCCAAGGACCTAAGCTTCTCTTTCACTCCACTTAAAACTATAAATCAGATCAAAGTCTGCCTCAATTCTTCATTCAATCAACTCCAATTTCAAGTTGAATTTCAATAACTAGAAATCAATTTTACTCCCCTTCTTGTTTCCTGTTTGTTCGAACCACCACCATCGCCGGTGGCTGCCACCACCATTGTTTACTGTCAACCACCCAACTCCACCACCTAGCTGCTCTGTTGGATCACCACCGCAACACCTCCCTAATTCCTCTTCCCTTCCCGCAGCCACCCACTCCCCTTTTCCCTCATCCTTTCTTCTCTTGCGGCACCACCAGCGTCGCACCACCGCTCCCAGCCACCCTCTCCACTGTGTGAACCCACCTCCGTCACCAATAACCGGCGAGCCGCCGCCCAGAACGGCCCAGAAACACCCTCAACATCCCCTGCCTTGTTCGACCTTCCTCTCCCCTCCCCTTGTTGTTCCGCCGCCTCGGAACCACCCCACCTCCGACTCCTTCCAGGCGAGGTTCCGGTACCACCCAACGACACCGAGAAACCCGATCCCCGCCGCCACCTTCTTCCTCTCCTCCTCCCTTTTGTGTTCCCCTGTCTCGGCCCTCCCCTGTTCTTCGCGTCAGTTTCAAAAAAAAAAAGAGGAGAGAACGAGTTCCAGTAATTGGAACTTGGTTCTTTCATTTTTCACATTATGGCCCAACTCTTGTCTTAGGCCCAATATCCTAAAGTAAGCTCCATTCTCTCTAAAGCACTCATGTTAATCAATTATTATTTGTTTTAAATGAAATTTAAATGATAAATTCAGATTTATATTTTGGACTGAAAATTGGATTTAAATAATATTTTCGTTAATTGATAAAATTAAATAATGTTTCATGTAAATCGATTTATGAAACTTTGATTGAAATTTCGTTTAATAATATTTTCAATAATTTATAAAATTATACTTTTATTAAATTCATTATTTCAAAAATTTCACTAACTATAAATTTATTATTATTTTTAAGTATTTATTAATTTAATACTAATTCAATAATTCGATATGTTGAAAGAAATTGGACTCGGGGCTCAGGAAGGACGATCCATCGGACAGGAAGTATAAAAACTGCGGTTGAGGTAACGGTTATTGCTAGTACCCGCAATCCCTTCGAAATGTATTTATGAATAATGTTGTAAATGATTGATGTTTTATAATGATGTTCTATGATTTGCGGGATTACAAGTATGATTTAATTGAATTGTTTTATGATAATGCAGCTTTATGCAAAGTATTGCTTTAATGAATTATTATTCCTGAAAGTAATGATTTTATGAAATAACGAGATTTAATGGTTTTATTGAATAATCCTGAATGAATGAGATTTTCCTGATTAATGTTCAACTAAAAGAAATGTAAACATGATAAATGAAAGTGTAAGAACTGGTCAAGTTCCCCTGATATGGAGCCCAGGCTCCCCCTGATAAGAAGCACTGACTTCCCCTGATATGGAACCAAGGTTTCCCCCTGATAAGAAGCACTGGCTTCCCCTGATATGGAACCAAGGTTCCCCCTGATAAGAAGCACTGGCTTCCCCTGATATGGAACCAAGGTTCCCCCTGAAATGAAGCACTGGCTTCCCCTGTTATGGAGCATTGACTCCCCCTGTTATGAAGCACTGGCTTCCCCTGTTCGTAGGAGACGTCCTACCATGTTTTCCTGTAAAGTCATGACGACCAGAATAAATACTGTTAAAAGGAAAAAGAGTAATGAAATGACGTTCCTGAAATTAATGTTCCTGAAATGATGTTTTTGAAATGATGCTTCTGAAATATTGATTTATTAAATGTTTTACTATATTCTATTCTCCCTGTTTATTAAATAAAATGAATTGAAATGATGTTACGATGCTAGGGTAACTTGTTACTGAGTCTTCGGCTCACCGTTTTGTTTTCCGTTTTAGGTACTGCTGGGGACCACGGAAACGAGTAGTGGCGAGGATTTCACTATTACCAAGTTCACCTAAGTTAATGTTAAGTTGTAACAAGTTTAAGTAAAGATTCTTGATTAAGTTTCGTACTTTTATTAAGGAATTGAGAAGGATGATTATGTGAATTTTGGAGTTTAATAGCTTATGATTGATAGTTGCCTTGTAATTCCCAAGAGGGAGTTACGGCGGGTAATGTCCCGACCGAATTAGGTTAATTCCGCTGCTAATAATGATTAAATAATTGAATTAGAGGTCGGGGCGTTACAGTTTGGTATTCAGAGCAAAGGTTCTGGACCATAAGTGCTAAACCTTACGGGTTTTTGCGCATAGTAGAATTCAATAGGCTTTAAGCAAAGAGTTTTAAGGAATAAGTTAAAAAGAATATGTTAAAATCAAGTCAAGTTAAAATGAAATGAGTGTGAGCGTAGGAACGCACGGGATAAAAGGGATTCATTTCTTATGTTATTGATGTTTTCTTGATTGAATATGTTATGCGAAATATCGATTATCGAACTTACCAACGATGCCACGAACGAAGCTCACAACAAAGCGCAACATTCACGATAACGTCGCTCACAATGAGGTTTCCTACGTTGATTTCTATGACGAGCAATCTATAGTAGACCCCAAGGAGATGATGGAACGATTAAGAACTGCAAGTACGTTGTCAGCTGAAGTGGTGAAGATTCTCGAAAAACGAAAGTCACTAATGCAAACGAAATTGCGTCACTAATCACCCTCGAATCCACCAATCTATGATCGCAAGCCAATTCAATGGAATTTGAAGACTAGGTCAATCATATGGATCAACTACTCGAGATTTTCAAAATACTCTAACGAATGGAATTGAATATTGTGCTAAAACGAATACTTTTTATTTATGTCAAGGAAAAGATTATTTCGTTAAAGAATGTCCTAAACCACCTCCAACGAATATCGGAACATCAACCTCGACCAATCATGAACGAAGCAACAACAATGCTAAATCCATCACGCTCGTCAACATACGTAAGAGATTACATGATAAAGGACAAAGATGACGCCAACGCCGATATTATTTTGATTTAGCTCTCTCTCGCTTTAGAATCGAACTTCCCTGGATTTTATGTTTACCGTCACATGTCATGTTATGAGTTTTTCCATCTTAGATAAACTAGGCAAAGTTTAAGCATTTCCTTGGAAGAAGTTAAGTTAAGCACGGTGCGAACTCAAAGATTTTGTGGATATGAATTGTTTTGAGGAATTTTCATGGTTATGAAATCTTTAAGGATAGAATAAATATTATAGTACCAAACGAGACCAAGGATGTATTTCATGAGTGATGGATCACTAATTAAGTGGAGGTTATTTTAGGTTTAAAGTGTTCAAAAGTTATGAATGATATTGAATCTAGGGTTACCTCCCCGTGTTAGTCATGACGAATACATTAATGTTTATAAGTACTAAAGTCTATTATCTAGAAGATGATTGGTATGCCTTATGCCTCTATTAAAGAAGCTAAGGAGTTATACAGAAAAGTTATGAACCCAACATAAGTTATGATAAAGGACCTATTTGAGTTGACACATAAATAAGATCTTGAGGATTTTACCAAAATAAAGCTATCAAGAATTAGTCTGTCAATAAGGTTAAAGGATAGATTACCGAAAGAGCATGATTTTGTATGTTTATAAGTGGCGAATCACCAATTAAATTAAGGTTATTCAAGGTTTAAAGCGTTCAAGTTATGATTGATTTATGAGTTACTTTTCCGCACCCTTCATAATGATTGTTTTGTGGTTGTAGGTACCTAAGTGTGTATTCATATATGTTAAGGAAGCTAAGCTGGAACTTTTAAAAGTTATGAAAGAATATGATTTATGGTGAAGAGATGAAATTGATTGTACACATGAAGTTCTGAGAATTATACCAAAACAAGTAATCAGGAATTAGTATGTCAGTTACGTTGATGGTATTCTTGGTTTACCTTTTCGCGCCTTTAATAGGGAGTATTTTTGTGTATTTATTTAAAAGGATACTTGATAATCTCCATAAAGGAAGTTGAACTAGAGAATGTAAGGTTTTGCAAAAATGTTCTGAGGAAAAGTACGATTTATGGCGAGGACATGAAATTGAGGTTGCATATAAAGCATTGAAATAAGTTATCAAGAATTCCGTCTATCAGGTTGATGATATTAATGAATGTTATGAAATTCGAAAAGAGTTATGAATGATTAAGGAATGAAATGGAGTTGAGAATAGAAATTGACAAAATGACATGTTTGTAAAACCAGGTAGGATGAACTAAGTTTTCTAGAAGCTAGATTGTTTATGATAAAGGCATGTTTGATGGCTTAGCATTCTTCGCAAAATATGAGATTTTTTCGACCTAAGGATAAGTAACGAAGTCATATGACTAACGATATATTTCTAGTCACGCGATTGGACTCAAACCCCCGCAACGAACGTAGTCAACGAAGTTGTTTGACGTATAAGAAAAGATCGAAGGTCGGAATCAAAACGAATCGAATAACAAAAGTCAACGACAACATTCCTGCAACAAAGAGGCCAATAGCAAATGAAAGTGAAATGTCTCTAATTATTTTTCCATGAACGATATGATGTATGAATTACTATGTTTTCTATGAATGATTATGTTATGGTCAACCATGCTCGTGTGTTAGATGTTATGCTCATGTTGAATTTGAAATGTTCACATGAATTATGTCTCTATGATATGGATTATGTTTATGCTGACATGGCATGATTGTACTAGTAGTCTAATTGTTAAACATGGAAGCCGTCTCCGATGGAAGTTCTCCTGAGCTCAGAGTACGAGATTGATATAATAAATGACTTTTACAAATTATTTGAGTATTGAAATTGGTAGATAAATATTTATTTTCATTACATATACATATATTTTCAGAACTATAATTTTGCATTAAAAGTTACTATTTTCGGGAGAAAATATTTTCAAACAAGATATCACAGAGTAAAATAGGAGCCTAGTCTATGCTAACAAGTTTGCCTCTTTTATGTTCCTTGCTCCTCGATCCTATTTTATGAAGTAAAGTGGAGATACGAAAGACGATGGCGGAATGTAATTGACCTTAATGACGATTAAGGATCAATATAATTTTGCCCCTTTTGTATTCTTTACTCTTCAATTCTAGGTCTCGAGTTGAAGCGGAGTCCTAAAAGATGATGGCGGAATGAAGGCTAGACATTGTCGGGATTTAAATTGTGAGATCTTGGTTTTAAAATAAAACATCATACTTTTATTCGAGCATTTTCAATTTTCAACAATCATTTTATAAATCTAATTTTCAAGTTTCGAGGACGAAACTTTTTCTAAGGGGGTAAGAATGTAATACCCCGAATTTTTAAAACTCGATTAATTAGGCTTAATTATTTTTATTTAGCTTAAAATCGTTTTAAATCCTAATTTCGAACTTTATTTTTAATTACGAAGTTTTATTTCTCTTGACATTCTAAGATTTGTTACACGATTTACTTTTCGGATTTTATAATATAATTTTTCTTTTTTTTATTTACGAGCTTAACGACCTTTTTAAATCTTAATTATTTTCGGATTTTTGATAATTTCGAAAAGTTCTTATTTTATTCGAAAACTAAATTTATTTTTCGTTAACGATATTTTTTTTAAAGAGATTATTTCGAAACTTATTTTTAACCATTTCTATTCCAATTAATTTCCTAATAATAGAAATCAATTTTCTGAATTTTGGCCTAATAATGTGAAATTACGAAAATGCCCTTGGAGCACCAAAAATTCCATTTCCCTTTCTTTCCTTGCTCTCCACGTACCAAGCAAGAATGAAGAATTTCTTCATTTCTCTCTTCCCTGAATTCAGTCCATGTTCATGCCTTGCTCCCCAAGGACCTAAGCTTCTCTTTCACTCCACTTAAAACTATAAATCAGATCAAAGTCTGCCCCAATTCTTCATTCAATCAACTCCAATTTCAAGTTGAATTTCAATAACTAGAAATCAATTTTACTCCCCTTCTTGTTTCCTGTTTGTTCGAACCACCACCATCGCCGGTGGCTGCCACCACCATTGTTTACTGTCAACCACCCAACTCCACCACCTAGCTGCTCCGTTGGATCACCACCGCAACACCTCCCTAATTCCTCTTCCCTTCCCGCAGCCACCCACTCCCCTGTTCCCTCCTCCTTTCTTCTCTTGCGGCACCACCAGCGTCGCACCACCGCTCCCAGCCACCCTCTCCACTGTGTGAACCCACCTCCGTCCCCAATAACCGGCGAGCCGCCGCCCAGAACGGCCCAGAAACACCCTCAACATCCCCTGCCTTGTTCGACCTTCCTCTCCCCTCCCCTTGTTGTTCCGCCGCCTCGGAACCACCCCACCTCCGACTCCTTCCAGGCGAGGTTCCGGTACCACCCAACGACACCGAGAAACCCGATCCCCGCCGCCACCTTCTTCCTCTCCTCCTCCCTTTCGTGTTCCCCTGTCTCGGCCCTCCCCTGTTCTTCGCGTCAGTTTCAAAAAAAAAAAAAGAGGAGAGAACGAGTTCCAGTAATTGGAACTTGGTTCTTTCATTTTTCACATTATGGCCCAACTCTTGTCTTAGGCCCAATATCCTAAAGTAAGCTCCATTCTCTCTAAAGCACTCATGTTAATCAATTATTATTTGTTTTAAATGAAATTTAAATGATAAATTCAGATTTATATTTTGGACTGAAAATTGGATTTAAATAATATTTTCGTTAATTGATAAAATTAAATAATGTTTCATGTAAATCGACTTATGAAACTTTGATTGAAATTTCGTTTAATAATATTTTCAATAATTTATAAAATTATACTTTTATTAAATTCATTATTTCAAAAATTTCACTGACTATAAATTTATTATTATTTTTAAGTATTTATTAATTTAATACTAATTCAATAATTCGATATGTTGAAAGAAATTGGACTCGGGGCTCAGGAAGGACAATCCATCGGACAGGAAGTATAAAAACTGTGGTTGAGGTAACGGTTATTGCTAGTACCCGCAATCCCTTCGAAATGTATTTATGAATAATGTTGTGAATGATTGATGTTTTATAATGATGTTCTATGATTTGCGGGATTACAAGTATGATTTAATTGAATTGTTTTATGATAATGCAGCTTTATGCAAAGTATTGCTTTAATGAATTATTATTCCTGAAAGTAATGATTTTATGAAATAACGAGATTTAATGGTTTTATTGAATAATCCTGAATGAATGAGATTTTCCTGATTAATGTTCAACTAAAAGAAATGTAAACATGATAAATGAAAGTGTAAGAACTGGTCAAGTTCCCCTGATATGGAGCCCAGGCTCCCCCTGATAAGAAGCACTGGCTTCCCCTGATATGGAACCAAGGTTTCCCCCTGATAAGAAGCACTGGCTTCCCCTGATATGGAACCAAGGTTCCCCCTGATAAGAAGCACTGGCTTCCCCTGATATGGAACCAAGGTTCCCCCTGAAATGAAGCACTGGCTTCCCCTGTTATGGAGCATTGACTCCCCCTGTTATGAAGCACTGGCTTCCCCTGTTCGTAGGAGACGTCCTACCATGTTTTCCTGTAAAGTCATGACGACCAGAATAAATACTGTTAAAAGGAAAAAGAGTAATGAAATGACGTTCCTGAAATTAATGTTCCTGAAATGATGTTTTTGAAATGATGCTTCTGAAATATTGATTTATTAAATGTTTTACTATATTCTATTCTCCCTGTTTATTAAATAAAATGAATTGAAATGATGTTACGATGCTAGGGTAACTTGTTACTGAGTCTTCGGCTCACCGTTTTGTTTTCCGTTTTAGGTACTGCTGGGGACCACGGAAACGGGTAGTGGCGAGGATTTCACTATTACCAAGTTCACCTAAGTTAATGTTAAGTTGTAACAAGTTTAAGTAAAGATTCTTGATTAAGTTTCGTACTTTTATTAAGGAATTGAGAAGGATGATTATGTGAATTTTGGAGTTTAATAGCTTATGATTGATAGTTGCCTTGTAATTCCCAAGAGGGAGTTACGGCGGGTAATGTCCCGACCGAATTAGGTTAATTCCGCTGCTAATAATGATTAAATAATTGAATTAGAGGTCGGGGCGTTACAACTGGGTATTCGAAACATTCACTCCCTCAACACGACTCTCTTAGCCAAGCAAGCTTGGAGGTTTCACTCTCACTCAGATCTTCTGTTGAGTAAATTGTTTTAAACTCGTTATAGGAAGGACCCGATACTCATTAGATATGGTGGGCTCAATCTAAGTAGACCCTCGTGGGCCGCAAGGAGCTTATGCAAGAACATTGTGGAGTTGAAGGGTGGATTTCGCCGCTCGATTCGAGATGGAAAATCAATTAGTATCTCTGTTGAAATTTGGGCAGGTGAAAAAATTGTCAGATTGAAAAACCCTTCTCTGGGGCTAAGTGATGTTAAATGGGTAGCGAACCTAGTAAATAATGCAAGGCAATGGAATATGCCTCTTATCAGAAATTTGTTTGATAGGGATTTGGCAGAGCGCGTGCTTGCTTCGAGGCCTCATAGGGAAGATTGCGAGGATGGATTCTGGAGGCCGAACTAGCTACAAAGTCTGCCTACTGGCACTTAATCATGTCGCAGTTTGTTCCAACGGTTAATCTGGGTTTTTGGAAGCAAGTTTGGGAAAAGAAAGTATTCCCGAAGTGGAAGGTTTTCTGATGGAGAATTATTAACAATGCAATGCCCACAAGGTGTAATATCCGGAGACAACTAGTAAGTGTGGAAGGCTCTTGTACTTTGTGCAAGACCGAGTAAGAAACTGTGGAGCATCTCTTCAGATGCTGCCCAATCAACGCGCGTATTTGGCAGGCTGGAGGACTGGGTATCCGCGGCTCGATGAGACCATGCATTAATATTAGTCCTTGGGTGGTAAATTTTCTATCACTCATGTTTAAGCAAGATAAGCAGGATGGTACCAGAGCCATCGAGTTTATCTCGACTTTATGGGCTCTTTGGTCGCATAGAAATGAGGTTGTATTCAAGAAAAAACCATGCTCCCAGGAGCGCATCATGGGTTTAGCAGATAAGTGGCATAACAAGTGTGCTAGAGACACACAACCAACGAACGAAGAAGGAAGAATCCAAGTACACAAGGGGTTGGCTCTGACGACAGCACATTGGGTGTATGGCCGACTAGCTCGTGAGGGGGTTGCTTTGATTGTTGTGGACGTTGCTTGGAAAGCTTTCCAAAAGAGAAGCTTGAAAGAGTGGGGGGCTTCAGTGGCTTGGAAGGGAGAAAATAGTGAAGACAACCATATTAAAGGAGGGCGAAGAATCTGTGTTGAATCGCCTCTTCAAGCTAAGTGTCTCGCTATTGTTCATGGGTTGAGGTAGTGTGCGGGGATTGCTCGAAACATCATAGTGAAGTCTGACTGACTGCCAGGAGGTTATGATAGCTATGGGGAAGACAGAGAAAGCTGATTTTCGGGTTGCTTATATTGCAAATGACATTAGAAATTTTGTTAGGAATTTTGAATATGTAATTTGTATTAAGGTAGGCAGGGAAACTGTGAAGCTAACCCACGATCTTGCAACTAGGATAAGAATGGGGCTGATAGTTTGATTCGTTTGTATAATATAAAAGTATATCAAAATATATTAAAAGTTACAAAAATAAGGCAAAAGTTACAAAAAAAATTGGGTAAAAGTTATTTTGGTGTACAATATTGTACACCTTGTGCGTATGACGGTACGCGACCTTCTATATAGTTATACGTCAATGCCCATGATAATAACATTCGGCTCAAGTACGTATCACATTTCTTCATAAATGCTCGTATTATCATCCATTACCATTTTAGGGTTGGTATTGGCTGTGTTGGTTATTCCTCCTTACTTGGGGAAGATATAATTAGTAAAGACAAAGAAAAATAAAAGGAGAGAAAAAGAAGGAGAGAAGTTAGAAAGCAAGAAACATTTATTGGCAAATTATTCTGCGATAATTTGCATCATTAGTTTCTTAGTAATAGGATGGTTATAAATATGTAATCATATTGATAGTTAAAGTATTTAGAAATATAACATTGTAATATAGTTCAAATATAGAGAAACACATTACATTTTTAGAGTATACCATCGAATATAAGTTTATATTTTATAAACACGTCGTGAGTTATTTTATTATATCATAGAGATATAATTGTTAGCCTATTTTGTTTATACACGAAAGGGACAGAATATTATTTCCGCTGCAAGATTATTTGTAATCTTTCCCAACAGTCTGGTATCAGAGCCGGATACGTACATATACGTCATCGTATATAAACAAATGGAAGATTCAATGGTAAGCCTATCAGGAATGATTAAATTGACATCATCCAACTATTCCATGTGGAAGTCTCGTATGGAGGATATCCTTTAGTGTAAGGACTTGTATAAACCCATCGAGGAGGAAAATAAACCGATAAAAAATAAAACCGAAGATGCATGGAAATTGGAGAATCGTAAGGCGGTCGGGTTAATACGATAACATATTGATCAAAACATTTTTCAACATGTTGCTAATGACACGGATGCCTACAAGCTTTGGAAAAAGCTTGGGTCAATGTATGAGAGGAAGATAACTTTAAATAAAGCTACATTAATGAGAAGATTGGTTCGTCTTCTATACAAGGAAGGTAAAAATATGGCAGAACATATAAATGAATTTCAAGGCATTGTTAATCAGTTAACAAATGTCAGCATGGAAATTGAAGTTGAAGTCCAAGCCTTATTACTCCTCAGCTCATTACCTGATAGCTGGGAAACTCTTGTTATCTCGTTGAGCAATTCGGCTCCGAGTGGTAACTCACCCTTGATATGGTGAAAGACAGCTTATTCAGTGAAGAAGCTAGAAGGAAAGAATTTGCCTCGACAAATCAGACTGAATCACATATTGTTGAAAATCGTGGGAGACCAATGTTTAGAGGTTCCCAAATTCAAGATAAATCTAGAGGCAGATCAAAATCCAAAAGAAGGTTCACTTGCTTTTATTGTCATAAGCCAGGACATAAGCAAAGTGAATGTAGAATATGGAAGCGGGGCATGCCATCTAAGAATGACATGAGTAGTGATAATGAAGATAAGAAAAATGTCATGGCTACGTCAGTAGGTGATGATATTTATTTTGTAGGTGATGACGCGTGTTATAACCTAACAAGTGATGATTGTAGTTGGGTAATTGATACAGGTGCTTCGTATCATCTAACTGCAAATATAAATTATTTCACATCTTACACTACCGGGGATTTTGGTTTTGTAAGGATGGGAAGTGATGGATCATCCAAAATTATTGGTATTGGAGATGTTTGTTTGGAAACCAATACAGGCTGTAATCTTACACTACACGATGTCAGACATATTCCAGATATTCGGCTGAATTTGATTTCATCTGGTAAACTTGACGATAAAGGGTATGCAAATCACTTTTCAAATGGAAAGTGGAAATTGTCAAAAGGCTCGATGATTGTTGCTTACGGAAAGAAGCAACAAACCCTTTACGTCACAAATGGGAAGCTGAGCTCACAACTAAATGTAGCTGAAGAATGTTCGACCGAGCTATGGCATAAGCGACTCGGTCATATGAGTGGGAAAGGATTACAAATTCTCACTCGAAAGCAACTCCTTCCTTTGAAGGATGTTAATTTGAAATCATGTGTTGATTGTTTGGCAGGAAAACAACATAGAGTTTCATTTCGAAGAAATCCACCATCTAGAAGATCTCGGGTTCTAGAATTGGTTCATACAGACGTTTGTTCTATGACAGAGAAATCTCTTGGTGGTGCATCATATTTTGTTACATTTATTGATGACCATTCCAGGAAAGTGTGGGTTTTTCTTTTAAAAAGTAAAGACCAAGTCTTTGACACGTTTAAGGAGTTTCATGCAAAAGTAGAAAGAGAAATTGGCATGAAATTAAAATGTGTGCGATCTCATAATGGTGGTGAGTATAGAGGTCCATTTCAAGAATATTGCAGGAAGTATGGGATAAAGATCGAGAAAACTGTCCCAAAAACACCTCAACAAAATGGTCTCCCTGAAAGAATGAATCGAACATCACGGAGAAAGTTCGTTCAATGTTATCACATGCAAAGTTACCCAAATATTTTTGGGGGGAGGCAGTAAAGACTGCAGTTCATTTGATTAATCTTTCTCCTTCAGTTCCACTTGATGGTGATGTTCCACAGATGATATGGTCTGGAAGAAAATTAAACTATGAAAGTTTGAAGGTGTTTGGATGTAGAGCCTTTGTTCACATCCCAAGGGATGAAGATCAAAACTTGATATCAAGACAAAACAATGTATTTTTCTTGGCTATCCTGAAGATGAATTCGATTATAGGTTATGGAGTCTCGCTGAAAGAAAATTTGTTAGAAGCAGAGATGTTGTTTTCTTTGAAGATCAAACCATTGAAGACATATAAAATTGGAAAAATCTACAACATCTCATGAAGAATTGCCTATAATCATGAATCTAGTTCCTTCTCTGGATGCAATTGATGACCACAGGGGAGAAGTACACCATGATGATCAACCTCATGATAACGAGAATGTGGAACATATTCCACAACAAGAAAACCAATAATCTCATGAAGCAGAATTAAGAAGATCCACTCGAGATAGACGACTTCCAGCAAAATTGGCTGGAGGTGAATATCAGTTACTTACTGAAGGGGGAGAACCAGAGTCTTATGAAGAGCCTTTGAAAGATGTACATCAGGAAAAGTGGATGGAAGCCATGCAAGATGAGATAAAATCCTTGCATGAGAATCACACATTTGATTTGGTACAACTACCAAAGGGGAGACGAGCATTCAAGAATAAGTGGGTGTTTAGATTAAAGAATGAAGAAAATAATCCACGACCAAGATATAAAGCTAGGCTAGTTGTGAAGGGGTTCAGTCAAAAGAAAGGTATTGACTTTGAAGAACTATTTTCACCAGTTGTGAAAATGTCGTCAATACAAGTTGTTCTTGGCATGGCAGCATGCATGGATTTGGAAATTGAACAACCTGAGAGATTTCAGGTTAAGGGAAAGGAACACATGGTATGTCATTTGAATAAGAGCTTGTATGGCTTAAAGCAAGCACCGCGACAATGGTATTGAAAATTTGAGTCTTTTATGAAAGATCATAAATATCAAAGGACGACATCAGATCATTGTGTGTTCATTAAAAGATTTGCAGAGTGGGATTTTATCATTCTACTCCTCTATGTCAATGATATGTTAATTATTGGTCATGATACCAATAAAATCGCCAATTTGAAGAAGGCGATGAATAAGTTCTTTGATATGAAGGACATAGGACCAGCAAAAAAAATACTTGGCGTGAAAATCTCCCGTGACAGGAAAAATAAGAAGTTATGGCTGTCACAGGAAATATAAATTGAGAAACTACTTGAGAGGTTTAATATGCATAAGGCTAAGCCAGTGAGATCTCCACTTGCAGGTCATATTAAATTAAGCTCTCCACAATGTCCTACAAGTGATAAAGAAAAAGAAGAGATGGATAAAATTCCTTATGCATCTATCAGTTGGCAGTGTGATGTATGCTATGGTTTGTACAAGACCAGACATTGCTTATTCAGTAGGTCTTGTTACACTAGAGGAAAAAACTAGATAAGTTGCTCTTAAAAGTGGCTTATAAGTTGCCTTTCGTAAGTGACCACCAATGGGGGGGTCACTTTTGTAAAATTAACAAGGGCAACTTATAATATTATAAGGTGCCCTTGTTTGCAACAAGGGCACCTTATGTGAAACTTATAAGGTGCCCTTGTTGCAAAAAGGGCACCTTATAAGCTGCACATAAGGTGCCCTTGTTGCAAACAAGGGCACCTTATAAGCTGCACATAAGTTGCTCTTGTTGCAAACAAGGGCAACTTTTGAGTTTTTTTTTTTTTTTTTTTTTTTTTTTTTTTTTTTTTTTTTTTTAATCTGCAATATAATTCCTAATATTCTGCAATATAATTTCTGATTTTGCAATATAATTTCTGTTTCATCAAACATCAGCTTAACATTCTCAAAAATGATATAAATTTCAAATTTCCAACAATATTACCGAATTAATTCAAATGTAATTAATTAAATCGATAAATAACAAAATAATGTAAGAGTCACGAATAACTGAAAGTCTGCTCTATTTATTACACTGAGGGTAGTTCACAATCGTTGAAGTAAATAGCCCACTTGTCTCGAACTTCATCCAACTCCTTTTTGGTAAAGGGCTCCTCCCTTGGAGTTTTGAAAACCTTTAAAAGAACACCGTACATGCAAACCAATAAATTAAATTAAGTTTCATATGCGAAAACAAAAATTAGATTGGTTGCGAAAACAATTATATTGGACAAAAATGACATTTTTGAACCCAACTACCAACAAGCGAACCTATTTCCATATTCTAAACGTTTTTCATGATTTATATGATTAGTTATATGATTATAAGACTCATTTCAAGTTCGTTATGCACGTCTATGGTTCATTTGGGTCGATATAGGTCATTTATGGTCAAAAATGGCATTTTCGATCCCAATTACCAACAAACAAACCTATATCCATATTCTAAATGTTTTTCATGATTCTTATGATTAATTATATTATTATAAGACTCATTTCAACTTCGTTATGCACGCCTAAGGGTCATTTGAGTCGATATAGGTAATTTATGGCCAAAAATGGCATTTTCGATCCCAACTACCAACAAATGAACCTATTTCCATATTCTAAACGTTTTTCATGATTCATATGATTAGTTATATGTTTATAAGACTCATTTCAAGTTCGATATGCACGCCTATGGCTCATTTGGGACGATATAGGTCATTTATGGCCAAAAATGGCATTTTCGATCCCAACTACCAACAAACGAACCTATTTCCATATTCTAAACGTTTTTCATGATTCATATGATTAGTTATATGATTATAAGACTTATTTCGAGTTCGTTATGCACGTCTATGGTTCATTTGGGTTGATATAGGTCATTTATGGTCAAAAATGGCATTTTCGATCCCAATTACCAACAAACGAACCTATATCCATATTCTAAATGTTTTTCATGATTCATATGATTAGTTATATGATTATAATACTCATTTCAAGTTCGTTATGCACGCCTAAGGGTCATTTGGGTCGATATAGGTAATTTTTGGCCAAAAATGGCATTTTCGATCCCAACTACCAACAAACGAACCTATTTCCATATTCTAAACGTTTTTCATGATTCATATGATTAGTTATATGATTATAAGACTCATTTCAAGTTCGTCATGCACGCCTATGGTTCATTTGGCTCGATATAGGTCATTTTTGGCCAAAAATGGCATTTTCGATCCTAACTACCAACAAACGAACCTATTTCGATATTCGAAACGTTTTTCATTATTCATATGATTAGTTATATGATTATAAGACTCATTTCAAGTTCTTTATGCACGCCTATGGTTCATTTGGGTCGATATAGGTCATTTTTGGCCAAAAATCGCATTTTCGATCCCAACTACCAACAAACGAACCTATTTCGATATTCTAAATGTTTTTCATTATTCATATGATTAGTTATATGATTATAAGACTCATTTCATGATATTTATGAATGTCTATGGGTCATTTGGGTCGATATAGGTCATATTTGGTCCAAAATGGCATTTTCGACGGTTCATGCCAATTATAGGCTAATAGTTTTTTTAACTAATTTCTAGCCTAATTATACATCATAAATAAGCTATTTTATGTACCTTTTCCAGATCTTGAACTTCCTTGCAACTTTTGAATATGTCATGCATGAATTTCATCACGTAATAGCCACACTCGACCCCACCCTCTTGTTGGGCGCACTAGATTAAAGACAACATAAATTAGATAATAGGAAATGTAATTGTTTTGGCCGTACAATAAGTAGTGAACAAGTTATTATTTACCTTAATTGATTTCCATTGAGGAAGTGCGCTTTTTTTGACATTCATTTTCATCAACACTCTGTAATTCCACAATTCATTGGAAGTTAATTAACATTAAATGCTTGAATGTAAAATATGATTGCAAGTTTTATTTGATATGTACAAAAAAAACTAAATACGGAATGTACTTATTCAATAGTGACTTGACCAACACGGATCGTAATGGATCTCGACGACAAGAATCAAATTGATAAATTGTGTGGCTTGAAACACATATCACAAGGAGCATCCAATGGAGGCTGTAATCACAAAAGAGTGGTTTAATAATCCATAATATGCCACAACAATCACAAAATATCATTATGATCGACACTAATGTAGGACAATAAAGAAATTAAAGCAAAGGCATACTCTTCAAAGTACGGGGCTAATATGAACTTGTTTTTCGCTTTTGTGCATTGACGGATACCGTCATCGAGATATTGACTGACTTCGGCTCCATTGTTCATGCAACTAGCACCACTTATTGATTGTGGATCCAACCACCCAATATGACTCTCCGAACTAAAATCATCGAACTGAAGAGACCTAAAGAACAAGCAAACATAAGAATAATCGAAACTTGGCAAACCATTTACCTTAATAAATACATTACCATAACTAACTATATTAATTACCTCATGAAGACTTGTATCATTGAAATATTAAGCATATCACCTTTGAGGAATTCACATATATCGTCTTTAGTTACCCATGCTATGCCATGCTCGAAAAAGTGGAATAATGACATGTCCATCTGAACTCCAATAGCATTATCACCCGGTAACTCATTAACAAGACTATGCAACCATTTTCACGGCTTACTAAGAGAGTCAAAAACATCTGATTCCACAAGTAAATTTGCATGAGAAACTGGACCTTTCGATGATTTAAGTTTAGAGTCTTCACTCTTGCCTTGTGAACTTCCTTTTGCAATCAACTCCATTGATCGTTGACCATCTTTGCTAGCTTGAGTTGGTGGTTTCTTTGGTTTAGCTTTCATTAGTGGCGCTTTTAGTTTCTTGATGATCTGCAAGGTTAATTTACAAAAACCAAGAGATTATGGAAAAACTTAAATATTGAAACATATAGGAAATGTTATGCAAAATAGAAAGGCGTGGAATTAGAAACACAAAACACCTCGTCTGAAAACTTCACCTATGCAAATGGCCATAGTACATAAGAACCGGAGGCATCGGCCAAAGTATGGAGGAAATTGTTGGGCACCGGAAGTATCCAATCCAAATAGTCTTCATGAACATTGTATGGGCTGACCGCATAATAACCACTCGGGACTTGCTTGAAGTGGACTAGTGGTCGGTCACTTTGTGGTTGTGCATTCGCATCGGCCACCACATACAATTTATCACCATTTGATTGTCCCTGGTGTAGTAGTTCGCAAGGAGTCTCCTCCTAACATTCAACCATCAGGATATGCAATAAGTAAAAATTTAGCCATCACGTTATTGAATGAATTAAAACTCCAAAATTTATATAAGAACATTATGGAATTAAACTCCAGAATTCAGCTCACCTTTAATTCAAGCATTGGTTGAACTCCAAGCATTGGTTGAACTCCAGTAGATGGCTGAACTCTAGCAGGTGGTTGAACTCCAGTAGGTTCTTGACCTTCATTAGGTGGTTGAAGGTCAAGAATTGGTTGGCTTGATGAATCCAAAGGGCTACGGCGGGGCAACTCCAAGCTTTGTAAGCCCATCTGTTGTAGGATTGCCTCAGTTATCTCCTTCTTCAGTTCTTCTCTCATCGAAGCTATATCTGAAGCTGTTGAAGATGCACTGAAGTTTGAGTTGGTGGGCTTGCGATATTCTTCACCATACGCCTTTTTCAAGCCAACACGTACCCCTCCGAAACCTCTTGGATGCCCGGAAGGGTCAGGTCCAAGAGTCATGTACAAGGGATCCTTGTTTAAAACTGAAGAAACCTTGCCTTCGGCACATGCTTCTTGATATTCAACCTATTTTATGAAAACAATATAGAAAGTGATTGTTATATTAATACCAAAGGTAGACAAAATGTATTTATATATATATATATATATATATATATATATATATATATATATATATATATATATATATATATATATATATATAGAGAGAGAGAGAGAGAGAGAGAGAGAAAGGCTCCCGTAAGAACACTTCTTACGGTGAGAACACTTCCTTACGGTAAGAACACTCTCTAAACCGTAGGATGAAATCTAATCCGACCGCCCAAAATCAACATAATATTAATGGCATTTTCGTAGTTTAAGTTAATCATTTAACCAGTTACCCCCAACCTCTCCTCCTCTTTCACGACATTTATTTTCTCTCTCTAAGAACTCCTCACAACTCCCGCTCTCTCTCTCTCTTCAATTCGACATGATTTTTGCCCCAATTATCGCAAATTTTGTGTGAATTAATCAACAACTCTTAATTTCGTTTAGATTCGTGCAATTTGATGACTACGTTAGCGAGTTTCTTCACTAAATTTTTGAAATCGAAATCGATTTCTTAATCGATTGTTCAATCGATTTCTCCGTTAAAATCGAACTTTCAATCGATTGTGTAATCGATTCTTCAAAATCGATTTCTTAATCGATTGTTCAATCGATTTCTTAGTTAAAATCGATTTTTCAATCGATTGTGTAATCGATTTCTCAATCGGTGTCCTTCCTAGATTTTCCGATCCAGCAGCGGTGGCGGCGGTGGCGGTGGCGGAAGCGGCGGAGTCGGAAGCGAGGAGGCAGCGAAACCGAACCAGAAATCCGGCGAAACCGAACTAGAAATCCGGCGAAATCAAACCAGAAGTCGCCGGTGTGGTTGATACGAAAATAAATTCAGTGATTCTCCTCTCGTCCTTTCTGTCGATGTCAAGGTTGGCGGCTTCGTCTTCTCGGTCGCTGATCGACGTTACTGGTGACTCTGAGTAAGATCTCTTTTCTCTCTGCTCTGTTCCCTCTCTTCATTTCGTTTTCTAACCTTTATTTGCGGTTTTCTGGTGATTCGTGGCGTTATTTGCTTGATGCATGTTATTTGGTTGTTGATGGAGTAATTTCTTATTTCGACTATTATTTTCTCCGATTAATTTATTTTCTGCATTTTATAGTTGTTTTAAGGTTGGTTGATAATTTTGTTTCTCATTTTTTTTTTCTAGTTTTGAAGGTTGATACGAAAATAATTCGACTTCTCGATATACGAGCATCGAGTTTTGAATTGAAATCGATTTCTCAATTCACAAAATTAAAATTGATTTCTCATTCCAAAATTCGAACAAAATCGAACCGAAGTTTGGAAGAAATTGCCGATTGTGGTGGTGGTGGTTGAAATTGCCGATTGTGGTGGTGGTGGCGGTTGAACTAGTCTGCGGTGGCGGTGGTGACATTCTCATTTCATTGTTCAAAATGTACTCGGATCTTGAAAAATGCAAAAATTAGAACATATTTTAATAAATTTAGAACATGCTTGAATATATTTTAGAACATGCTTGAATAACATTTGAATACTGCTGAATAAAGTTAGTACATGCTTGAATAAATTTAAAACATGCTTGAATAACATTTTAATACTGTTGAATAAAGTTAGTACATGCTTGACTAAAGTTAGAACATGCTTGAATAAATTTAGGACATGCTTGACTAAAGTTAGAACATGGTTGAATAAAGTTAGAACATGTTTGAATAAAGTTAGAACATACTTGAATAAAGTTAGAACATACTTGAATAAATTTTGAAACACAGTTGAATAAAGTTAGAACATGATTGGATAAATTTAGGAAGCTTGAATAAATTTAAAACATGTTAGAATAAATTGAGAACATGTTTAATAATTTTAGAACATGCTTTAATTAATTTTGAAACACTGTTGAATAAAGTTAGAACATGCTGAAAGCTTGAATAAATTTAGAACATGTTTGAATAAATTTATAACATGTTTAATAATTTTAGAACATGCTTGATTTAATTTAGAACATAAGCTTGAAATTTTCGAACATGTATATATGTATATGTGTTGACTAGGTTTTCATGTTCTAAATTTAGAACATTGTTCAATAAATTTGGAACATGCTTAAATAAGTTTAGAACATGCTTGAACAAATTTAGAACATCGTTGAATAAATTTAGAAAATGATTGAATAAATTTAGAACATGAGCTTGAAAATTGAGAACATGGTTGAATAATTTTTATTAATTTAGAACACGAGTTTGAGAATTTAGAGCATGGTTAAATAAAATTAGAACATGCTTAAATAAATTTAGAATATAGTTGAATAAATTTAGAACATGGTTGAACAAATTTAGAACATTGTTGAATAAATTTAGAACACGTTTGAATAAATTTAGAACACGAGCTTGAAATTAGAACATTTATATATGTACATGTGTTGACTTGTTCTAAATTTAGAACATGGTTGAATAAATTTAGAACATTCCTGCATTTAGAACATGGTTGAACAAATTTAGAACATCGTTCAATACATTTAGAACATGCTTGAATAAATTTAGAACATGAGTTTTAAAATGTTGAACATGGTTGAATAAATTTAGAACATGGTTGAACAAACTTAAAACATGCTTGAATAATTTTAGAACATTGTTGAACAAATTTAGAACATTTTTGAATAATTTTAGAGCATGGTTAACAAAATTTAGAACATGCTTGAATAAATCTAGAACATTGAGAGTAAAAGTGTTCTTACCGTAAGAAGTGTTCTTACCTAAGGAGGTGTTCTTACCGGATCCCTCCCCCATATATATATATATATATATATATATATATATATATATATAAATTCAAATTATTGAAAATCACTCCATTTACTTACTAGTTTATCACAAGCCTCTTTTGTTTCGAGATTAACAATTACATATTTCCCATTTTTGTCGAGACTATGCATCAGATCAACAGCAGCAGATCAACAGCTGATCACCAACTGAACAGGTCAGTTTCTGATCTGTTCAGCTGTTGATCATATGTCTTGCGCTCGGGAATTTGCATAATAATTATCACAATATATACAATGATTCATATGATTAGTTATATGTTTATGAAACTCATTTCAAGTTCGTTATGCACGCCTAAGGGTCATTTGGGTCGATATAAGTCATTTATGGACAAAAATGGCATTTTCGATCCCAACTACAACCAAACAAACCTATATCCACATTATAAACCTTTTTAATGATTCATATGATTAGTTATACGTTTATGAAACTCATTTCAAGTTCGTTATGCACGCTTAAGGGTCATTTGGGTCGATATAGGTTATTTATGGCAAAAAATGGCATTTTCGATCCCAACTACCAACAAACAAACCTAAGTCCAACTTCTAAACCTTTTTCATGATTCATATGATTAGTTATATGATCATAAGACTCATTTCAAGTTCGTTATGCACGCCTATGACTCATTTGGGATGATATAGGTCATTTATGGCCAAAAATGGCATTTTCGATCCCTATTACCAACAAACGAACCTATATCCTTATTCTAAATATTTTTCATGATTCATATGATTAGTTATATGATTACAAGACTCATTTCAAGTTCGTAATGCACGCCTAAGGGTCATTTGGGTCGATATAAGTCATTTATGGCCAAAAATGGCATTTTCGATCCCAACTACCAACAAACAAACCTATATACACATTCTAAACCTTTTTAAGATTCATATGATTAGTTATATGTTTATGAAACTCATTTCAAGTTCGTTATGCACGCTTAAGGGTCATGTGGGTCGATATAGGTTATTTATGGCAAAAAATGGCATTTTCGATCCCAACTACCAACAAACAAACCTAAGTCCAAATTCTAAACCTTTTTCATGATTCATATGATTATTTATATGATCATAAGACTCATTTCAAGTTCGTTATGCACGCCTATGGCTCATTTGGGACGATATAGGTCATTTATGGCCAAAAATGGCATTTTCGATCCCAACTACCAACAAACGAACCTATTTCCATATTCTAAAAGTTTTTCATGATTCATATGATTAGTTATATGATTATAAGACTCATTTCAACTTCGTTATGCAAGTTTATGGTTCATTAGGGTCGATATAGGTCATTTTTGGTCAAAAATGGCATTTTCGATCCCAATTACCAACAAACGAACCTATATCCATATTCTAAATGTTTTTCATGATTCATATGATTAGTTATATGATTACAAGACTCATTTCAAGTTTGTTATGCACGCCTAAGGGTCATTTGGGTCGATATAGGTAATTTTTGGCCAAAAATGGCATTTTCGATCCCAACTAGAACCTATTTCCATATTTTAAACGCTTTTCATGATTCATATGATTAGTTATATAATTATCAGATTCATTTCAAGTTCGTTATGCACGCCTATGGTTCATTTTGGTCGATATATGTCATTTTTGGCCAAAAATCGCATTTTCGATCCCAACTACCAACAAACGAACCTATTTTGATATTAGATTTTTGAATCTCATACGTTAGTTAACATGTATAGTCCCAAGCATAAATTCCCGAGCGCAAGACATATGATCAACAGCTGAATAGATCAGAAACTGACCTGTTCAGCGGCTGATCTGTTGCTGCTGATCTGCAGCGGAACAGATCAGTTTCTGATATGTTCAGCAGCAGATCAGCAGCTGAACATGTCAGTTTCTGATCTGAACATATCAGAAACTGACCTTTTCAGCTGCTGATCTGCTGCTGCTGATCTGCAGCTGAACAGATCAGATTCTGATATGTTCAGCAGCTGATCTGCTGCTGCTGATCTACAGCTGAACAGATCAGTTTCTAATCTGTTCAGCTGCAGATCAGCAGCAGCAGATCAGCAGCTGAACAGGTCAGTTTCTGATATGTTCAGATCAGGCTCGCAAGCTCAGGGCTCGGTACATAATTCATGTCTTCCTGGAAATTTGATTACAGACATAAAACTACCGAGTGTAGACCAGTTTATAACAACTTAGACCAGTTAAATTTGATTACAGATCGGTACATAAAGCTTGAATACTCCAACTAAACAAACCATAATTCATATGGGAAGGATCCTGTTGTTTGATTTTCTACCGTGCATCACTCGTCCACCTGTGTGCACCTCAAACACATTCTGCACCATGTATAAAATAAACGCTTTGCACGTTCATTAAACTCGCGAATTACTTGGTCATACTTAGATTTTGTACTAATTTGCACTAATCCAATAAATACAAAGAACAATAGAACACAACATCTTAGACTTGAATGGATAATCAATATAAAATTTAATGCAACTTTAACAATCCAATCAAAATAGTTACAAGGTTGGTTACACACTGTATTACACACACACACACACATATTGCCACATCCACAGACCAAAGTATGAATGAAATGAAGATTCGCTGAACAGATCAGTTTCAGATCAGTAGCAGCAGATCAGCTGCTTAACAGATCAGAATCTGATCTGTTCAGCTGCAGATCAGCTGCTGAACAGATCAGAAACTTATCAGTTCAGCTACAGATCAGCAGAAGCAGATCAGCAGCTGAACTGATCAGTTTCTGATCTTTTCAGCACGTGATCATGTCGTTGTTATGTTCGGACGTATTAGTTGTGCATGCCATAATTATGTTCGGACTATTTGCATGCTCTAGTTCGGACATCAAGTACACGATTAGATAAATTTCTAGAATTAAAAATTAGGCTTACCATTGCATCATCCCAAAAAGTTTTCTTCAAGCCCTCGGGTACATCCTCCCATTTCAACAAAATTGAAATCTTCCGCATACAAAGGCCTGTAAATGTTGCATACTTACGGCGCCACTTACCACAAGGGTTATCGAATTCATTGTACTCCAAGTACATCTCTTCTATCGCCCCAAGTCCTTTTGTTGGCCCTCTCCCCTTTCTCTTCATACGCTTTTTAACACTTTTACTTGTGCTAACTTCATTTGCCACCACATGTTGATGGTTATCAATTGGGGGGCCCTATCGGCCATAACCTCAAACTGCTCAATTCTGTGTATATATTCATCATATTCACGATCTTCCGACTCACCTTTATCCTCCTCCACCGCTGCATCATAATCCCCATCCTCACTACGTTCATCATCATCATCCATCAGCTCATCCATAATAGGGTCATCATTATCATCCATGATAGAGCTATACCTGAAATTAAAGAAACAAAACCACGTCACAAAACAAATACATCATTTGCATAATATTATCACAATATATACAATGATTCATATGATTAGTTATATGTTTATGAAACTCATTTCAAGTTCGTTATGCACGCCTAAGGGTCATTTGGGTCGATATAAGTAATTTATGGCCAAAAATGGCATTTTCGATCCCAAATCTAAACAAATGAACCTAAGTCCAAATTCTAAACCCTTTTTTTATGTGTCATATGCTTAGTTAGATGTTTCTAAGATTCATTTCAAGTTATTTATGTACAGCTAAGGCTCATATGGCTCGATATATGGCCCAAAATGGCATATATAGTCCAAATTCTAAACAATTCATCCAATAGCACACAGAGAAAATAGTCAAACTTATATTAAAAGAAATGAACCTAAAAACAAAGCAAGACTACGAGGCCGAAGCCCAAATATCCAGGCTCAAAATATGTCCAATACAAAATACAAAAATACCAAATACGTACAATACAAACTACCAATAGCTAAAATGTGACTATTTGCCCAATATAGTAACTTTAGGTTACAAATTTCAACACAACATAATACACAAGTACATTGCATCAATATGGTTTTCTTCAGTACACAATATACAATTCTTGCACCACCAACACAATACACAAGTCTTGCACCACCAACTGCTCCTTGTTGGTTGTTTCTTCAGGCTGGTCTGAAGTCGCCTCTTGTGTTTTCTTGATTCATGTACTGTAGACCAATTGAACATGTGGCCTGTTAGTACGGTCCAACACACAGTGACAAGATCTAAATTAAAAAGCTAGATGTTGTGCCAATTTAACTTGTTTAGATTCATACCTCTAACCATTGCTAGATTTCGTCATCAACAAGTATTCCTTCCGTGTGATCTGAACGCATGTAATTTGTGTCATTATCCACATTGTTTGTCACTTCAGTTTCGGGATTGGTGAATGGAGGTGTATCATCAAAAGCATCATTCTCGTCCTCATCCTCAACATCACCGACACCGAGGATGTTTCTCTTTCCCAGTACAACAATAGACCACTTCTTATCGGCAGGGTCGGTTATATAAAATATTTGCTTAGCTTGTGATACAAGTATAAATGGCTCTTCAGTCTCACGCAAACGACCCAGGTCTACAAGAGTAAACCCACAAGGATCATCCCTTTTTACACACCTCTTATTATTATCAGCCCACTTACACCAAAATAGACCAACAGTCAATTTTGTTCCGTACTTAAGCTCCCATATATCTTGGACTCACCCATAGTAAGACAACTCGGCATCAACCGGAGATCCATCCTTAGCACTAGCATACTCTCTTGATGACGCCACAAGGGAGACACCACTATTTTGCACTGACAAGGACTTCTGATCTTGGCGCTCGGTCCAAAATGTGTATCCATTGACATCATAACCCTGATATGACTGCACGGCTTCCCGAGGACCAAGAGCTAGATACTGAACAGTTTCACAAATAGTATTACCAGCTACCTCTAGTCCACCCATCACCTTATCTTGGACCACTTAATGAACTCTCTATTATGCAATTGCGTCAATTCTCTTTCTCCTTTGGAAGGGTATTCATTAGCCAATTCCTGCTTATGCATCACCAAATATGGGTGGACGGCTAGAATATGATGGAACACATATAAGTGAGCTTGTAATAGCTTATGCGTAGGAGGTGAGATCAATTTTGACCCAATTGTACCCTTGTCTTCTAGTCTTCCCTCATGTCGAGATGTAGGAAGTCCAATCGGTTCATGTTTTGCTAAATACTCGGCCACAAAATTTCCAACTTCTTCACCCACGTTGCCTTGAATCATACTACCTTCTGGTTGTGCAGGATTCCTCACTTTATCTTGTAAAACACCCATGTGTCTCTCAAAAGGATAACACCACCTCAAGAACACTGGACCGCAAAACTTAATTTCTCGAACAAGATGGCAAATTAAATGAACCATTATGTCAAAGAACGAAGGTGGAAAATACATCTCAAATTCGCATAATGTTTGGATTACTTTTTTCTGAAGTTCATTGAGTGTTGACGGATCAAGCACTTTGCTACATATCGTATTGAAAAATGAACAAAGACTAGTAATACTATGTCTCGCATGCTTTGGCAATATCCCACGAATTGCAATGGGTAAGAAAGTTTGCATCATGACATGACAATCGTGAGATTTCATACTTGTCAACTTCAACTCGCCATTTAAAGACACAAATCTTTTCATGTTCGATGAGTACCCCGAGGGAGCCTTAATGCCATACAAGCACTCACAAAATAACCGCTTTTCTAATTTGAACAATGCGTAACAAGCCGGAGGCAAGTAATGGGTTTTCTTCTTCCCTTTGTCGTTGCCCTTTTCTTTGCCTTTGCCTTTTCCTTTTGTCTTGGCACCCCCTGTTTCCATTTCCTTCGTTCTATTATTTCCCGAAGTCTGGGGCCACAGCTCTGGACGAAACCCCTTACTTTTAAAGTATTCTCGCACTCCCTTGGTATCCTTTGTCTTGCAAGGAATATTCATAAGTGTCCCAAGAATTGCTTCACAAACATTTTTCTCGATATGCATGACGTCAAGACAATGCCTAACCGGTAGATCTTTCCAATATGGAAGTTTCCAGAACACAGACTCTTTTTTCCATAATCCAGTTGTACCCTTGTCTTTCACTGACTTGCCGAAGACCGTTTCAACACCCTTGACCCGCTCATAAACTTCCTTATCAGTCAACGCTCTACGGGCGACATCCATCTCAACATTCCCATCGAATGTTGTCTTCATCTTACGATAGGGATGATCACGTCTAAGAAGCCTTCACGTTCGCAAGAACACATATTTGTGACATTCAGAAATATATTTGGATTGTGTATCCTCTTCACAAGTCGGGCATGCTTTCATTCCTTTATTCTTGTAGCCGGATAAGTTACCATGAGCAGGGAAGTCATTGATGGTGCAGAAAAGCATTGCACGCAATCTAAACGTCTCATTTGCATGTGCATCAAATACGGAAACCCCTTCATCCCACATCTTTCTCAAATCATCAACGAGAGGTTCAAGGTAGACATCTATCTCGTTTCCCGGTTGTTTAGGCCCCGATATAAGAAGCGACAACATGATGTACTTGCGTTTCATACACAACCAAGGAGGTAAATTATATATGACTAAAAGTACTGGCCATGTACTATGTTGGGAGCTAAGAGTGCCAAATGGATTCATCCCATCCGTACATAACCCAAGCCTCAAATTCCGAGGTTCCTTACCAAAAGTGTCATGAAGCTTGTCAATAGTCTTCCACTGGGGAGAATTAGCAGGATGCCTAAGCAAACCATCTCTCTTCCTTCGATCAGGATCTGCATGCCACCTCAAATTCCTTGCATCTTTTTTTATCGAAAACAAGCGCTTGAATCTCGGTATTATGGGAAGATACCACAACACCTTAGCTGGGTACACATTCTTACCCTCGCTTACCCCTTTGCGTTTGTAACGCAACACTCCGCACCGTGGACACTTATCCAAATTCTCATACTTCTTATGATATAGCAGACAATCATTTGGACAAGCATGTATCTTCTTGTACTCTAAACCAAAGGGACACATAAGCTTCTTGGCATAATAGTTCGACCTGGGAAGTTCATTGCCAGCCGGTAACATGTCACTTAGCGCCACCAACAACTCAGTGAAACTAATGTCAGTCCAGCCTCCGCTTGTCTTGATATTGTAGAGTGTGCAAACAGCGGAAAGCTTGCTATACTTTGTACAACCAGGATACAATGGCGTTTCAGCCGCCTTAGACAAGCACTCAAAAACACGATCGCGAACTTCATCCTCGACCTCGTGCAACATGTCCTCGACACGATCATTATCATCATCAATATTATTTTCAACGTCATCGTCATCCTCATCCTCAAAACAATCGGCTTCCCCTTTCGCATAGATAGCTTCTTCTTGTTCATGCACAACATTCTTACTAGAATTACCTACGTACACTCCACTCTCACCATGATAAACCCATACATGGTAATTAGGTCTAAACCCATGCATAAATACATGATCTCTAATCACCAAAACATTATTGACCGTGTTCACATTCTCACAATCGGCACAAGGACAATAAAACTCTTTGACCCCCGTACTAGCTTGATGTTGTAAAGCACTCATACAGAACTCCGAAACCCCATGCATGAAATCCTTTGTTTCACGTCTACCATACATCCAACTACGATCCATCTCCGGGAACTTCTAAACAAACCAAAACCCCCGTTTAATTGGCATAGAAAAGCAAAAACTCTACCACTTTAGCATATGCATACAGAAGTTGATTTATCGAATGAATACATGCTTCCAAAGGTCCTTATCACTCCAACCTAACCCATCCTTGAACGTCTAACTCCACTAGTGAATGCATGTCAACTATTCAATTCTAAGGAAAATCCGGCAGCATTTCCCTACTGTTCACCAAGTACACGATGTAGGTAAGTTATTACCTACATATGTACCCAGAGAACAAAATAGGGAAAGGACGAGCCAATATATTCCTTAGAATCAAAAAGAAGACATACATTCACTTCCTAAGTGAGATTAGACGTCCAAGAACAGTCCCAAACCGGGGACTATTCAAGACTTACTCCTAACGAGTAAGTCTTGAACGGGTATCTAGGCATATAATGATGATGCATTTACTTCTAGACAATAATGTAAACAGTAAACATATATACATAAATGCTCGAAAATAAAGTGTAAAGGGGGAAAACTCACCTAAAAAACAATCAACAATTGAATTTTCTACTGAACAGGGTGGGGAAGCGTCTAGCCTGCACATAAGAGCAAGAAGCTATTAGATTACAAAAAAGTGAATTGCATGTGTTCTACTGATAATAAACAGATTTTAGGCCGCATACAGATGAGATCAACAAATTAAAAATAAGGAATTGTGTTCTTGTTAATAACAA
Organism: Spinacia oleracea; assembly: GCF_020520425.1. Lineage (NCBI taxonomy): Eukaryota > Viridiplantae > Streptophyta > Magnoliopsida > Caryophyllales > Amaranthaceae > Spinacia > Spinacia oleracea. The sequence continues at coordinate 134,369,106 of NC_079490.1, read as the reverse complement.
GATTTAGGCCTTATTTTCATAACTCGTTTTTTTTCTTTGTTTTTATAAAATTTTAAAGTTTAATTGGTTTTATTAGTTTTTAGTTTTCATTATTTATTTCTAATTGTATTTGTACTTCTATTATAATAATTATTATTATTATTATTGTTATTTTTTTTTATTATTATTACTATTATTATTACTATTATTATTATTATCATTATTAATTTTTATTTTTATTTTTATTATTGTTATTATATATAATTTTGATTTGTATAATTATTATTATTTTTATGTAATACACCACTGACCACCTCCACGTACCACCACCTCCCTCCCACGTACCACCACCACTGACCACCTCCCTCCCACACTGCCCACCACCACCTCCCACCACCACCAATACAACTCCCTCCCACTGACCACTTCCCCCCACTCCCACCACCACCGAATCAACCAACGCACTACCACCACGTACAAGAACAAAACCGATCGACAAAGCAATTTCATATTAAATAAGGGTGTAATTTAACTAAATTATGCAATTAAACCATACCTAGGAACATCAACCACCTAATATGGAGAGAATTGAGTGGTGAGTTGCGTCGCCGGTAAGTGAGAAGGAGCAGAGGAGTACGGAATTGCATCGCCGGTGAACATGAAGCAGAGCCTCAGAGGAGGCCGGTAAAGAGGAGGCGCAGTGCCTCGTCGCCGGTGAAGTGACGCAGCTAGCTAGGCCGTGAAGAACAACCCTATGTAGTTGGAGGCCAGCGAAGAACGACGGTGAGGAAGCACTGCGCCGTGCCGGTGGTTGGAGGCCGGTAAAGAAGAACGGCCGAACGTCGGTGGTGATGGTGCGTGGTGATGGTGCGCGGTGATGGTGGGCAGAGAGTTTGAGTGTGGACGAGAGGAGGAGACGTGAGTAGTACGGAATAAGGGAAGCTGTTGTTCTTTGCGTGAAAGTGGTGAAACGTGAATACTTAGGGTTTAAGTTGCCCTTGTTTCAAATTGGAGGGAAAGTTATATTCATTTTATTTTTATTTTATTTTTTTAACCATTATAAGTTGCTCTTGTTGTATAAGGGCAACTTTTGTTGAGCAACTTATAAGGTTTTTTCCTCTAGTGTTAGTAGGTTTCTCTATAATCCAGGGAAAGAACATTGGGAAGCGATTCAATTTTAGGCTTATTGATAATCTAGGACCAACGTCCTTTTGTAGTACCCTACCCCCAGGGGAAGTCGAATCCCCATTGTCTCCTTGAAAGAGAGATGTCCTAAACCGCTAGACGATGGGGGCATATGTGCCCAACTGCCATCATACTATGTTCATAGTATGAACAATTTTTTGAAATTGTCAATATAATCGAATAATTAGATTCAAAAGATCTTTCCGTCTTACATGATTCTATAGAATTGTTTTGTCATTTCTATTTAATTTATGAACCATTCATTCGCTATAAGATAAAAAGTTATGAAATATTTATCTATACTAATTCTATATTTGGTAAAAAAAGTAAGGAAGGTTATATGCGCTTCTAAAATATCTTTCATACTGTGCCCAATCCCAAAGTTCGTTCTATACATATGACCCGCAACAAGAAAAACAAATGCAATAGCTAAATGATGATGAGCCATATCAGTTAGCCATAAACTTTGCGTTTGTGGATGAAATCCCCCAAGAAGGGTTAGGATGGCAGTTCCCGCCCCTTGGGAGGTACCAAATAAATGACTGCTTGAATCGGGGTTTTGAGCATAAAGATTCCACTGGGACCTAATCCTTGAGGATGTGGTAATACGTCTAAGAAATTATTCCATTGAACGTACTCTCCTCTGGATCCGGGAATAGCGACATGAATTAAATGTCATGTCCAAGCCAAGGAACTTACTCCAAAGAGTCCTGACAAGTGATGGTTGAGACGGGATTCGGCATTTTTGAACCACGAAACGCTCGGTTTCCATTTTGGTTTGAGAATGTGGTCAGAAATCCATAATAGAGTCCGACCACAACGACTGAATTGATTATCTTCATGCATAAGGATAATAGATTACCTAGTAGAAAATATTGAAAAATCATCACAAACCTCCCTTTTTCTTTTGTATTGCAATTTCTGGATTATTATATGATGATTTTTTAACTTTCCATATATAGGAAAGAGATAGACTAGAACCGACATCTCTTATGTTGATGACACCAAAGGGATATTAAATGAATGGAATTGGGATATGGATGGAATATAATGAAATAAAGCCACTTTGAGGTTCCCTATGAAATGAGGCATGGAAGGGAGCCACCACAATTGATAGTTTTGGTTATTGAGATTCATCAGGAATTCATATTAATATTTAGCGATAGATATTACCTTTTTTTTCAAACGAATTGAAATGATTGAAGTTTTTCTATTTGGAATCGTCTTAGGTCTAATTCCTATTACTTTGGCTGGATTATTTGCAACTGCATATTTACAATATAGACGTGGTGATCAGTTGGATCTTTGATTAATTCACAAATATTTTTTTGATTTACCTCCTCCTTTCTCGAATCAACAGGAGGTCAACTTTCGATTAGATTAATGTTCATTTATTTGAGTCTAATTCGATAATTCAATTTGCTCTACCAACAATGGAATCACGATCTGTAGGACTTGAACCTACGACATCGGGTTTTGGAGACCCACGTTCTACTGAACTGAACTAAGAGCGCTTTCTTAAGATAAGAAAGACTGGAAAGAAAGGTTTTTTTTTTAACTCAAAACTATATCTACATCCTACATGCATACACTATCTATGATATAGAGTATCATAAAAAAAATGAGAGATTATGCATGTCCAAATTTTATCAAAATTTCAATAAATTCCACCTTACTTCTCAAAGTAAAAGTAATTAGGTAAGGATGACAGGATTTGAACCCGTGACATTTTGTACCCAAAACAAACGCGCTACCAAGCTGCGCTACATCCCTTTCAATTCAATTCGTTACAATAATGTAATTGTAAAGAATCCTTGTCTTGTTTTCCACACCTTTCTTATTTCCCCTGTAAAATGGATATTAAGGTATTTACGTGGCACGTCAAAAATGTGCATATGCTTTGGTCTAGGAGATCCTGTGTTAAAAGGTTATACAGATGCAGATATGGTCAATGATGTTGATTCGCGAAAGTCAGTATCAGGTTACATGATGACTTTTGCAGGGGGAGCTATATCATGGCAATAAAGGTTACAAAAATGTGTTGCATTATCAACAACAGAAGCCGAGTATATTTGTGAGGGGGTCGAAAAAGCGCGAGGCTAATGCGTGACCTCGTCCCTCGTGGGTGTGACGATTCTTTTTATTCAATCAAGTGTAATTGGATTTCCTGTGAGTTTACACCCAATTGACTAGTAATATAGGAGTCGCCATTCAGTTTTTAACAACAATGAGAAAAACTGACAAAACCCGGTTATCGTGACATAAAGGGAGTGCAATTATGTTTGATCACGACGGCCGTAGGTTCCCTTGTGATCCCTGGTGTGGGGATCTCTCAACATACACCCGCAATGTAGAGATTGAGGTTTCGGGGGACTGTAACTACCGAGAGGAGTACTCGCTCGTCGATAACTCCAGAGGCAGGATATCATTACTAGCTCAGCATAAATAATTGAAGGGACATGCGTTAACTATTAAACTAATCTGAATTGATTTTAGCAATATGCAACATATAATACTAATTCGATCGTGATTATCTGATTTAAATAGCATTAGGGGACCTAGCATGATAATCCGATTTCCCAAAAATATTATATTTGTTAGGCGTGATAGAACAATCAGATTAGGTTAGTTTAACAGTTCATAAAAGGGCGAGGAAAGCAGTTAAATCATCGAAAAGGGACACATTACGACGCACCCTTGAGAGGTGCGTCACGGTTCTCAGAAAACTAACCACTTTGACTTTGCTATTTCTCCTTTTTATTTAACGAATCTCAATTATGGGACAGGATACGTTATGTTCGATTTATGGATCGATTGCGACAGAACGCGTGAACAGTTTCGCAGCGTGAGGCTTAGGCTAAGGGTTGGAGTCAATACTCAGAATATAATTATGTGTTGTTGTGTGTTTTTCACGTCGAATTTAGGGGTCTATTTATAGGGAAGAGTTCGTGGAAAGATAGAATTGCAGAGTTCTAATCCACAAAGAATTAGGAAAAAACACGTACCCAGGTATTTTCAGCGCCCAGGCCTGGGCGCCGAAGATTTCGGCGCCCAGAGCCAGGCGTTGAAAATAGGGTCTGGGCTGTTTTCTTTAGTCAGATTCGGATTCCTGAAATCCGTAGAGTTTGAGATTTAATCGAGTCTTTTAGCGCGTATCAATTTTATGACGGAATGCGTCTGGGCCCGTTACGAACTCTAGGCTCGTTAGGATTTTAATTAATACGTAACTCTTATTTCCGAATCATATTAGGAATAGGATTCTCGTAGTTTTCTATCTCATTTAGGATTTATGTTGGAATGCAACACCTAATTCTGACAGGTTTCTATCCTTTATGATTTGCCACTTTTAGAAGCTACCTTTTACGGAAGTTACTATTTTTAGCAGGTTTCCATAAATAGCAGGTTTCGGGTGAAATGAAAAGGGGAATTGAGATTCGTTTATTTTATAGGAGATGCGTTGATAAGTGGAGATTTATGCTTTCATCATCGAACCTTTCCCTTTCGGGAATGGGGACAAAAGTAGGTGTCTACAGTTAGCCCCCACTTTGACTGAGTCTTGGAGTAAGACGATGATCAAAGTATTAGACGGAGTGCGTCACACAAGCCATGGTGTATGTGACCTGTTTTGCGAGGGTCACGAGCCCCCGAGTGATAACATTTGACTTAAGGTGACATATCCCTCACGTGTCATTGGGATTTGTCAACGAATAGTATAGAAACTTCCTCACTCTGTCATTGGAAGGATCTATAGGTGCACATAAACTCCCTCACTTTGTCATTGGGAGTAGCTACAGAGTTTTTCGAAATCAAAGCTGTAAAGTGTAATTGGGCCTGGCCAAGCCCAATCACGAGGTAAAATGTTTTTAAAAATTCTCATTTTCAAGGCTAGTTAAACGAGAAAACCCCCTTGTTTTTATAGGACGTAAAACGAAGGAAAATCCAGCACCCTGGTTTTTATAGGACGTAAAACGGAGGAAAATCCAGCACCCTTGTTTTTATAGGACGTAAAACGAAGGAAAATCCAGCAAAAGTTATCGCTGCAGCGACTAAGGACCTGCACGGTTAGTGATGCAGACCCCGCCGGCTAAAGATGGCGAGCCTGTCCGCTAAGGGTGGACACCCCGTCCGATAGAAGTGGACGAATCTGTTTTTGAAATTTGAAAATGAGGACCTACGCGGTTTGTGACGTAGACCCCGCCGGCTAAAGATGGCGAACCTGTCCGCTAAGGGTGGACACCCCGTCCGATAAAAGTGGACGAATCTATTTTGAAATTTGTTTTGTTTTTTTTGAAAATAAGGACCTACGCGGTTTGTGACGTAGACCCCGCCGGCTGAAGATGGCGAGCCTGTTTTAATTTTGAAAACTTTATTTTTTCGAAAACTGAGGACCTGCGCGGCTAGTGACGCAGACCCCGCCCGCTGAGGGTGGGCGAGCCCTGTCCGCTAAGGGTGGACGTCCCTGAATTCGTTTTTTTCGATTTGGGAACTCGCGCGGTTAGTGACGCGATCTTGCCGACTGAAGATGGGCAAGTTCCTATTTCTTTGGTTCTTTGTGATTTCTTTTGAGAATTTCTTTTTATTCATTCTTGCAAGAGCGAATTCTTTCGAGGGATGCTCGGATTTAGTTGTAACCTGAACGTGGGCTGACAACGTGTTCAGACGGGTCTTTGTCTTGCGACCGTCTGCTTTCGTGATTTTGAGCTAGTCTTTACGGCTCGACTTGGTCTTTGATCAGAGGACCGTGCACAAGTGTCAGTGAAGTCCTTTCGATGAGGTCGAACCTGTTGTTGTTCTTTTTTTTTTTTTTTGAGATATCCAAACATGATATGGTGTATGCCGCAGTCCGGGAACGTGATTTTGATCGCGCGCTCCTTGTTGGAGTCTATTTTTTCGCGAGCCCCCAAGCACTGGGGCTCGTCGGTTGTTTTTCGCATCTTGTAATCATGTTTGGGGTCATGCTCGCACTACTACAAAAATAGGCAAAGAGACCCGTCCAAATATGCATAATAGACCTCCTCTGGACAGGTCTCTATCTCAGAGGTCTCTTTGATAAAGAGACCCCCTCATTAAAGGGGGTCTCTTATTAATAAAGAAAAGACCCTTTATCAGAGAAAGGGGATCTGTTTTCCTAGCAACTCTAAAAATAATTTAATAGAAGAACAGACCCATCATTAAAGAAATGGGGTCTCTTTGATAAATAAAAAAGACCCACCATCAGAGAAATGGGGTCTCTTTGTTAGAAAAATTCAAACCCTATATTCAAGAAAGGGGGTCTCTTTGACATTTAAACATTTTTTTTATTTTGAAAATCGAAAGACCTATGCTTATAGATAACGGGTCTCTTTTCAGCTATATTTTAAATAAAAAAAAAACAGTAGCGTACACACACACCAAAAGGGAAGCATCAAAACAAAATTACCATAATAATTAGTATTATATACAATATTTTACAACAAAAATTTAGAACTAAACACATATAAAATTAAGTCCTGCTACAACTATAGCATTAAACCATTTCATACGACCACCTACATTTTTCTAAGTTGTGTCTTTATGCTCCGTGAAATATCACCCAAAGCATCCCCTCAAAAAAAAAAAATCACCCAAAGCATGATTCTAACGTAACACGCTCCAACATATGTGTCAAATCCACATCACGCCCTTGATCTCATCAATATTAGTTGGAGTAGGCACCGGGAGCTCGAAGAAATAACTACAAGACAACTAAAGCACGTGAGAGAGAGCCCAAGGATAACAACTTTACAAGTCATAATCACAAAGCATAATATCACTAATTCACAAGTCAAAGTTGTGCAAAACAACATGAAGAAACTCGGATTAAGAACGCAAAACAAGACAAGCTGATAAGCACAAAAGTGCCCATGAACGGCAAATCAGCAAGAACCAACACTATTTTGACCACCACAAAATTTACTCTGAATAGCAGATATATCTTGCAGGACTTAAATTTCAGAAGATTAAATTTCAGACAGCACAGTAAATACAGAAAATTAACGAACAAAACTTCATTTTATTTCCACCAAATTTTATCCAGATAATCAAAGTTACAACTTATGAAAGACAATTTCTGTCTGAACCCTTAACACGATTGTTCAAAATTATGATCTCATGAATATCAACAACCACAGTGAATCAAGCAGGAACTTATGATGGTAACAAGCGATGAACCATCAGTTTTTTGTACAAAAACAGTGATCACAAGTTCACAACATAAAGTAGCAAAGCAGACATCAAGCTATCAGCCTTATACTCCCAGTAAGCTCTTCAAACCAGAACTTCAAATCAGGACTTTGCATACCAGGTTCGAGGCTATATATCGTTCCAATGGAGAGTATATAATTACCTGGAAAGTATGTTGATCCATTGATCCATGCAAGCTAATGAGATATGTCAAGGTCCAGTGGTCCACAATCCTTCACAATGCAGAATTGTTCCTTCAGTCTTGCCAAATTGAAGTTATTTCTAAAATTCTAAATGACATGCATCGCTTTCATGAAGAAAGTAGACCAAATAAGAGTCAGAACCATTATCGCCATAAAAGGATACTTCTACTTCTAAGGCGCAATGCACAAAACTGCTGCTAAGTGCTAACACCTCAAGCAATCAGACCTATACACTACCACCAACAGAACCAGTTCCAAACACATAGTTGTTGACAGAAACCCAAGACTCTACATTCATTCGTGTACTGAATAAAGAATAAACGCAGGAAAAAACCACACAAAACAAACCCCAGCATAAACTAAGCCCTCTAAAGTCTAAACAACTGAAAGCAACATAGATTTACTTTGACTCAAGGCCTAGAAAGTTATAAAGTTCTTAAGAATAAGACTATTCTAGGAGCAAAACTCAATACCAATGAATTGAAGTAACTAATAAGACTTCTTATAAATATATATCAACAACAGGTTCTGCACTCCGCAGTTGTGATATTGTTCAATTGATGAATTCCTTGTTACACCAATGCTCAAGAAAGAAAGACCAAGATGAATGCCAACTAGGCAACTACAATTTCTGATGTTAAGGGAAGCTCCTTCTCTAACAAAATTTTGGCATTCAAGTACGCCATTAGTAATGGTGACATTAACAATGTAATTTTCCAAACAAGGCATAATCAAATACTCGTAAAAAATTCATGAAAAAACAAATGCCTGCGGCTGTAAGGCTCTGAGTTACGGCCACTTTATGGGAATGTCTACTTGTGATGTTATTTTTACTGAAACTGATCAAATTTCAGCTTGATTATACCTGTTTCCTGAAAACTAAAACTGAACATCATTCTGCCCAATTCAGCTATTTCAACTTGATTATACCTGGTTCCTGAAAACTAAAACTGAACACCAATCTGCTCAACATAAGGTTTATTTTTATTGCTCATTAACTTTTTCACTTTTTAAAAAAAGATACAAAAAGAAAGTAAACTAATTTCTGTTAATTATGAGAATGTTATATACTGGTGTAAACAGAAGGGACGCGCTGAAGTCTAAGAGATTTTAATTATGCCCGAATAATCTCTATCATATGAGACTCAAGTAACAAAGAATTCTGACTAATCTCAAGTCTTTAGAAGCTGCACAACTTGGGCTGATTGTACCAAAACCATTTTAACACACAAAATCAAGCAAGAACATCATTCGTAATCTTATCATAAGTATCGTCATGAACAAAAACCAAAACAAAAACCCTACCATACAAAGTCAATATCAAATCCAATTAAAAATATACAAATTTACAATCTTCAATGATACCAAATTATACGAAAAAATATCTAATTTTTACCTCACTTCAAACTTCCAAATCAAATTAACATGTCTGTACAATAGCTACCAATCAACCAAATTTCATACGCCTGTATAAAAATCAGATTATCAAGCAAACACGTTCAAGAACAAACTAATTACTAAATAATATATGTAAAAAACCTTAGAAACCAAATCAAATTCATGGCGGAAAAAAAAAACATGAAAAATAAAGTGCAGATATACCTTGCTCTGTTAGTTGTTGTTTGAGCTCCGCTACTTACTCACCATACGAAACCTCCAAGGTTGATAAACTTTACAATGGAAAAATTGGAAACTATTGTATGAATTAAAGTCGGAAATTGAAATTTAGATTTCGAAAAGTAGGGTTCTTTTATTCAATTTCGATGAGCTGCAGAAATTGGTGATCTGCAAGAATATAAATTGGGGATTTTGATTGAGAATAACGGAGTGAGAAGTTTGAGAGATGAATGAATTCTCTGCGAATTCAATCAGATCTGAAATTGAGGTATTTGGGGTTTTATTTTCGCTGTACAGGGAAGGGAGAGAGAAGTAGGGGTTATGATTTCTGACCTTCTAAAAATAATTTAATTGAGGAGCAGACCTGTTATAGGAGATAACGGGTCTCTTCATTTTTTATTAGTGGACCCCGCCTCTACGAGAAATCTTCTTTCTAAGCTAACAGGTCTCTTTTTTGCGCCCAGATAACATAAGAGACCTCTGATTTGTATTATGAGGTCTTATTAAGTAAAGAGACCCGTTAAGTACTCTAATGGATCTGTTTTTTTAGGTCTCTTTGGACATTTTTGTAGTAGTGTCGTATGTGCGAGCGACCTTTTATAGTAGTGTGCTACTTTAGCGAAGCCGTGGAGTGTGACTTCAGTTTTCAGGTGACATCCGGTTTTAGCTTGGCCCGGATTAACCCTTTGAAAGACAAACATTTTTTATTTGGAAAACCAATGACTTGACGACACATATTTTTGGTGTTTCGAAGAATGACCATGATATTTAACTTTTTTTTATTTTGAAAAGTGTACATAAGCATTTTCTGAGACGAGTCTAAGTTTTGACCGAGTTTTAATGTTAATTTTTTTTTTTTTTTTTTGCTTATTTGGGAGCTAAAGGTGCTTTGGGCTTGATCCTACTTGCAATAGGGCCTCGTGTTTAGCAACACGGTCTTAAGTCCTTTCCTATTCCGTGTTTTGTGAAATCTGGGCCTTGGGCTGCATTTTCAGCGCCCAAGGCCAGGCGTTAAACATTCCGGCGCCCAGCCTTGGGCGCTGAAAATCCTTTCCTGGTAATATTTGACTATCGGATTTCCTAACACGTTTCCGAATGGGATCAGGATGTCATTGGGTGCGTTCAGCTATATATAGGGGCTAGATACGTCCTATTTTCTACTACTCTCAAATTCTTTCTTTTCCTTTTGTTGTGCTTTAATTATTCATTGCTTTTGCCATGTCGATCCCTACTTTCTCACTCCAACGGACTGTTAGGCGTTGGCTACGGGCCCTTACTCCCACAGAAAAAGCTTTGTTAAAAGAATATCACTTAGAGGCACTTTTAGGCTTACAACAAATTAATATTGATTATAACTTTCTGCATGCTGCCCTAAGCTTTTGGGACTCCGATCATCATGTTTTTGCCTTTCGGGGCAACGAAATATGTCCTTTGCCCGATGAATTTGCTGCGATCCTTGGTTATCCTACTAATGCTACTCCTGTTACCCCTGGCATTATTGAAGAGGGTAAAGCAACCATAAGAGCTTTCCTAGGGCTAGATGATAACATGTTTACTGAAATTGTTGTAGATGATAAGGTTAATTTGGAAAAAACTTGTAAAACATCACTTTAGCCCTAGTAAGAATATGACCGAACAGAAATTGAATATTCGAGCCCTTGTATTTTGCTTGTTGAATCATTATTTGCTATCGAATAACAATGGTGAGTTTGGTGACATAAGGTTGATCCCCTTGATTAGTCAGATGGAAAGTTGCTATTCTATCATGCCGTTGGTTGTTGCCGAGACTTTGCTGAGTGCGGATGAGTTGAAGAAGGATGCCAAATGCGAACATTTTAAGGGAAGCCCCCTGTTACTGCAGGTGATCGATTTTTTCCTTGCGCACGTATACGTCCCTTTTGCATATTTTTTTTTTTTGCCTGGGGCTGAGTTTCAGCGCCCACGGGCTGGGCGCTGGAGTTTTCGGCGCCTGGTCCTGGGCGTTGAAACTGCGCCCCAGGGACCATTTTTTTCATTCTTTTGATTCGATTGTACCTGTTTTGCAGATTTGGCTTGCGGAACGGCTTAGACTTTTGGAAGCTCCTGCTGATCCTATACATTATCGCCCTATAGCCTTGGGTAACCGAAAATACTTGCACCAAGGCCAGGACGAGGCCGAATGGACCTCCTTTTTCACTTATGGCATTTGTTTTATTAAGTGGGTGGTACCATGGTGGGGTTTGACTACTATGACAGGGGGTTCTGATGTATCGGTTTATGTTTCTTTGTTGGGGCTATCTCGTCCCATTTATATTTCCCTTACCGAGTCATGCGTCAATATGGTTTAAGGCAGACTATCCCCTTTTCTGATACGGTACCACCTAAGGTAGCGGCCTTTTCACAAACACGGATCTTAGTGTGGGCTAAGTATTATGATGGTCTCCCGCGTTGGGCCGTAGCTACAAATGGCTTTGTGGGTCTTTCTGAAAACTACAAGTTGTGGATGAGCTCCGATGACAAAGATGTGAGGACCGAGGCTCGTAATGGGGAGCCGGCTGAGCTTTTGATACCTCGTATTCGTGTTAAGTATGAGGGTCCTGATTCTGCCAAACCTCGTACCTATAGTGTTAAGACTGTGAAAGCTCGTCCTGATCGAAAGCGAAAGGAAGTTCCTCCCCGTTCCAGTTTCAGGCTTAAAAAGATGCCTAACATGAAGGGGCCTGCTGTTGTTAAAAGAAATGCAAGCTCTCGCGGAGATCCTTGCCGGAACAATGTATGGGTTAGGAAGGCTCAGCCGCCTGTAGAAACAGTGGCTAGTCTAGTTGATGATAATAATCCTTCTCCCACCATTGCCTGTGCCCTCGAGGCTGAGCGGGCTATAACTGAGAATGTTTCTGAAGCCTTGGCATCTTTGCAAGTTAGTGTCCAGGAGCCGGTTCTTATGGAGATTGACATTGGGGCAGCGTAGAAGACTGTGGGGGTGGATCCTGCGAATATTGCCCTCTACAAGACTTTATTTGATGATCCAGAAGAACTAGAGTAGTGTAGTTCTTGCCAGGGTGTAGGTGCCCTCCATTTATTTCAGTCGTGTTTGTTTTTATTTTTAGCACTCTGTTTTCCTTCTTATTATATTTTAATAAAGGCGTATTTTTAGTTTTCATTCTCATTTATTTTTGTTTCTCCTCTTTTTTATTTATGTATTTTATATGTCTAACACTTTTTGCACAAAGAATATTTTTTTAATATTTGGACCGAATCCTTGGTAAGGATTGCCTACGTATCTTGTCAGAATCAGGTCGCGCGTAGTTCTAGCTTTTGAATTAGTTCTAGTATGCCGGATTTCGGTAGATATGCCCTGAGGTGGAAACATATTACTTAGTCGGTCAAATGAGTGAAGTATTATCATTATTTTCATCTGCCATTTTTTTTTTGCCATAAGTCGTGTAAAACATGAAATTCGAAATTCGACTAATTTGTATGGCTATATTCTTGGTTGGTAAGCCTATTTGGATACGTACTGTACCCCCCAAGTGTTCGTTATTTTTCCGTTGTGTGCGGATAAAATGACGAGCACTTCTGAATTTTTTTTTTTGTCAGGCAGAGAGTTTCAACGCCCAGGCTGGGGCGTCAGAAATTTCGGCGCCCAGCCCTGGGCGCTGAAAATGACTTGGGCAGTCAATTTTTGACGCTTTGCTTCACATGTTCTTGCATTTCTTTCTCTTTCTCTTTTTTTTGTGCCTTGATATTTTGCTCGTATTTAAAGGCCAATTTTGAGGCTACTTTGGAGGCTTTTTTACTGTTAGCGTGAAATGAGTTTTTGTCCGAATCAATTTTTTTCTATTCGTGACTCGAAACAGTTTTGAAAATGGGGTTAGGGTGCGGACGTTATGAAGATATTTGTGTAGGTTTTTGAGGTGTTGTTAGTGAAGGGTATGATGGAATCTATGTTTTATGAATCTGTTTTTTGGTAACATTTGTACTGTTTTGGATTTTGATTTCCTTTGACTCTGGGTTGCATGGATTGACTCTCTTATGATGACACTGGTTTGGCTTTTTAGGTTTTGGGGATATGAATGGGATGTTGTGGTTTATTTTGTGGGTTTCGGGAATTGGTTCCCATGGCACTATTTCAAAACCGAGTGGGATTTGTTTGTTGGGCCTGGAGTGGGCCGCCTCTTTATTTTTGTATTTTGCAAGTTCATTTGGTGTTGATTTAGTGTTAGAATAAAAATTTTAGGAGAAATATTACGCCTTTATTGATTCGGAAAGTAAGGAAAACACACTGAAATAAAACTGACCCATATTCTAAGGGGCCTTAGGACCATCTAAAGTCTCTATTATTTTTTCTATCAATCTAAAGAACTACTAGGCACTTTTTACTAATGGTGCTCTATGTGGCTCAAGCCTGGGGTTTAGTCTCATAAAACTTCGGTCCTTCACCGGTACTCATCTTGAATTCCATTCCTTTTGCATTGACCCACTGATATGTCTTCACCCATCCGTTCTCGCCCTCTTCTAGTGTTGATGCAGGAGAGATTAACCGGGTTGGATCGAAACCTTCATCTTGTAAATTAGGGTAGTCATCACAGTCTCGTTCTCCATAGGCCTCGATTCGTTAAACAATGTCCATAGAGCCTGGTTGTCCAATATTTCAGATGTTTTAGTCTTGGTGAGGTGGGGTGCCTCATCCAAGGTGTGGCAGTCATGGAAAATTTCAAATTCGGGTTTTAGCAAGCCATCCTGAACGAAGGGTTCAGGAAAATCACAGCATGGGTGTTCTTCTCCTTCCCGAACGAACATCCCGTTAAGGGTCCTTTGATATGGGGGAAGGAGGGTGGTTTGTTTGGCTTTGTTAAGGCGTAGCCTAGATAGGCGGTCAGCAATATCTTCCTCCGTTGGTTCATAACCTAAGCCAAAGGGAGTAGATTTGTCGGGAAAAGGATGGAATGTGTATTCCTTCTTCCTTATGCCCAATGGGGTTCCTGGGAAATAACCTTGAGCTAACAGCATTCTAGGGATGACTCGGGATGCATGCGGGTCTAGGAATGCTGGGTCATATTCTTCGATGAACTGGATTGTTTCTTCCATTTGAAACCCGTAAAGGTCGTCTGCAGTTTCGGCCGTTCCAACCATAGTGCAACTGACGTCGAGAGGAGGGGCGCGGATTTCTAGTATTACCCCGTTATGGTTAAGTTTAACCATCTGGTGCAACGTAGAAGCCACACCTCCTAAGTCATGGAGCCAAGGTCGCCCCAAGAGGAGGTTGAAAGTGGGCTTGATGTCGATTATTTGAAACTCCGTGGTGCGTGCCACAGGCCCCGTTTGTATGGTAAGGTTGATTTTTCTCAATACAGGCCTTCGGGAGTTATCATAAGCTCGTACCCCTTGCGTGGAGGTTTGGAAGTCATCGTTTCCTAGCCCCAAGCAATGGGCGGTTCGCAATGGGCAGACGTTAACCGCCGAACCATTATCTACGAGCGCTAGGGGGATGTTTTGTCCTTTGCATCCAACCACTAGGTAAAGGGCTTTATTGTGAGCACCCCCCTCTTTGGGTAAGTCTTTATCGGTGAAAACTATGGCCTTTTCTCCGGCATCTCTCGTGACATGGCTAACCAATGAGTCAGGTGTGATATCTGTAGGTACTGAGATGAGGTCAAGTGAGCGAATAAGCTTTTCGCGATGTTCCTTTGAGGTACACATAAGATCCCAGATGGTAATCTCGGCCTTGGTTCTTTTTAGTTGTTTCAGGAGAGGATTTTCAATGACTTCTGCGACGGTGGCGTGCCGTCCATTCTCAGGAGTTTGCCTAACCGGGATGTCGTCCATAGGAGGTGGGTGAATATCCGGTTGGTATATCCTTCCGGGTCGGGTGAGGTTGTCGACCTCGGGCTCCTGAGGGGTGGTGTCAATGAGAGCATACCCGGGCCAAGTTTCAGTGAAGAGGTCCTGGCCCGAGACTTGAGATAGGTAAATATCTTCAGCATCATCATTCCACACACCGCAAACTTCCCTCTCGATTCGATCCATAGGGACCACAGCGAGTGGTGCACCTTGAGGTGTAATATACACCGTGGGGTCGAAATTCTCTGGTTGGTCGAGAGAGATGTGACAAGAGTCGAGTGGGCTCTTGTTGTTGTTGGGTTTGCCAACGTTAGGGAGAGGTATCACTTCATCCTCTATCATGTCCTGGATCGTATGTTTTAGATTCCATCAGTTTTCAGTGTCATGCCCATTTCCTTGATGGAATTTACAGTAAGTACCTTCGACCCAATATTTGCTTTTGACAGGAAGGTCACGGGTGGGGCCTATAGATCTCAACTTTCCTTGATTGGTTAGTCTTTCAAAGGCTTGTACCAAAGTCGACCCGAGTGGGGCAAACTTTCGGTCTCGGACCCATCTTCCAGGGTTTCTTCGGGCGGGAGTCTCTTCTACAGCATGGACTTCTTGGGCTTGGGATGTGTTACCCCGATTATAGGTGTTGTTCTTATATGTGGGTTTGCTTTGTATGGTTTTGGCGAGGTCGTCCTCGATCTTTATTCCCACATCATAAACTCTTTTGAAAGTGTCAAGTCCCAGGTACCTAAGGTGTTGTCTGTAAGCCGGGTCCAGGTTGTCAATGAATTTTTGGACCAATTCTGTTTCGGGAGGCCTATTGATTAGCTGGGCCGCCTGGTCCCTCCATCTAGCAAAGTAGGTCGTGAAACCCTCATTTTTCTTTTGGAAGAGAACTTCCAGCTCGCGCATGGTGACTTGGAAATCCATGTTCGACGAGTATTGCTTGATGAAGACATTGACAAAGTCTTCCCAAGTGGGGAAGAGCTTAGGGTCCTGGTGATAGTACCATTTGAGCGGCATAGGTTCCAAGGACAAAGGAAAGGCAGGTAAGTACATGGACTTGTCCACGCCTTTCAAGTTCATGGCATTCACAAAGCTCAGTAGATGATCACGGGGGTTGTCCGTGGCCTTGAACTTTGGTAAGTCAGATGAACTGAACTTTTCTGGTAGTTTGCCAGGAAAAGGTTCAGGATCGAGGGAGAAGTATTTGCTCCCCATGGTTTGCTGTAGGACCATTTTTTCAATCCTCTTCTCGTTATCGAGGTCATTTTTGGCTTGCGCAGCCGCTAAAGCTTCATTTTCCATTTTTAGTTGGCCCATAAGTTGGGCCATTTGGACCATCTGGTCTCGCAAATCTTCGATGGACATGTTTGAAGGTGCGAATCGAGGTTGGGGAAGTGGAGATCCTTGAAATGAGGGACGACGGACGGAGCTTGGAGTCACTAAACCTGATGTTGGTGATGTATCTTCGAGACGCACTAACCGTTGATTCTCTGACCGGCACCAAGTGGCAGGACCAGTCCTAGGCATAAGATAAGCTAAAGTTTAGGTTCCCAAAGTTTCAAGCATTACTTAGTCTAGACTTCGACTCTCTAAATTGGTTTTTCACTTTTTCTTTTGTCGGTACACTTTTTGGTTTTTTTATTTATTTTGGTCATTCTTTGGATTTTCGAAACACTTGCCCGTGTGACATTCATAGTTATTAGCACGTTCGGTTTTGGTGCCGAGCATTGTCGTCGTAGGAGGCCTAACAACGACACAAAGAGTTATTAATTTTTTCACGAGTCGCTTTTGAAATCGAGTGCTTTTCTTACGCCCTCGTAGCAATTCTTTTTACGAACATTTTTTGTGCTACGTATTTTCCATTCGCGCGGGTACCGAGGCTGCTGCGCTTGACCAGAAGGCCAAGCAGCAACTTCAGCGCCCAGCGAGGGGCGTGAGAAATTCTGGCGCCCAGCCAGGGGCGTTGAAAATGCGTCCCTGGCTGATTCTCGTTTTCTGTTTGCGTCTACTTCCGCTTATGCGACTTCGATTTGCGTGCTTGCCTAATAACGTCCTCTACGCGTTGCAGCGTTTGTGGGATTCGTTACAGGCCATCCCGAACGTCGCTTATTTTTGTGGCGATCATTCGGGTTTGCGGAACACGTGTTTCGGTATAACTCCTTGGCAAATTAGTCTAAGAATGTTTGGGCAGTTTTTTTTAGGTCGTTGGTTTTCTAGGATAGTTTGCCACACACAATCACATATTTCGCTACACATAACTACATTACAAACATGGATTTTAAATTAAATATGTCACGTAGTTTATGATAGGCTTCTATGGGTAGTTTATTTGCGTCTGGCTTGGTACCGCTTCTATCGTAGATCCAACACATGCCCCGGTCGAGGTAGTGTCTTCAACAGACGAATTTCGCCCAAGATGCCAACCCGCAAGTGCAAGCC
This sequence comes from Spinacia oleracea, assembly GCF_020520425.1. Classification (NCBI taxonomy): domain Eukaryota; kingdom Viridiplantae; phylum Streptophyta; class Magnoliopsida; order Caryophyllales; family Amaranthaceae; genus Spinacia; species Spinacia oleracea. Next base: position 134,351,665 of record NC_079490.1, on the reverse strand, counting down.
AAGGGGGCATGCAGGCGAGAGGGACCTAATGAGCGAGCGATTGGGTTCGGGATAGGTGTACTACCTGCACAAGTACCGAGTGGGCGACATGCGCGGCGTATGCACCCCCCTATTGGCGAAAAAAGGTATCCTTAGTCCCAACTCACGAGGGAGCCGAGATTCGTTATGCGGTTCTGCCCGTTCACATTAATACGCTGATTTTCAGGCCGTCCCAACTTGATGGGGAAATAAACGCGGGGTAGGATCGTTTCACCCTTCGGCTATTTTGATTACCTACAAGCACGAGTATTTCCTTCACTATCCCCAGTGGAGTCGCCACTGTGAGGGGGTCGAAAAAGCGCGAGGCTAATGCGTGACCTCGTCCCTCGTGGGTGTGACGATTCTTTTTATTCAATCAAGTGTAATTGGATTTCCTGTGAGTTTACACCCAATTGACTAGTAATATAGGAGTCGCCATTCAGTTTTTAACAACAATGAGAAAAACTGACAAAACCCGGTTATCGTGACATAAAGGGAGTGCAATTATGTTTGATCACGACGGCCGTAGGTTCCCTTGTGATCCCTGGTGTGGGGATCTCTCAACATACACCCGCAATGTAGAGATTGAGGGTTCGGGGGACTGTAACTACCGAGAGGAGTACTCGCTCGTCGATAACTCCAGAGGCAGGATATCATTACTAGCTCAGCATAAATAATTGAAGGGACATGCGTTAACTATTAAACTAATCTGAATTGATTTTAGCAATATGCAACATATAATACTAATTCGATCGTGATTATCTGATTTAAATAGCATTAGGGGACCTAGCATGATAATCCGATTTCCCAAAAATATTATATTTGTTAGGCGTGATAGAACAATCAGATTAGGTTAGTTTAACAGTTCATAAAAAGGGCGAGGAAAGCAGTTAAATCATCGAAAAGGGACACATTACGACGCACCCTTGAGAGGTGCGTCACGGTTCTCAGAAAACTAACCACTTTGACTTTGCTATTTCTCCTTTTTATTTAACGAATCTCAATTATGGGACAGGATACGTTCTGTTCGATTTATGGATCGATTGCGACAGAACGCGTGAACAGTTTCGCAGCGTGAGGCTTAGGCTAAGGGTTGGAGTCAATACTCAGAATATAATTATGTGTTGTTGTGTGTTTTTCACGTCGAATTTAGGGGTCTATTTATAGGGAAGAGTTCGTGGAAAGATAGAATTGCAGAGTTCTAATCCACAAAGAATTAGGAAAAAACACGTACCCAGGTATTTTCAGCGCCCAGGCCTGGGCGCCGAAGATTTCGGCGCCCAGAGCCAGGCGTTGAAAATAGGGTCTGGGCTTTTTTCTTTAGTCAGATTCGGATTCCTGCAATCCGTAGAGTTTGAGATTTAATCGAGTCTTTTAGCGCGTATCAATTTTATGACGGAATGCGTCTGGGCCCGTTACGAACTCTAGGCTCGTTAGGATTTTAATTAATACGTAACTCTTATTTCCGAATCATATTAGGAATAGGATTCTCGTAGTTTTCTATCTCATTTAGGATTTATGTTGGAATGCAACACCTAATTCTGACAGGTTTCTATCCTTTATGATTTGCCACTTTTAGAAGCTACCTTTTACGGCAGTTACTATTTTTAGCAGGTTTCCATAAATAGCAGGTTTCGGGTGAAATGAAAAGGGGAATTGAGATTCGTTTATTTTATAGGAGATGCGTTGTCAAGTGGAGATTTATGCTTTCATCATCGAACCTTTCCCTTTCGGGAATGGGGACAAAAGTAGGTGTCTACAGTTAGCCCCCACTTTGACTGAGTCTTGGAGTAAGACGATGATCAAAGTATTAGACGGAGTGCGTCACACAAGCCATGGTGTATGTGACCTGTTTTGCGAGGGTCTCACGAGCCCCCGAGTGATAACATTTGACTTAAGGTGACATATCCCTCACGTGTCATTGGGATTTGTCAACGAATAGTATAGAAACTTCCTCACTCTGTCATTGGAAGGATCTATAGGTGCACATAAACTCCCTCACTTTGTCATTGGGAGTAGCTACAGAGTTTTTCGAAATCAAAGCTGTAAAGTGTAATTGGGCCTGGCCAAGCCCAATCACGAGGTAAAATGTTTTTAAAAATTCTCATTTTCAAGGCTAGTTAAACGAGAAAACCCCCTTGTTTTTATAGGACGTAAAACGAAGGAAAATCCAGCACCCTGGTTTTTATAGGACGTAAAACGGAGGAAAATCCAGCACCCTTGTTTTTATAGGACGTAAAACGAAGGAAAATCCAGCAAAAGTTATCGCTGCAGCGACTAAGGACCTGCACGGTTAGTGATGCAGACCCCGCCGGCTAAAGATGGCGAGCCTGTCCGCTAAGGGTGGACACCCCGTCCGATAGAAGTGGACGAATCTGTTTTTGAAATTTGAAAATGAGGACCTACGCGGTTTGTGACGTAGACCCCGCCGGCTAAAGATGGCGAACCTGTCCGCTAAGGGTGGACACCCCGTCCGATAAAAGTGGACGAATCTATTTTGAAATTTGTTTTGTTTTTTTTGAAAATAAGGACCTACGCGGTTTGTGACGTAGACCCCGCCGGCTGAAGATGGCGAGCCTGTTTTAATTTTGAAAACTTTATTTTTTCGAAAACTGAGGACCTGCGCGGCTAGTGACGCAGACCCCGCCCGCTGAGGGTGGGCGAGCCCTGTCCGCTAAGGGTGGACGTCCCTGAATTCGTTTTTTTCGATTTGGGAACTCGCGCGGTTAGTGACGCGATCTTGCCGACTGAAGATGGGCAAGTTCCTATTTCTTTGGTTCTTTGTGATTTCTTTTGAGAATTTCTTTTTATTCATTCTTGCAAGAGCGAATTCTTTCGAGGGATGCTCGGATTTAGTTGTAACCTGAACATGGGCTGACAACGTGTTCAGACGGGTCTTTGTCTTGCGACCGTCTGCTTTCGTGATTTTGAGCTAGTCTTTACGGCTCGACTTGGTCTTTGATCAGAGGACCGTGCACAAGTGTCAGTGAAGTCCTTTCGATGAGGTCGAACCTGTTGTTGTTCTTTTTTTTTTTTTTGAGATATCCAAACATGATATGGTGTATGCCGCAGTCCGGGAACGTGATTTTGATCGCGCGCTCCTTGTTGGAGTCTATTTTTTCGCGAGCCCCCAAGCACTGGGGCTCGTCGGTTGTTTTTCGCATCTTGTAATCATGTTTGGGGTCATGCTCGCACTACTACAAAAATAGGCAAAGAGACCCGTCCAAATATGCATAAGAGACCTCCTCTGGACAGGTCTCTATCTCAGAGGTCTCTTTGATAAAGAGACCCCCTCATTAAAGGGGGTCTCTTATTAATAAAGAAAAGACCCTTTATCAGAGAAAGGGGATCTGTTTTCCTAGCAACTCTAAAAATAATTTAATAGAAGAACAGACCCATCATTAAAGAAATGGGGTCTCTTTGATAAATAAAAAAGACCCACCATCAGAGAAATGGGGTCTCTTTGTTAGAAAAATTCAAACCCTATATTCAAGAAAGGGGATCTCTTTGACATTTAAACATTTTTTTTATTTTGAAAATCGAAAGACCTATGCTTATAGATAACGGGTCTCTTTTCAGCTATATTTTAAATAAAAAAAAATTTTTTTATCCCTTTTTGTGATGCTAATTCTGTATCAAGGACAAAGATCGGTTCTGTTTGATACAATGATTATGTGCACCTATAGATCCTTCCAATGACAGAGTGAGGAAGTTTCGGTTCTGTATCAAGGACAAAGAGGTGTCAAATCGGGTCATCGGTTCTGTTTCGGTTCGGGTTCATCGGTTCGGGTTGAAATCGGTTTATTTTGTTATCGGTTCGGTTCGGGTCGGGTTGAAAAATTAACGGTTCGGTTCGGGTTCGGGTTATGTGTTACGGGTTCATATCGGGTCGGGTTCATATCGGGTCGGGTTCATAACAGGTCGGGTTCGTATCGGGTCGGGTTCATATCGGGTCGGTTCATACCTGGTCGGGTCATAAACGGGTTAAGTCGGGTTCATATCGGTTCAGGTTCATATCGGGTCGGGTTCATAACGGGTCGGGTTCATAACGGGTCGGGTTCATATCAGGTCGGGTTCATACCGGGTCGGGTCAGATCGGGTCGGTTTGTAGTCGGGTCGGGTCAATTCAGTTCGGTTTGTTAACGGGTTTAGCCGGATTGTAATCGGGTCGGAATCATATCGGGTCGGGTTCATATCGGGTCGGGTTCATGTTTAGTCAGATCAATTCGGATACAAATTACAAACAATGTCGAGTTATTACTAAAATCACAACTAATGTTATTTCTTTTTTGACGAACAACTAATGTAGTAATGTTCACTATCCAATTAATTTCATAAACTTAATTAAGAAAAGTCTGTCAATGTCTTTTATTATGTCATGTAATATTTACCAATCAAATGATTCAAATGGAATCAAAATCATCTATGCCCTCCCCCACCATGCTAGAGTATTACGAAATATGTATTGATGAACTAAATACTAATAATGTAGTAATTAATAATCGATAATGATGAATTAATACGTAATGAATTTGTAAAGTTTGTAAATACAAGTTTGTCATATATTCATATTGGTTTAAACAACAACGAGACTAACATGTTTATTAACGAAACGAGGCAAACAAGTTCAATTGGTAATGAATTAAGTCGATTCAATTAAAATAGCATAGTTTTTCGATTAGTTCTTAGGTTACAAGCTTATAAGCTTATAAGGTATTGAATTAGATCAATTTAGTTTAATGATCCATTAGACGATTAGTCAGTTGAATACGAGTCAATAAAAGAGTGCACATTCAATTCTACAAGCCTATAACTATACAATAATATAGCTATATTGGAAATACATCTAATAAAGAACATGTTTAGTTACTTAGTCGGTTGATAAACAACAGTTCGAATACTCGGTTGAACAACGCACATTGAATTATATCTTTTGTTTATAAATGTTTAAGAAGTACAATTGCTTACGAATTATATCATTTGATATCTTAGCATTTCGGCTCTGTTTGGTTTGACGGAAAATATTTCAATAAAAACTTATTTTTGAGGCGGGTTATGAACGGTTTGAATTAAACGGGGTGTAAACGGGTTACGGGTTGTAAACGGTTCGGGTTGTAAACGGTTCGGGTTGTAAACGGTCCGGGTTGAAACAGTTCGGGTTGTAAACGGTTCGGGTTGAAACAGTTCGGGTTGTGAACGGGTTTTCCCCGGGTTGAAACGGTTCGGGTTGAAATAAATCGGGTCATTAACGGTTTTCGGGTCAATTCGGTTCGGGTAGAAACGGTTTCGGGTTGACGCATGCCGGTTTGTTATCGGGTATCGGGTCTTAATTGGTTTAATATTTTCGAGACGGTTCGGGTTCGGGTTGAATGTTATCGGTTCGGTTAGTTTTCGGGTTCCAACTAACGGATTATTAACGGTTCGGATTCTTAACGAATCAGATTAACCCAGCGGGTTCAACGGTTCGGGTTGAGATTTGACAGCCCTAGTCATATATCAGGGTCACCTTCTAATTATGTGCTAATTTTACCTTAATTTTGCAGATTTACAACTTTGACTCATTCATTAGGAGTAATGCTACCTTGGATTAGCTTTTGCCTCAAAAGTTAAAAAGTTTAAAATTAAAAAAGAAAAGGAGAAGAAGAATTAATTACCATGATATTCTGTAATGCAACATTAGGGGAAGTAATCATGAAATCATGGTGGGATGTTTTAAGTTACAAGGTTTTTACAGCATACAAGGGGAATAACAAGTTGTCACATTTTTCTTAGCTTTAAATTCTTCCATCACTTCTTCAAATAATAGACATACTGTAATGGATTCTTATATTAGACCGCATCTGTTTATCTGAGTTAAGTAAGGTCGGATCATTTACAAATTCGTATGATATGAGGAGGGCTTGAAGGGAAAGAGGAATAAACCACATACATACACTAATAGGGTTCAAACTTTTTCAAGATTATCGAGTTCATTTTGTTACCACTATGTCAAGTCTGGTCTGATTTATTTCTTGTAAACTATTTGACTCAAAACACTTGACAAAGGATAATAATGACCGTTTGTTGGAAGTGTACAAGAAACTCTTATTTTAATGACTTTCCACAAAATTTTCCAATCAAAAGTTTCATACATACCGCTGAAATAAAGGATTATATTTACAAATCAATACTCTTATGATTATGAGTATCGAGTACCCTAAATCAAGAGGAACTTCTAGCTAATCCCTAAAACTAGATTAAACATTAGTCTATTCCAAAATTTTCAATTTAGTTACATCCTAACATAACATATCTAAAAGATCAAAAATCACTACGGGATTGGACTAAGAAGTCCGATCCCTATGTAAATTTAGGATCACTTAATATGTTCACTAATTAAAGTGGTACAGTCAAGCATCATATATATTCACATACAATACTTTAAGCGTTTTGAAGATACATTTAATGAGGCCATTCTTCAGGAACTAACAAAAAAATTGACCCTATTGTCAAAAAAAACAAAAAAATTGACTAACAGAATAGAGCTTACACAAAGTCCTCCCTTAGATCCAATTGCTGAAGTTTGGTAATATGATAAGTATGATAACTACTACTACTACTTGTACTAGAAAGAGTTCAAATGTCAAACTTGTTTCAGTGACACAAATTCTTGGGTTTGAAGTTTTGAACAAAAAGGAAAGAAAAACAGAAAAAGGAGAGTACAAATAACAAACTCCTCAAACTTCTAATAAAGTCATCCCATCATTTCTCAACTAAGCTTGACCCTTTTGACAACAACACTCAACCACTCACTTGGACAAACAAATCGGTGCTACTCAGTGGAAACATTTGAATTATGGCATTTTTTTCTTTAACAATATCAATTGTTAGATCATATACCAATATCAATTGTCAGATCATACGTCATGTTATCCATTTGATCAGTTCCTATCCAATTGACACACTAGTAGACATGATATGGTAGTATTACAACTTCTATTTTGAAAGTTACAAAGCAGATTATTCGAACGATCCTTCAGGTTCGAACTACGAGATGGCGATTCATTTTCCAACCTCAATGAGATCCTAATCCAAATTGCTTATCGATGGAAGATTGGACCCAAAATAGCCCATCAGATGTTTACTCGCTAGGTGATCTTATTTGTTCGTGCGGTTTGTTCAAGCATGAAAACGAAACAAAATTCAACAAAATATTGGAACATTCGAGGTCGATGTTAATTAAGTGTCAAGACGTTGTTATAGAAGAATAGTTTATCTTATATAATTCAAAAATTTATTAAAAAGTAAATTCACAAATCAATTAAAAAGTACTAATTGTCATGTGCTTTCATCTTAGGATAACAAAATGAAAAAATTGAGTGTGACACTACAATCCTTATACTCAATTTTGTCCCTTTTTTACCTTTTCCTTTTCAATATATTTGGGGGGATAATTTTCCTTTAATTTGATCCTTTTTGTTTTACTTCTCTTCTTTTTTCTAGTTGGATGGTCAAAAGGGAGTTGAAAAGAAGCATATACTTGAGTAGATGACTAGTATGATTCAAAAACACACATCTTCTTTGCATGACGATGATGTTAATGATCATAGCCTTAGTTTTAGTTTCCTCCATGTGATCATAATTGCATGCGTGCTAGCTAGCTTACCTTCTTGAGTGCCCATACAACCTTGACCAATCTCTCTACCTTCTCCCCACACATATAGTAACTTCATTTTAGGTTCACACCCATCCATCTTTTACTCTCTCCGTCTCTAAATAATGAACTTCTTTATAAAATTACTTAACCTAAATTCAAACTTCTCCATAACGCTCCTAGATACCCTTGATTAGAAAATTTTAAAAAAGTACTCGGTAACATATCTATTACTATATACTAAAAGAGACACCAGGAATGACACGTGTCAATTTTTGGTGCGATTTTTTCCCTTTTTCTCTTAAATTACTAAAACTAAAATTGTGTATTACAGAATATTAAAGGCAGTTTGCAAGGATTTGATAGATTACAGTAATAGATTTGATAGAGAATCGTGAAACTGCCAAAAAAAAGGAAAAAAAATATAGAATCATAATCTACGGTGCACGTTATGGAAATTATCTATTACAGAAATTATATACCTAAATTAAAATCAACATATTAGTATATAACTTAACATATAAAAATCAACATATTAGTATATCAAGTATTTTGGTCAAATTAGCATATCAAGCATATAAAATACGTATACGTAGTATGGCGAAAATTGAGTCATCCGAATTAAATGATTACATAAATACGTTTATTAATCATGCAGTAACTTTAAGGAGCGGAATATTTCAGTCAAATAAATTACGAAATATAAAAAATTAGTCACATAATTTTAAATTATCCGTGCATGCACGGGACCTAATCTAGTTGTATGATAAAATGATGTTCGAACTCACTTGGTAAGGATGCCATCCCTTTCAAATGTGGCGTTCTACTACGGAGTAGTTATTTCTTAGGAATGAAAAGAGTATTTGTTTACAATGATAAAAGGATTGAAACTAATTTCTCAAGTAGACTAGATGGGTCAAAGTTGTGGTAAGAAATAAGAAGTAAGGCTTAAGGCTTGAGTTGTTTGGACAATTTTCATGACAAAATCATTTTTGATTAAAGGGATGGTCGGATATTGAAATTGATGAAAGTTACTGTACAGTTATAGTGGATCCAACTCCAGGCAATTCATATGGATCATTTTGCTGGTTTGATAGCGATAAATTAGAATTGATGCAAATTTGTGTTTTTATTTCGAAAGGTTTAGAGTTTCGTCAATTTTAGAACCATTATTACTAGTGGAGTTGGAGTTGGAGTTGAACAAACTCGTGATCACGTCTCCAAAGAATTTTATATCATCAAAAACTTGATTAGAGCAATGTTTTAAGAGTCAAGCTGAGTCTATTCACATATTGCCATCAATTATGGACCTAGTGCAGTGCAACCATAGGAGATTGCTTATCAATGAAAGCAACAAAGACGAGAAACAAAGGATGATGAATGATGACTGATGACTGATGACTGATGACTGATGACTGATGACTGATGACTGATGACAAGTGAAAGTTCCTCTGCTAGATGTTATATTTCATTTTCTAAGCTAAAATATATCACAGCCACAGCCACAGCCACAGCCACAGCCACAGCCACAGCCACAGCCACAGCCACTGCCACAGCCACAGCCACTGCCACTGCCACTGCCACTGCCACTGCCACTGCCACAACAATACAAGTACTTCATGTATAATAATATATTAATTTCCAACAACGAAAGCAAAATTGAAAATTCTAATAATCAGATAAGTACATTAATATCAAACTATACCCGTCCAAACCACAATATGAACAAGCAACACACTAACCAGTAACTAATTTCAATAGCAAAGCAGCCTTCACCAGCTGTTGTACATTGATTTTAAAATGTTTACGCATAAGAAAGAGGTTACCCTTGGAAGCATGTTGGTGCGCCTTTTCCTGAATCCAACACCAATACACCATAGCTTCTTCAGTATGGTGGTGGAGGGTACATTCCTGGGTAATGTCCTAAACAAAGAACATAATACACGCAGTTAGCAACAATGACTTTACAGTCTTAACAGATAAGCTAGAAAGTCCAAAGAAAAGGAAGCATAAAACCTGAATGAGGATATGATGGAGCATGATGAGGTGGTGGATATGGCGGAGGAGGATATGTTGACTGATCTGGGGGTGGAGGATACGGATAAGACGGGTATGCTGATGGGTTAGGAGGGTATGGATAAGGTGAAGTAGACGGATATGCAGCAGGTGGATGTTGACAGGGTGTTGGTGGAGGATGATAGGCAGTAGGAGGTGGTGGATAAGCGGGGGTTGCATTCATACAAGGCACCGAAGCCGGTGGAGGAGCCGAGTACATAGATACTTGAGGAGATTGATGTGATGCAGCATAAGGTGGAGCACTGTTTGTATATGGCTTCTGCAATGAAGCAAGATTACGCATTCACTATTGTTCATTACCCGAGGACTGATAATACAGGGACCTAATTAGATTATTAGAGATAAACACTGAATATGAACTCACATTGGTTTTGGCAAAATGCATAATCAGTTTAACTTCTCCAGCATGTCTGCAATAAGACAAACTGTTAAGTTGACAAGTCCATTTTCAGAAAATAATTGATAACATAAGCAATCAGCCACATCTTTGTTAATGAACTTCAGATAAGTAAACTCCTACGCTTTACTGTTCCCGTGAAAGGTTTCATGACACAATAGTAATATACAACACATGCAGAGTTTACTAACAAGCTTTCGCTAGTGGAGCAGAGAACTTGCTGCAAAACATAATATGATTAGAGGTAGTTCTCTCATTAATGATATACTTACACTAAGTTCAAATTCCATCTGTAGTATATAGAGGGACGTGGGGATGCTAACGTTGCAAGTTGCGACAAAGAGATATCATGCCAGTGTCATGTTTGTTACCTAAACTAGTTTTACAACTTAGTAACTTACTGATGTTTAGAGAAGAAACTAACACCATACAACATGATCGCATCTACAATCACAAGCATCACAACTCAAATCTTTTAGGCAACACAAAATCAGAACCAACATCATCCTCAGATACACTCATGCAATAACTTAAAATATGAAGGTCTAAATCACATCCTAAATCCTAACTTAAATTCGTAAACTTGCAAGGAAACCTACATATGAATGTCCTGTACATGACTATATGGTAACAGCAAACACACAAAGTAGCCTGTAAACCTTCACAATCATCTGTACAAAAAAGGCCGATGTTAACCACCACCGACCAATGACATTTTGATAAAAAGCACTCAAGTATTTAGTCTCTCCCATGTACCTTTTAAGTATTCATTAGAAACTAACCACAATAAAACCAACATAACACAGATAATTGTGAAAAATACAAGGAGTACTATTATCTATACACTACAGCTCAAGCAAACATTCTACAGAACCTCCTCGTCTAAATACTGATTCACCTTTGTGTTGTTTCTAGGCTGCTTTACTTTGACTTTATTTTCCTCCGTTTTGCATTACATGTCCCTTATCATCCCCTCAGTGCTTGCTGATCTTCCATTCGCTTCTTTTAATGACTTTAAAGTGTCAATCCGACACCTTCTGAACAAGCATCAAGACAGATGATCAACTTTCAATTATTTACTCGGTTTTCCAGCATATGCAACTTATCTTTAACCCCATATGGTTCAACTATACTCCGTATATTATTAATTCCATATTAGCTACAAATTCTTTTCTGCAGCTTATTACCTAGTGAAATTATGTACTGTATATATTCATGCACATACATGTCAGCTTGTTAACCTTAATCCCTTTATCCAACAACAGAAACCATCATTGATCCTGCTAAGGCAAGGCTCAAAAAGGTCCAAATGTACGCATCCTCTACCTACTACTCAAGGCAGTTTCCAATAGACCTAAGAAAAAAACATTGCTGCTAATCCCTACTCATTCGCAGCAAACAAAACATCACAATTAAGCTTAACCTTATGATCGCGCCCCTCCATTATATAACCACATCAATTACCATCAAAACAATATACACAACTAAATACGAATGGCATCAACCAACATGCTTCACAAGGCAGAATAACATTAACCAAAGATTAAACTTGGCATGATTACGAAAATAAGATTGAGAGACATCATAGACATACCGTCCAGTTTTAGTCTGAAGAGACCAGGCTCTATCATCATATCCACGAGAAAGAACATCATTAAGTTGTATTCTAAACACAACAAACAAAAAAAAAAAAAAAAAAATTAGGGGTTAACCTAAAAAGCTCAATGTTATGATCTCAGCCCAAAACTTTGAAAAACTCGAAATTGGCTATAAATTCAGAATCTTACTTTCCGCTGCCTATGTAATCATCAAAGGTGAGAGTATTGCTATTCCATACAACAACATTGATCTCTCTAAGACCTTCAATTAGGGTGAAAATAAACTTCTCCTGAAAAACTGGATTTTTCCCTCCATCTATACAGTGAAGTAAATCAATCCACATCAGAACAAACTGAAATTTTTCCATATTAATCAAACAACCCATGAATGAAATTCAATATACAGAAGAACCCAGATCATAAATTAAGCAAAAAGAGAGAGAAAATTACCGGTGCAGGTGCGGGTTCGAAACTTGTTGTTAGCATATTCAAGACAAACATAAGGATCTTGTCTTGAGATCCATTCTGTATCTTTCAATTTGTTACATCCAACAACTGCAAACAATAATAATCAAATAATTAATCAAATTCACCAACTTTTTGACGAACAAGCAATCCAGAAATAAATTTAATTTTGATCACAAAACCCCCCAATAAAGAATAAAGAAAGAGAGATACAGTGAAACTTTTTTGATAAAAAAAAGTTGATTATTGACCTGTAACTTCCAGAAGTTGACCTTGGACGCCAGCAATCGACATGGGAATGCAGAAAGGGCTTTGTTTTGTGAATTTAGGTTGACTCGCTATTGCCTGTTGGTGTACGAGGTTTTTGTTCGTATTTTTACAAGAAACTACTCTTACATTGGCAATTAGCTCACTGAGATTTCTTCGAAAGTCCCTTGGATTAAGTATAATCGGTTACGGGTCAATTTTACTGCGTGCAAGTGATTCGTCAACCCACAAGGGTACAACTAAGAAGGGACCTTGGCAATGGTCGAGCCACTTAGTATGACACGAAAAAAGCACCATCCAAAATAAATTAATGTAATTTAGCCACGCGTTGCGATTGAATACAAAAGGACTCGTGAAAAGGTTGAAAATTTTGACATAAAGGACACAAAAAATATACGTGCTTGAGCCATTCCTAATCAAATAGAAATCAACACTTAAACACACTATTTCTTCTACAACTCACTAATGTGATACCAATGATGTTTTGCCCCACTGATTAACACTGAATGTATGTGTACGATAGATATCTCTAAGATTACATAAAGTTCTACAACTTCTAATCCCTCCCTAATTCCCAAAGTTTTAGTCTTAAAATGACCTTTTTAAACCGCTTTTTTTTTTATTCTTTCTATTAAAATCCTTTTATTTAAGGGACAAAAAAGTCAAATAGGATTAAAAAAAAGAGCCAGGGGAAATATGTAACTAGTTTGACTAATAAAAAGAAGTTAAAGGAAATTATGTAAAAGCCATGGGATGAGATTGTATCAGCTGAGGGTCAGAAGGGTTTTTGATTTTCTTAGATTGCAAAGAAATTGTTCTAGACTTCTAGTAATTACTGCATATTCCAATTTCACAGTTATAAATAATAAAGTAATTTTATGTGAAAACATCTTTCAAAGGAAAAAAGAAGAAAGAAAGACGAGTCCTTAAAAATATTGATACATATAATGGTTTGATTTGTTCCTAAAGAAAAATCATCAATAGACAAGCCACAGATTACAAGCGCGCATTCACACAAAAAAAAAAAAAGTATAAACTACACCGCTAACCTTTAATCCTTTATCCACAATTCACAACGGGTAAGTCACAAAAAGAAATGACATTCCAATGTAACATGAACATAAAATGAATAGGGCAGGATCATCCTTAAACCAACAAGTGTTTTTGCTATTGTATGAATTCTTTTATGTACAGATTGCTGAAATTAAAGCAATGTAGTAACATGACACCATTCTCAGTCGCTTTCATCATCTTCATCATCACCAAAGGAAAATACAGAAGCATCAGCTGCCATTGCCTTGAAATCACTAACCCCTTCAGAGTTGGAAGCTCCAGCTCCAGCTCCAGCTCCAGCTCCAGCTCCAGCTCCAGCTCCAGCTCCAATAGCTGCCTGGGTTTTAGACCCGTTTACTGACTGGCCCTCTGTTGACCCTCCTTTACTAACCGATACTTTTTCAACTTCACGGGTCAAACCATCCACTTTCTCATCTGAACCCTTTTTTGTTTCAGAGTGAGGGGCGGTTGATTTTTTGGCTTCTACTGATGAAGCTGCTTCTTCAGTCTTTCTATTCCTGGAAGAACCTGTTCCATCATCGGCCTCATCGTCTGAAAACACATCATCTTTGTCTTGCTCTTCACTTTGGGCTTGACTTTGAGACTCTTTGACAGCTTCTGAAGCAGAGGATACCTCATTTACTGTTTCAGAAGGGATACCGGGCTTCTCATCGGGCTTCTGAACTACAGTTTCAGGCTGAGGTGTTGGAGATGGAGGAGTCCCATCATAGTCAACAAGAACAATCTCAACTTGGAAACCAGGGGAAGGCAGCTTCCTCTGTACAAGCCCAAAAATTACATAAAAATTCAATCAGCAAGTTCGAAAAAAAAACAAAAAAACAATTTCATCAATTAAGCAATCCAGGCGAATCGCAGAAAAAAAAAAAGGACAACTCAGGTTCTTCGGAAGTGAGCTCAGTACATTTTAAAACTAGTAGTGCTTACCTTGTCAAATCCATCCATATCACCGGTATTTAAGATCTTTCTATTTTCTACCATTGTCGTGTTTAACCAACTGCAAGACGTCAGACACACGTTAAGTATAAACAACAATTGTGATACAGTACAAATAAAACAGGTGTTTCTGACATAGGTAAGGTTCCATACAAATAGAAATCTCCCTGGCGATCATGAAAATGGACTTTAAAGTCACCAGATAATTCTGTCAGTCCAGGCTCTCCTGGCAAAGCAAAAACCATAATTCCTTTCTTTGGTGCAGTAAACCAAAAATCCTCCGTCTGCAAAAGAAACATCATAATTATACAAAATACCAATTCAGATCCGAACTAAAATGTGACATGGACACGTATCAGCATCAATTCTTAAAGATATGAAGCAACCCACCGACAGATCCTTCGTTCTTCGATGTTTCTTTGTAGAGAACAGGACACCTGCCCCCAGCAAAGTAGAGCAATTGTCAAATAATCAATTAGGGTAAATATCAAGGAAGAAAGGGGACACAGAATAAGGATCACTCAACATTCACCAAGAGGGCAAGTTACAAACATTCAGAGTGTTATGCAAACCATGGTAACACCAGGTAGGAGAAATGACAAAATATTTCTTATAACAAAAAACAGTACTTCATAATGTAACAAGGCAACCTCAGATAGATCTCCACAATTCTCATTATTTGTTGCAACAAGGTAACTCCTATCTTCAATTTTATAAACTCTACCGAAAGATCCAAATAACCTAGAGCTGTCTATTGGAGAATTACAACACAAATAACCATAACCAAAACCAAAACCAACATCGCTCTCGCCATTGGTTGGGACAGGGAAGGTCCAGCAAGTAACATATACCCTAAGCAATTATTAAGACAAAGGGATAGTTCGTTCAACTTATTTTGACTTATTTAAGAAGAAAAAAAGTTCATGCTTCAGACAAATTCACTAGGTTCAGAAAAAGTAAGTTTTCCAGACAATTGAAGACAAAAATAAGTTTTTTTTACAAACAAAATAAGTTCAGAAAAAATAATTTAATGCCTAATAACTCATAAGGGTGTTTACAGAAATTTAAGAGATCACTTGAAATATCATTCAAATCCCAACTTGGCACTTGCTGCACATCATATCAATTGCACCAAAAGAAGAAATACAACGACGATGTTTTTCGTTAGTAGTTTTATCACCAGATGTCCATTAACGTTACAACAACAACAACAACAACAACAACAACAACAACAAAGCCTTAGTCCCAAAATGATTTGGGGTCGGCTAACATGAATCGTCGTAGGAGATCGTCATTGTCACCAATCAAATCAGAAAGGAGCAGGAAGTTAAAAGAAAAAAACAAGGGAGAAAAGGTGGAATTAATGAAAGTAAGATAAGAGAAAAATGTATATATATTATAGAAGAAATATTGAAGAGATAATAAAAAATAAGTAAGTTTAAAATAAATGAATAAGTAAAATAAGTACATTTCAAAATAGCATTTAAAAATTAAAAAAATTAAAAGAATTTTAAAAATAAAATTAAAAATTAATTATAAAATAGAAAGAAACAGAAACATGAAAGCTCTATAAGTCAAATGAAGTCATCAATATATATTCTCTCCCTCCACTCTGTCCTATCCAACACCATATTTTCCTCAATCCCAAGAAAGCTCATATCTTGCTCAATAAAGGTAGAAAGAGGACTTGTACATATGCAGGTCATGTCGCAAATTTTCAAACATTCAAAGCATAATCTAATCTAATATATATAAAAGAGACATATTTGCTGAATTATTAGAGCGCCAAGTAGGAAATCTAATGGTTTCGGCCAATGAAAAATAAGATTTCTAATTTATTTAATTAGGTGACACGAAGATATTTTAATTAACTAATTACTTATATATACAACTCCATCAAAAATAAAACACTCTAATAATTAAAAAATAAATCTAAAATAAAATTCAATTAAAATCAAACACTAATCTAATTTAATATACAAAATATAGCAGTTGTAATAGAAGTTTTATTTTAACGCAATTTAATAGAATCTCCATCCAAAATCAAACCCTTTAATAATTAAAAAATAAATCTAAAATGAAATTCAATCCAAAATCAAACACTAATCTAATCTAATATATAAAATATAGCAGTTGGTATACATAGGATTTTTATGATGACTTAACAATTTAATAGAATCTGTGAATCGCACGGGCTAAAATCTAGTTATTCAATATAACAAGTACGCACACCATACCATTGTGATCTGAGACGGTTACATGGGGTCTGATCCAATAAGGACACCTGTG
Source organism: Spinacia oleracea (assembly GCF_020520425.1). Lineage (NCBI taxonomy): Eukaryota > Viridiplantae > Streptophyta > Magnoliopsida > Caryophyllales > Amaranthaceae > Spinacia > Spinacia oleracea. The sequence goes on along the minus strand of NC_079490.1, from coordinate 134,334,915 downwards.
AAGTCGAAACCCCCTAAGCATGCACCTGGAAGTAAGATAAATGCCAAACTGAGCAATAAGCAATAAAGCACGGTCTATTTAAGAAAGTAAATGATCGTCAAACACCACATGCACAGTGCCATACCAACGTCCGGGCTGAATCTCCCCATTGAGGTATGTTAATGTTCGTTCAAAATACTTGACATACCTCTGTTAAAAAAGGGGGATTATATTAAATATTGTTGCAATAAAATATAGATCGGGAAGAGGAACATAAGTCGATAGCAAAAGGACTGACAATCTGACTTGGCAGAACAAGAGCCTTTCCATCAACACATCTTTTCTGATTATAGTAATCAATCGACTCCTCAGCAGTTGGGAAGAACTGAGGTTGCAAAGAGATCAGTTAGTCTTGTAATCTAAAACTAAAAACAGAAGTACGGAAAATTTGCAAATGTAACAGAACTCTTCAGACCCTCAAAATGAGTCCCAAAAGTTCATCAAGTCTCACCTTCAAGAACAAAAGAAGACTAGAAATCATTAAACCAGTCCGAGCCATTCCCGCTTTACAATGCACAACCACAACATTCTCAATGTCCTCCTTCAGCCATGAGTAAGCACTATGACAAAATGATTTAACAAGTTGGATTGGTGGGCAATTGTGATCATCAAATGG